>NC_089497.1:97234997-97539531 GCF_036850765.1 Saccopteryx bilineata
TCCATTATAGGCACAATATTTCCCTGAGGAGGGGAGAGGAGGGAAAGAGAAGAGAGAAAAAAGGGGGAAATAATAAATTATTACTGGTTTTTTTTGTGGGGTGTCTTACCTTTTTTTTTTTTTTTCTTTTTACTCTTGACTAATTCTAATTAGTGCTATCAATAAGACCACCCTCAGATGCCGATAAGAAAGAGGAAATCGAGTATTATGGATACAAAAGAAAGAGAGGTAACACAAATAGATGTGGAAAAATCTATGGAGAAAACACTTAACATATTGGAAGCCTTGGAGCTAAATGACAGAGAATTTAAACTAGAAATCTTAAAAATACTCACAGATATACAAGAAAACACAGAAAGGCAATATAGGGAGATCAGAAAACAACTCAATGAACACAAAGAATATATTACCAAGAAAATTGAAACTATAAAAACAAATCAAACAGAAATGAAAAACTCAATTCACGAGCTGAAAAACGAGGTAACAAGCTTAGCTAACAGAACAGCCCAGATTGAAGATAGGATTAGTGAAATAGAAGACAAACAACTTGAGGCACAACAGAGAGAAGAAGAAAGAGACTCAAAAATAATAAAAAACGAGAAAGCCCTACAGGAATTGTCTGACTCCATCAGAAAGAATAACATAAGAATAATAGGTATATCAGAGGGAGAAGAGAAAGAAAATGGAATGGAGAATATACTCAAACAAATAATAGACGAGAACTTCCCAAGCCTGTGGAAGGAACTAAAGCCTCAAATTCAAGAAGCAAACAGAACACCAAGTTTTCTTAACCCCAACAAACCCACTCCAAGGCACATCATAATAAAGATGACACAAACCAATGACAAAGAAAAAATTCTCAAGGCAGCCAGGTAAAAGAAGAGTACAACATACAAAGGAAGGCCTATTAGATTATCATCAGATTTCTCAGCAGAAACTCTACAAGCTAGAAGAGAGTGGACCCCAATATTTAAAGCCCTGAAAGAGAGGAACTTTCAGCCAAGAATACTATACCCATCAAAGCTATCCTTCAAGTATGAAGGAGATATAAAAACATTCACAAATACAGAAAAGATGAGAGAATTTATCAACAGAAAGCCCCCACTCCAGGAAATACTAAAGGGGGTTTTCCAACCAGATTCAAAGAACAAAAGAAAACAACACCACAAGTAACAGCTCCACCAAGAACACAATAAAACCAAACTTAAACTATGACAACAAAGGAAAAAAAGGGGGGAGAGGATGGAGATTAACAGTAGCAAAGGATGATGAAGTGCAGAAATACTTATAAGATAGGGTACTACAATGAATATGGTAGGTACCCTTTTCATTACTTAATGGTAACCACCCTTAAAAAAACCACCACAAAAACACTTGACTTAAAAAAGGTAGCAACAGAGGAATGAAGTATGGAACACAAACAAACAAAAACAAATGATAGAAAAACAAAAGAGAAGAATCAAACTAGATACAAAACTAACAGAAAGCAATTTATAAAATGGCAGTAGGGAACCCACAAGTGTCAATAATTACACTAAATGTAAATGGATTAAACTTACCAATAAAAAGACACAGAGTAGCAGAATGGATTAAAAAAGAAAATCCAACTATATGCTGCCTACAAGAAACACATCTAAGCAACAAGGATAAAAACAAATTCAAAGTGAAAGGCTGGAAAACAATACTCCAAGCAAACAACACCCAAAAAAAAGCAGGTGTAGCAATACTCATATCTAATAATGCTGACTACAAGACAGAAAAAGTACTCAGAGACAAAAATGGTCATTTCATAATGATTAAGGGGAAGTTGAATCAAGAAGACATAACAATCCTTAATATATATGCACCAAACCAAGGAGCACCAAAATATATAAGACAGCTACTTATTGACCTTAAAACAAAAACTAACAAAAATACAATCATACTTGGAGACCTCAACACACTGCTGACGGCTCTAGATCGGTCATCCAAACAGAGAATCAATAAAGATATAGTGGCCTTAAACGAAATACTAGAACACCTGGATATGATAGACATCTACAGGACACTTCATCCCAAAGTGACAGAGTATACATTTTTCTCTAGTGTACATGAAACATTCTCAAGAATTGACCATATGTTGGGCCACAAAGACAATATCAGCAAATTTAGAAAAATTGAAATTGTACCAAGCATATTTTCTGATCATAAAGCCTTGAAACTAGAATTCAACTGCAAAAACGAGGGGGAAAACCCACAAAAATGTGGAAACTAAACAACATACTTCTAAAAAATGAATGGGTCAAAGAAGAAATAAGCGCAGAAATCAAAAGATATACACAGACAAATGAAAATAAAAATACAACATATCAGAATCTCTGGGATGCAGCAACAGCAGTAATAAGAGGAAAGTTCATATCACTTCAGGCCTATATGAACAAACAAGAGAGAGCCGAAGTAAACCACTTAACTTCACACCTTAAGGAACTAGAAAAAGAAAAACAAAGACAACCCAAAACCAGCCGAAGAAAGGAGATAATAAAAATCAGAGCAGAAATAAATGAAATAGAGAACAGAAAAACTATAGAAAAAATCAATAAAACAAGGAGCTGGTTCTTTGAAAAGATCAACAAAATTGACAAACCCTTGGCAAGACTCACCAAGGAAAAAAGACACAGGACTCAAATAAATAAAATCCAAAATGAAAGAGGAGAGATCACCACAGACATCATAGATATACAAAGAATTATTGTAGAATACTATGAAAAATTATATGCCACCAAATACAACAATCTAGAAGAAATGGATAAATTCCTAGAACAATACAACCTTCCTAGACTGAGTCATGAAGAAGCAGAAAGTCTAAACAGACCAATCAGCAGGGAGGAAATAGAAAAAACTATTAAAAATCTCCCCAAAAATAAAAGTCCAGGCCCAGACGGTTATACTAGTGAATTCTATCAAACATTCAAAGAAGACTTGGTTCCTATTCTACTCAAAGTCTTCCAAAAAATTGAAGAAGAAGCAATACTTCCAAACACATTTTATGAGGCCAACATAACCCTCATACCAAAATCTGGCAAGGATGGCACAAAGAAAGAAAACTACAGACCAATATCTCTAATGAATACAGATGCTAAAATACTAAACAAAATACTGGCAAACCGAATACAACAACATATTAAAAAAATAATACATCATGATCAAGTGGGATTCATCCCAGAATCTCAAGGATGGTTCAACATACGCAAAACGGTTAACGTAATACACCATATCAACAAAACAAAGAACAAAAACCACATGATCTTATCAATAGATGCAGAAAAGGCTTTTGATAAAATACAACACAATTTTATGTTTAAGACTCTCAACAAAATGGGTATAGAAGGAAAATATCTCAACATGATAAAGGCCATATATGATAAACCATCAGCCAACATCCTATTAAATGGCATAAAACTGAGGACTTTCCACCTTAAATCAGGAACAAGACAGGGTTGTCCACTCTCTCCACTCTTATTCAACGTGGTGCTAGAAGTTCTGGCCAGAGCAATCAGACAAGACAAAGAAATAAAAGGCATCCATATCGGAAAAGAAGAAGTAAAGCTATCACTTTTTGCTGATGATATGATCCTATACATCGAAAACCCGAAGGACTCCACAAAAAGATTATTAGAAACAATAAACCAATACAGTAAGGTCGCAGGATACAAAATTAACATACAAAAGTCCATAGCCTTTCTATATGCCAACAATGAAATATTAGAAAACGAACTCAAAAAAATAATCCCCTTCAAGATTGCAACAAAAAAAATAAAATACCTAGGAATAAACATAACAAAGAACATAAAGGACCTATATAATGAAAATTACAAAGCATTGTTAAGGGAAATCGAAAAAGATACAATGAGATGGAAAAATATTCCTTGTTCTTGGATAGGAAGAATAAATATAATCAAAATGGCCATATTACCCAAAGCAATATACAAATTTAATGCAATTCCCATCAAAATCCCTATGAGATTTTTTAAAGAAATGGAACAAAAAATAATCAGATTTATATGGAACTATAAAAAACCCCGAATAGCCAAAACAATCCTAAGGAAAAAGAATGAAGCTGGGGGCATTACAATACCTGACTTTAAAGTATATTATAGGGCCACGATAATCAAAACAGCATGGTATTGGCAGAAAAATAGACACTCAGACCAATGGAACAGAATAGAAAGCCCAGAAATAAAACCACATATATATGGTCAAATAATCTTTGATAAAGGGGCCAACAACACACAATGGAGAAAAGAAAGCCTCTTCAACAAATGGTGTTGGGAAAACTGGAAAGCCACATGCAAAAGAATGAAACTCGACTACAGCCTGTCCCCGTGTACTAAAATTAATTCAAAATGGATCAAAGACCTAAATATAAGACCTGAAACAATAAAGTACATAGAAGAAGACATAGGTACTGAAATCATGGACCTGGGTTTTAAAGAACATTTTATGAACTTGACTCCAATGGCAAGAGAAGTGAAGGCAAAGATAAATGAATGGGACTACATCAGAATTAAAAGTTTTTGCTCAGCAAGAGAAACTGATATCAAAATAAACAGACAGCCAACTATATGGGAACTGATATTTTCAAACGACAGCTCAGATAAGGGCCTAATATCCAAAATTTACAAAGAACTCATAAAACTCAACAACAAACAAACAAACAATGCAATAAAAAAATGGGAATAGGACATGAACAGACACTTCTCCCAGGAAGAGATACAAATGGCCAACAGATATATGAAAAGATGCTCAGCTTCATTAGTTATTAGAGAAATGCAAATCAAAACTACAATGAGATACCACCTCACTCCTGTTAGATTAGCTATTATCAACAAGACGGGTAATAGCAAATGTTGGAGAGGCTGTGGAGAAAAAGGAACCCTCATTCACTGTTGGTGGGACTGTAAAGTAGTACAACCATTATGGAGGAAAGTATGGTGGTTCCTCAAAAAACTGCAAATAGAACTACCTTATGACCCAGCAATCCCTCTACTGGGTATATACCCCAAAAACTCAGAAACATTGATACGTGAAGACACATGTAGCCCCATGTTCATTGCAGCACTGTTCACAGTGGCCAAGACATGGAAACAACCAAAAAGCCCTTCAATAGAAGACTGGATAAAGAAGATGTGGCACATATACACTATGGAATACTACTCAGCCATAAGAAATGATGACATCAGATCATTTACAGCAAAATGGTGGGATCTTGATAACATTATAAGGAGTGAAATAAGTAAATCAGAAAAAAACAAGAACTACATGATTCCATACATTGGTGGAACATAAAAATGAGACTAAGAGACATGGACAAGAGTGTGGTGGTTACCAAGGGTGGGGGGGGAGGGAGGACATGGGAGGGAGGGAGGGAAAGAGTTAGGGGGAGGGGGAGGGGCACAGAGAACTAGATAGAGGGCGGCGGAGGACAATCTGACTTTGGGCGAGAGGTTTGCAACATAATTTGATGACAAAATAACCTAGACATGTTTTCTTTGAATATATGTACCCTGATTTATTAATGTCATCCCATTACCATTAATAAAAATTTATTAAAAAAAAAAAAAGAGAGAAACTAACAACAAAATAAACAGCCAACTAAATGGGAAATGATATTTTCAAACAACAGCTCAGATAAGGGCCTAATATCCAAAATATATAAAGAACTCATAAAACTCAACAACAAACAAACAAACAATCCAATAAAAAAATGGGAAGAAGACATGAACAGACACTTCTCCCAGGAAAAATACAAATGGCCAACAGATATATGAAAAGATGCTCATGTTCATTAGTTGTTAGAGAAATGCAAATCAAAACTACAATGAGATACCACCTTACACCTGTTAGATTAGTTATTATCAACAAGACAGGTAATAAAAAATGTTGGAGAGGCTGTGGAGAAAAAGGAACCTTCATTCACTGTTGTTGGGAATGTAAAGTAGTACAACCATTATGGAAGAAACTATAGTGGTTCCTCAAGAAACTGAAAAGAGAACTACCTTATGACCCAGCAATCCCTCTACTGGATATGTACCTAAAAACTCAGAAACATTGATACGTAAAGACACATGCAGACTCATGTTCATTGCAGCATTATTCACAGTGGCCAAGACATGAAAACAACCAAAAAGTCCATCAATAGATTATTAGGTAAAGAAGATGTGGCATATATACAATATGGAATACTACTCAGCCATAAGAAATGATGACATCAGATCATTTACAACAAAGTGGTAGGATCTTGATAACATTGTATGGAGTGAAATAAGTAAATCAGAAAAAAACAAGAACTGAATTATTCCATTCGTAGGTGGGACATAAAAACGAGACTAAGAGACATGGACAAGAGCGTGGTGGTTTCTGCAAAGTGGGATGAGAAGAGGGAGGGAGAGGGGAAGAGGAAGGGGGAGGGGCACAAAGAAGACTAGATAGAAGGTGACGGAGGACAATCTGACTTTGGGGGATGGGCATGCAACATAATTGATTGACAAGATAACCTGGCCATGTTTTCTTTGAACATATGTACACTGATTTATTGATGTCACCCCATTAAAATTAATAAAAATTTAAAAAATGTTAAGGGGCCTTTTGTAAACAGATCAAAGGGGGGAAAATATAGCAAAACAGGAATACACTTTTAAAGAATAAAATGGCAATAAACAACTATATATCAATAATATCCTTAAATGTAAATGAATTAAATGATCCAATCAAAAGATAAACGGTAGCTGCATGGATAAGAAATCAGGACCTGTACATATGCTGTCTACAAGAGACACACCTTAACACAAAAGATACACATAGACTGAAGATAAAAGAATGGAAAAAAATATTTCACACAAATGAAAATGAGAAAGAAGCCGGAGTAGCAATACTTATATCAGACAAAATGGACTTTAAAACAAAGAATATATTAAGAGATAAAGAAGGTCACTACATAATAATAAAGGAAGCAATCCAACAGGAAGATATAACCATTATAAATATCTACGCACCTAATATAGGAGCACCTAAATATATAAAGCAGACTTTGATGAACTTAAAGGGCAAGATCAACAGCAATACTATAATAGTAGGGGATTTCAATACCCCACTAGTATCACTAGATAGATCCTCAAAAAAGAAAATTAACAAAGAAATAGCAGACTTAAAGGACATACTGAATCAATGTAATTTAATAGATATCTTCAGAACCTTTCACCCTAAAGCAGCAGAATATACATTCTTTTCACATGCTCATGGTACATTCTCTAGGATATACCACATGTTAGGACACAAAAGAGGTCTCAACAAATTTAAGAAGATTGAAATCATATCGAGCACTTTCTCTGATCACAATGGCATGAAACTAGAAATCAACCACAACAGAAAAGCTCAAAAATACTCAAACACTTGGAAACTAAATAGCATGTTATTAAATAACGAATGGGTTAGCAATAAGATCAAAGAAGAAATTTAAAAATTCCTAGAAACAAATGATAATGAGCATACATCAACTCAAAATTTATGGGACACAGCAGAAGCAGTCCTAAGAGGGAAGTTCACAGCATTACAGGTATACCTCAAGAAGCTAGAAAAAGCTCAAATAAACAACTTGACCCTGCATCTAAAAGAACTAGAAAAAGAACAGCAAGTAAAGCCCAGAGCTAGTAGAAGGAAGGAAATAATAAAGATCAGAGCAGAAATAAATAACATAGAGGCTAAAGAAATAATACAGAGGATCAATGAAACCAGGATCTTTGGTTCTTTGAAAAGGTGAACAAGATTGATGAACCTTTAACCAGATTCACCAAGAAAAAAAGAGAGAGGACTCAGATAAATAAAATTAGAAACGAGAGTGGAGAAATAACAACTGACACAACAGAAATACAAAATATTGTAAGAAAATACTATGAAGAACTGTATGCCAAAAAACTAGGCAACCTAGATGAAATGGACAAGTTCTTTGAAACATATAATCCTCCAAAAATTAATCTGAAAGAATCAAAAAACCTAAACAGACCAAGTACAACAAATGAGATTGAAACAGTTATCAAAAACTCCCAACAAACAAAAGTCCTGGGCCTGATGGCTTCACAAGTGAATTCTACCAAATATTCAAAGAAGAACTAACTCCTATCCTTCCCAAGCTATTTCAAAAAATTCAAGAGGAAGGAAGACTTCCATGCTCCTTTTATGAGGCAAGTATAATTCTGATTCCAAAACCAGGCAAAGACAACACAAAGAAAGAAAATTATAGGCCAATATCCCTGATGAATTTAGATGCTAAAATCCTCAATAAAATATTAACAAACCAGATCCAGCAATATCTGAAAAAAAATCATACACCTAGATCAAGTGGGATTTATTCTGGGGAGGCAAGGCTGGTACACAAATCAATTTCACAATCAATCAATGTGATTTATTACATAAACAAAAGGAAGGAGAAAAACCACATGATAATTTCAATAGATGCAGAAAGAGCATTTGATAAAATCCAGCACCCATTCATGATCAAACCTGGGTCCTCTGCGTCCCAGTCCAATGCTCTATATACTAAGCCACTGCCTGGTCAGGCTGTACGTTTTTGTTTGTTTGTTGTTTTAATGAGCTCTAGTCTTGTTTTTATAATTACTACTAAAATTGTCTTGACATCTGCTAAATCCTTCTTCTAAGCCTCCCTGAATGAGAACTTGAAGATGGGTCCATGAAAAGCAGATATCTGTAAACCCTGAGGAGTGTGCATTGCGAGAGGGCATGCATCTAAGAACTCCTGACTACTTATAAAGCCAATCAGTGAATTAAAAAAATAAAAAATAAATAAAAGGCATGATGAAAGAAAAATATCAGTATAGAATATTTGGGGCAAATGAAATGTAGCATCACTGAGATATTAGCAAACTCACACTATTACATTGTTTCAGTACGCAGCAGAAAAGAAAAGAAAAGAACACCACTGATTTTAAGTCCTTAGAAGGACTTAAGTATGGATTTGCAGTTTCAAAGACAACTCACAGAGACTTCTGAATATGCCCTTCACAAAACTGTGTTGCATCCAAAAGCCATTGCATTAAGACACTTCTTGATAGAAGACATTTTTCAAAAGTAAGAGGAAATTCCAAGTGCTCATTTTGTTTCAGCTATTGTTCTACTTTTTAATTGCTCTGTCCTTTGTTATTATTGATTTCAGACTGAAAAGGAGGGCTTCCCATTTATTCATTTTTATCCTCAAATGTCTTTGAGAGGCAGGGTATTGATGGGGAAAGGATAGTATCTTCCTGCCTCTGCAGCTTCTAAACTTAGAGACAGTCTCTGAGCCAAATGCCTCACTGGGGGGGGGGGTGCCAATGTTGATACACTGCTGACTGAAACAACTAGCTCAGCTTATATACATCAGTGAACAAAAATCCATGCTCCTAGATTCCTCACAGCTTCAGATCTACCATCAGGTCCTACCAGGGATCCAAATTCAGCTCTGCTCTTTGTTCCTCAATATCAGGTCCTTCATTGCTGATTGCAGTGGGTCCTGCTCTGGCTCTGTTCTCCTGGGACCTGAAAAATCTTTAGTCTTCAAAAGGACTTAAGTTTGGATTTGCAGTTTCCAAAGACATCCCAAAGACTCTTCTGAGTATGCCCTTCACAAAACTGTGTTGTATCCAAAAGCCCCTGCAGTAAAAATAGTTTTCACCCTTATAACCTGGAACTGATCATTTATTGTTCACACAACAGTTTGAGGAAAATACGTAGGTAACCTATTACCTACGTAATATCAAAATCATATCTCAACTTTCCTTAGTAACATCAATAATCTGATTCTTTTATTTTTAAGAAACTATGAGCCTACTTAAAACTAAGATGAAAAAATAAAGTGTTCTAATTTTTATTTATTTGTCTCCTGAATTAGACTTGGATACTTTCTATGGAAATGCAGCTTCATGACAAAAGTCTTCATCTTCCTATTTGTCATCTCTAAGAAACTCCTAAGTAGAAATGTGGAGCAGCTCTATCTCCGCCATACAAGCTCCATTATCTACGTTAATGGAAGATAAAGTTAACATGAAATAAAACTCAAGTAGTTCAAATATGTTACTGTAAATATCCATGTTACTTACTACCTATTTTTACCAAAGTCGCTGGTAAATTAAAAAACAAAACAAAACAAAACAAAAAACCCAACTTTTAAAGATGATCTCTTCAATTCTAGCCGGGTCACTTTCTAACTAAGCAACTTCCTCTTTCATTCCAACCTGAAATTCTGAAGTCAAACTCATGACTCAGCAAAGTTACAAATTTCACAGACCTCTGGAATGATTTGCATACAGTGGAATTACAAATGTTACAGTCACCTATGCCCATGGTCTTATTTCTTGGCCTCCATTAATGTTTATCTTGCCTTTATATTTATTGATGTGACTCTCAAATAACTAATAAAATAAGAACTAAGATACTTTGTTATTCACAGCTTTATCTGCAACTCACAGCTTTATCTGAAAGTTCTGTTGCAGTTCACTGCTATTTCAGAAGTGCCCTGTCCCTATATTTACATATTTCTACAAAGAATATCCTTTTTTAAAATTTATTTATTTATTTATTTTAGAGGGTGGAAGGGGGGGAGCAGGAAGCATCAACTCCCATATGTGCCTTGACCAGGCAATTCCAAGGTTTGAACCTGCAACCTCAGCGTTTCCAGGTCGACGCTTTATCCACTGCACCACCACAGGTCAGGCCAGAGAATATTCTATTATCACAAATGTTAACCGGGCTTCCTTGGAAAACACTTCCTGGAGTATGAGGTCACTTCTTTTTTAACTGCTTATCATTGAAATTTTTTTCATCTTGGGTCTAGGCAGCCATTATCATTCTTCCAGTTCAGGCCTGAAAGGCATCAATCACAGCAGTTTCTTTTAGATCACAATGTCTGATACCCTAGATAACAGGGATTTCTCTTAATGCACCTACTGTTTTCATCCACAAGAAACTCTCACTGGTGCTCTCTTCTAGTTTCTAATGAGAGCTCTGTGACCAGTAATATCTACCCAGGTCTACACTCTCCTCTTGGTCCATTTGGTTGTCTCACCTTGAAAATGTATTCCTGATTGACATGTTCTCAATAAATAATAGACACCCATTTCTTGCTCCCCTTTCAAATGCAGTAATTTAACAACTGTTTCATCCTGTCACAAGCTTCTTTATTGGATACTCAGCCAAATGCTTAACTGGATGTTCAATTCTGAAACCTGAAGTAGAGACAGCATTCTAGGAGGTGTAACCTTGTAAAACAGATTTCTACCTCTGAAACATAAATAGAGAAGAGAGTTTAGAAGGTTTGCAACATCTTTAACTCCATCCCTAGTAGTCAGAACTTAACTATCGTTAAGTAAAGATTCTTATAGTCTCACATCAATGAATCATGTGGCATGGAGATAACTGCAAACTGCTTTTTCAAACTCTTTGCTAACAAGTTAAAGAAAGAACATTGGCCCTGGCCAATGGCTCAGTGGACAGAGCGTTGGCTTGACATATAGATGTTCCAGGTTCAATTCCTGGTCAGGTCACACAAGAAAAGCTACCATCTACTTCTCTCCCCTTGCTTCTCCCCCTTCTCTCCCTTTTACCCTCCTGCAACAAGTGGTTCAGTTGAGCATGGCACTGAGGATAGCTCAGTTGGTCTGAGTGCATCAGCCTCAGGTGCTAAAAATAGCTCAGTACTCAAATATCAGCCCCAGAAGGGGTTGCCGGGTGGATCCCGGTAGGGGTACATGAGAGAGTCTCCCTGACTATTTCCCCTCCTCTTACCAAAGAAGGAAAGAAGGAAGGAAGGAAGGAAGGAAGGAAGGAAGGAAGGAAGGAAGGAAGGGAGGAAGGGAAGAAGGGAGGAAGAAGGAAGGAAGGAAGGAAGGAAGGAAGGAAGGAAGGAAGGAAGGAAGGAAGGAAGGAAGGAAGGAAGGGAGGAAAGAAAAAAAAAGTCTCCTGAGTGAAATCCTTCTTTTAACCTGAAAGAAGCTATATGATATGACAATATACATTTTTAATGTAATTCAATAAAATCACTTAGTGCCATCCTCTTTTTCTCCTGATTTTCTCCATGTGCTTCTTGGCTTAAAAACTTTTAGAAATAATACTAAGCAGAAATGTTAAATTTGTGCTCTAATTTTGAGTAGGTATCTTTGGCCATGCCAATTAACTTTCTTGGTCTTAATATATTATCCGTCAGTTAACTTTTTTATTATTAAATAAAATTAATACTTTTTCTGTTTCCTTAATGAAATGCTGAAGCAAAAAAAAAGAAATATAACATACACTTTCTACATATATAAAAGGTATTTTCTAAATTCACTTTAATAAGCAGAGGTGTTGACAAGCACAATTCAAGACAATAAGTTAGAAAGAAGGGATACAGGCTTGACTAAGAAAGACATAGTCCCTGGATGTTGCTAAGCTTCATTCATATTTGGGGTTTAGAAAAAGAGTTTAATGAAAGAAATGTAAGACATGTACACTGGAAACTACAATACTATCAATAAATTAGAGATTTAAATAAATAGAAATATACACTATCCTCATGAATCAGAAGGCTTAGTATTGTTAATATGATCTGCTCCCCAGTTCAACCTATAGAAAGGTATAAAAATCCCTATCAAAATTTCAGCTGCCTTTTTCACAGAAATTGACTACTTCTAAAATGAAAATGAAAAATGCAAGGATCCAGAATAGTCAAAACAATCTTTAAAAAGAAGAACAAAATTGGAAAATGAACTCTTCCCAATTAAAAATTTTTTAATTAAAAAATTACTTTTTATAAAGCTACAGTAATCAAAACAGGATGGTACAGCATGTGGCTAGATTTATTGGTCAGTAGAACAGAATTGAGTATCCAAAAATAATCCCTGATATGTGCTTGTCAAATTGGGCCGCTATAACAAAATACTATAAACTAGATGGCTTATAAAAAATAGAAATTTATTTCTCCATTCTGGAGGCTAAAAGTCTAAAATCAATATGCCAATATGGTCAAAATCTTGTGAAAACCCTTTTCCAGGTTGCAGTTGATAGACTTGATGCATCCTTATTAGGTGCAAAGAGGAAACCTAGTTCTCAAGCTTCTTCTTTTTTTATATATATAAATAAATTTTTATTAATGCTAATGGAGTGACATCAATAAATCAGGGTACATATATTCAAAGAAAACATGTCCAGGTTATCTTGTCATTCAATTATGTTGCATACCCATCACCCAAAGTCGGATTGTTCTCCATCACCCTCTATCTAGTTTTCTTTGTGCCCCTCCCCCTCCCCTCCCCCTCTCCCTCCTTCCCTCCCGCGCCCCCCTCTCCCCCTACACCCAGTAACCACCACACTCTTGTCCATGTCTTTTAGTCTCGTTTTTCTGTCCCACCAATATATGGAATCATGTAGTTCTTGGTTTTTTCTGATTTACTTATTTCACTTCGTATAATGTTATCAAGATCCCACCATTTTGTTGTAAATGATCCAATGTCATCATTTCTTATGGCTGAGTAGTATTCCATAGTGTATATGGTTGTTTCTATGTCTTGGCCACTGTGAATAATGCTGCAATGAACATGGGACTACATGTGTCTTTACGTATCAATGTACTGAGTTTTGGGGGTATATACCCAGTAGAGGGATTGCTGGGTCATAAAATAGTTTATTTTCAGTTTTTTGAGGAACCACCATACTTTCTTCCGTAATGGTTGTACTACTTTACATTCCCACCAACAGTGAATGAGGGTTCCTTTTTCTCCACAGCCTCTCCAACATTTGCTATTACCTATCTTGTTGATAATAGCTAATCTAACAAGTGAGAAGTGGTATCTCATTGTACTTTTGATTTGCATTTCTCTAATAACTAATGAACATGAGCATCTTTCCATATATCTGTTGGCCATTTGTATTTTTTCCTGGGAGAAGTGCTGTTCATATCCTCTTCCCATTTTTTTATTGGATTGTTTCTTTGTATGTTGTTGAGTTCTTTGTATATTTTGGATATTAGGCCCTTATCTGAGCTGTTGTTTGAAAATATCATTTTCCATTTAGTTGGGTGTCTATTTAATTTGTTGTCAGTTTCTCTTGCTGAGGAAAAACTTTTTAGTCTGATGTAGTCCCATTCATTTATCTTTGCCTTCACTTCTCTTGCCTCTGGAGTCAAATTCATGAAACGCTCCTTAAAACCCAGGACCATGAGTTTAGTACCTATGTCTTCTTCTATGTACTTTATTGTTTCAGGTCTTATAATAAGGTCTTTGATCCATTTTGAATCAATTTTAGTACAATGGGGCAAGCTTTAGTCCAGTTTTGTTTTTTGCATGTGGCTTTCCAGTTTTCCCAGCACCATTTGTTGAAGGGGCTTTCTTTTCTCCATTGTGTGTTGTTGGCCCCTTTATCGAAAATTATTTGACCATATATATGTGGTTTTATTTCTGGACTTTCTATTCTGTTCCATTGGTCTGAGTGTCTATTTTTCTGCCAATACCATGCTGTTTTTAATTTTCGTGGCCCTATAATATAGTTTGAAGTCAGGTATTGTAATGCCCCCAGATTCATTCTTTTTCCTTAGGATTGCTTTGGCTATTTGGGGTTTCTTATAGTTCCATATAAATCTGATGATTTTTTTTCCATTTCTTTAAAAAATGTCATAGGAATTTGATGGGAATTGCATTAAATTTATAAATTGCTTTGGATAATATGGCCATTTTGATTATATTTATTCTTCTTATCCAAGAACAAGGAATATTTTTTCATCTTATTGTATCTTTTTTGATTTCCTTTAACAAATGCTTTGTAGTTTTTGTTATATAGGTCCTTTACATTCTTTGTTATGTTTATTCCTAGGTATTTTATTTTTTTGTTGCAGTCGTGAAGGGGATTATTTTTTTGAGTTCGTTTTCTAATATTTCATTGTTGGCATATAGAAAGGCTATGGACTTTTGTATTTTAATTTTGTATCTGGGACCTTACTGTATTGGTTTATTGTTTCTAGTAATCTTTTTGTGGAGTCTTTGGGATTTTCGATGTATAGGATCATATCATCAGCAAAAAGTAATACCTTTCTTTTTCTTTTCTGATATGGATGCCTTTTATTTCTTTCTCTTGTCTGATTGCTCTGGCCAGAACTTCTAGCAGAACATTAAATAACAGTGGAGAGAGTGGACGACCCTGTCTTGTTCCTGATTTAAGGTGGAAAGTCCTCAGTTTTATGCCATTTAATATGATGTTGGATGATGGTTTATCATATATGGCCTTTATCATATTGAGATATTTTCCTTCTATACCCATTTTGTTGAGTGTCTTAAACATAAAGTTGTGTTGTATTTTATCAAATGCCTTTCTGCATCTATTCATAAGATCATGTGGTTTTTGTTCTTTGTTTTGTTGATATGGTGTATTATGTTAACCGTTTTACATATGTTGAACCATCCTTGAGATTCTGGGATGAATCCCACTTGACCATGATGTATTATTTTTTTAATATGTTGTTGTATTCGATTTGCCAGTATTTTGTTTAGTATTTTAGCATCTGTATTCATTAGAGATATTGGTCTGTAATTTTTTTGTGTGTGTGCCATCCTTGCCAGGTTTTGGTAGGAGCGTTATGTTGACCTCATAAAATGTGTTTGAAAGCATTGCTTCTTCTTCAATTTTTTGGAAGACTTTGAGTTGTATAGGAACCAAGTCTTCTTTGAATGTTTGATAGAATTCACTAGTATAACCGTCTGGGCCTGGACTTTTATTTTGGGGGAGGTTTTTAATAATTTTTTTCTATTTCCTCCCTGCTAATTAGTCTGTTTAGGCTTTCTGCTTCTTCATGACTCAGTCTATGAAGGTTGTATTGTTCTAGAAATTTATCCATTTCTTCTAGATTGTTGAATTTGGTGGCATATAGTTTTTGGTAGTATTCCCCAATAATTCTTTTTATATCTATGATGTCTGTGGTGATTTCTCCTCTTTCATTTTGTATTTTTCTTATATGGGTCCTTTCTCTTTTTTCCTTGGTGAGCCTTGGTTTGTCAATTTTGTTGATCTTTTTAAAGAACCAGCTCTTTATTTTATTAATTTTTTCTATAGTTTTTCTGTTCTATATTTCATTTATTTCTGCTCTGATTTTTATTATTTTCTTTCTTTAGCTGGTTTTCAGTTGTCTTTTTTCTTCTTTTTCTAGTTTCGTAAGCTGTTAAGTGGTTCACTTGGGCTCTCTTGTTTGTTCATATAGGCCTAAAGTGATATGAAATTCCCTCATTTACTGCTTTTGCTGCATCCCAGAGGTTCTGATATGTCATATTGTCATTTTCATTTGTCTGTATATATCTTTTGATCTCTGTGCTTATTTCTTCTTTGACCCATTCATTTTTGTAAATTATGTTGTTTAGTTTCCACATTTTTGTGTGGGTTTTTTCCTCTTTTTTGCAGTTGAATTGTAGTTTCAAGGCTTTATGATCAGAAAATATGCTTGGTACAATTTTGATTTTTCTGAATTTGCTGATATTATTTTTGTGGTCCAACATGTGGTCAATTCTTGAGGATGTTCCATGTACACTAAAAAAAATGTATACTCTGTTGCTTTGGGATAAAGTGTCCTGTAGATGTCTGTCATATCCAGGTGCTCTAGTGTTTTGTTTAAGGCCAATATATCTTTATTGATTCTCTGTATGGATGAATGATCTAGAGCTATCCACGGTGTATTAAGGTCTCCAAGTATGATTGTATTTTTGTCATTTTTTGTTTTTAGGTCAATAAGTAGTTGTCTTATATATTTTGGTGCTCCTTGGTTTGGTGCATATATATTAAGGACTGTTATGTCTTCTTGATTCAGTGTCCCCTTAATCATTGTAAAATGACCATTTTTTGTCTCTGAGTACTTTTGCTGTCTTGTAGTCAGCATTATTAGATATGAGTATTGCTACACCTGCTTTTTTTTGGATGTTATTTGCTTGGAGTATTGTTTTCCAGCCTTTCACTTCGAATTTGCTTTTATCCTTGTTGCTTAGATGTGTTTCTTGTAGGCAGCATATAGTTGGATTTTCTTTTTTAGTCCATTCTGCTACTCTGTGTCTTTTTATTGGTGAGTTTAATTTGTTTACATTTACTATAATTATTGACACTTGTGGTTTCCCTATTGCCATTTTATAAATTGCTTTCTGTTAGTTTTGTATCTTGTTTGATTCTTCTCTTTTGTTTTTCTATCCTTTGTTTTTGTTTGGTTGTATTTCATACTTCTTTCCTCTGTTGCTATCTTTTTTAAGTCATATGCTTCGATGGTGGTTTTTTAAGGCTGGTTACCATTAAGTAATGAAAAGGGTACCTACCATATTCATTGTAGTACCCTATCTTATGAGTGTTTCTGTACTTCATCATCCTTTGCTACTGTTACTCTCCATCCTCTTCCCTTTTTTTTGCTTTTGTTGTCACAGTTTGAATTTGGTTTTATTGTGTTCTTGGTGGAGCTTTCAGTTGTGGTTTTGTTTTACTTTGTTCTTTGAATCTGGTTGGAAAACCCCCTTTAGTATTTCCTGGAGTGGGGTTTTCTGATGATAAATTCCCTCATCTTTTCTGTATTTGTGAATGTTTTTATTTCTCCTCTTATTTGAAGGATAGCTTTGATGGGTATAGTATTCTTGGTTGAAAGTTCCTCTTTTTCAGGGCTTTAAATATTGGAGTCCATTCTCTTGTAGCTTGTAGAGTTTCTGCTGAGAAATCTGATGATAATCTAATAGGCTTTCCTTTATATGTTATATTCTTCTTTTCCCTGGTTGCCTTGAGAATTTTTTCTTTGTCATTGGTTTGTGCCATTTTCATTATGGTGTGCCTTGGAGTAGGTTTGTTGTGGTTAAGAAGACTTAGTGTTCTGTTTTCTTCTTGAATTTGAGGCTTTAGTTCTTTCCACAGGCTTGGGAAGTTCTCGTCTATTATTTGTTTGAATATATTCTCCATTCCATTTTTTCTCTCTTCTTCCTCTGATATACCCATTATTCTTATGTTATTCTTTTTGATGGAATCAAAAATGAGGGCTTTCTCATTTTTTAAAATTTTTGAGCCTCTCTCTTCTTCTCTCTGTTGTACCTGAAGTTTCTTGTGTTCTATGTCACTAATCCTACCTTCTATCTGGCCTGTTCTATTAGCTAAGCTTGTTACCTCGTTTTTCAGTTCATGAATTGAGTTTTTCATCTCTGTTTGATTTTTTTTTATAGTTTCAATTTCCTTAGTAATATATTCTTTGCATCCATTGAGTTGTTTTCTGAGCTCTCTAAATTGCCTTTTTGTGTTTTCTTGTATATCTCTGAGTGTTTTTAGGATTTCTATTTTAAATTCTTTGTCATTTAGCTCCAAGCTTTCCAATATATTAAATTTTTTCTCCATAGATTTTTCCACATCTATCTGTGCTACTTCTCTATCTTTTGTATCCATGATATTCAATTTCCTTTTTCTTAATGGCATCTGAGGGTGGTCTTGTTAATAGCACTAATGAGAATTAATAAAGAATAAAAAGTAAAAAATAAAGTAAAAAAATGAAAAAAAAATTGAAAATAACACAAAAAAAAGAATAATAATTTATTATTTCCCCTCCTTTTCTTTTTTCTCTTCCCATACTCTCCCCTCCTCCTTAGGAAAATATCATGATGAACTGTAAATTATATTTTCCTAAATGGAATAAAAACTGCCTATAATGCAGGGCCTGAGTTGGGGGGAAGTGTTCTTGGGGAAGAAAAGGAAGTAGGAACCCACAAAATGCAAAAGAGGAATAAATTTGGGTCAAGTATAAAATGATTTACTTGTAAGTGATGGTCGACTAAGAAGTATAATGAGAGGGATAAAAGGGAAACAGGAAAAAGAAAAAAATAACAATTGTATTAAGTAGAGCAAAAACTAAATAGAATGGAGATCCTGGGTTGGGAGGAATGCTAATGAGTTAAAAAGCAAAGTACAAAACACCCAAAATGCCACAAAAAAACCCTTGAGTTCCAAATTAAATAATTTGTTCATGATTGAGGATTGAATGAGAGGAAAAGTAAAAGGAGAAAAGAAGAAACTAATACAGAGGGATAAATAAGAAAAAGTGAAAAAGGAAAAGAAGAAAAAGGAAAAAGAAACAAGGAGAGAGAGAGAGTTAAGGGTTTTGGAGTGTAACCCTCATGGAGAGTAAGGAAGAAGAAAAGAAATAAAATGTAACACTCATGGGTAGTGTAGTTCAAGAAGAGGACAGAATAAGATGGACAGAGAATAAAAGGACCAAGGTGGAGGAAATAGAAATAATAATAATAAACGCAAGAAGATGAAAGAAACAAAAAAAATAGTGGAATAGTTATAAAGGCTGTGGATTTTTCTTGATTTTGAGAGGTTAACTTCTTCCTTTTTCTTTCCTCTCCCTGTTCCTGGTTGATGACTCTGTACCCCAGGCTCTGCCCCTGTGGCACACTTAGGTAGAGATTTGCAGTTGATGAGACTCTATGGCGATGTCATATATTAGGCTTCAGTCTCGTTTGTAGTCAAGGCTTGTTAGCATTTGCAGGCTCTGACAATGAGAGAGTCCATTTTCCCGGAGCCTCCCTCTCAGTCTCTCCTTCCTGAATTAGCAGCCTGATGATCCAGCTATGTGGTTGCCACTGCCTCAGCCTGGGGAGTAAGAGGCTCAAAGAACTGGCAAATCCCCACTCTATCCCCACTCAATGCAGGGCTCTGGGTAAGGCTCTGGCAATCAGAGCCACCAGCGTAATCAGGCAGGGATGGGAGCCAATTGCTCTCAAGGTGACTTTCTATGAGCCTCTCAGCCTGTTCAGCATGCCTAGCACTCTGTGGGATCACTCTCCCCAGGCTTTCCACTTTGTAACCTGTTTTGGCTGGGAAGAAGATGCCCTAGTCGCTGCCTGCAGTACAGGAGGTCTTAACATCTGCCAAGTCTCTCTTTTAGCGTATATCCCTAAGTATGAAAGCTCTGCCAATCAGAAGTTGTCCCCACCCCTTTAGCAAGAGGCACTAAAAAATATCATGCCTCTTGTCTTAGATCGCTGAACTGAGAGAGATCTTGTCAATTAGAGCCATGTAGGTCAGTTGGGAGGTGAGCAGACTGTGGGTTAAGCTAATTTCAGTGATAGAATCCGCCTATCTGCTCCAGAAAGGACTGCAAGCTGCCCACACGCCCCTCCCCTGACTCTTGATTGTTAGCTTGAATGGCTGGGTGAGGTGCCCCACCCGCCCAGAGAAGCTCAGGCATAGGGAAGTTTGCTTTGGCGCACCCCCCACGTGCCGCTGGCAGTGCTGCTTGCGGTGCGCGCCTTTGCTCGCGTGGGCTGATTCACTACAAGCACATTCTTTCCTCAGCTTGAACGAATGTCCGTGCCACAGCCTAGCTTCCTCCACACCCTTAGCCCTCTCAAATCTTAGTTCCAAGTGAAAGCAGCCTTTGCTCAGGTTAGTGAGGAAGGCAGAGTGTTTTTTTGTCCGACTTATTTCCTTCAGGGTTGATTATATACTCAGTCAATTTTTCACTTGATCCTACCTTCGCCTTCAGTGTGTAGAACTCCTGGATGCTCCAAGGATAGATTTTTCTGTCTCTAGTTGATGAACTTGTTGAAATTTTGGGGAGATTTGTCTGTCGCACTCCTCAGGGCACCATTTCTCTGATGTCACTCCCTCAGGCTTCTTCTTACAAGGACATTAATCTCATTCATGAGGGATCTACCATCTTGACCTAATTACATCCCAAGAGTCCCAATTCAAAATACCATTTATAATCCATCAGAATGGAGATTAGAATTCAGTGCATGCATTTTGGGAGACATGAACATTCAGTCCATAGCAAAGCTCTGTTGATTTTGGCAAGGGTGTTAAGACAGTTCAAAGAGAAAAACATAGTCTACCAACAAATGGTGCAGGGACAACATGATATCCACATTCAAAAGAATGAATTTGGATATTTACCTCATACCATGAACAAAAATGACCTCAAAATGGATCATACACCTAAATGTAAAATCTAAAACTTTTAGAAGAAAATGTGAGAGAAGTGAAACCTGAAGAGAACACCTATTCAGAATGTTGTTTACAAAAATATTTTTAAATGATGCAAAGAATATTCATTTGATTTCAGGAATATCATATTCAGCAGAATTAAGCCCTGGCAGCCAAAGCAAGACTCCTTGGATGGCCATGACAGAGAAGTCCTGGTGGGTGGACATTCTGTGAGAGACTGCCAACAGCTGCTGCATTGAAAAAAAGGACTCATCTGATAGAACCCTCTGAAAGCAGTAGCCACCATGCTAACCATCTGTCACAGTTGTTTGGCAAATGGAAACCACTGGAGAATTTATCAGGGATAATCAAAATAGGAGGTCTTACTTTTCAGTGAAAATTGTTAAGATGCAACTTTTTTGAGGCCTTATGATTCAGGGGCTTAGTCACTCGATTAGAAAAATAAACCATTGTTTCTTTAATTGTAACTATTCATTTTAAAGCATATGTGTTCAAGCATGACAGAGATAGAAAAAATGTTATTACTAAAAATAAAGTGAATGGAAGTATCACTAAAAAAAAAAGATACAAAAAAAATGCAACCCTCATACATTACTGGTGGGAATGTAAAATAGTGCACCCACTTTGGAAAATAGTTCAGCAGTACTCCAAAAAGTTAAACATAGAATTGCCACATGACAGCCATTCTACTCCTAAACACACAAGAGAAATGAAACATATGTCCATACAAAAAGGTGTATACAAATATTCTGATCACAAAAATTAGGGGATATTTTATCATTTTATATTCATTTTTGAAATATTCTCTAATTTTTGTGAGCAGTATAGTATTATTCTTAATAGACTAAGGGTGGAAATGACCCAAATGCCCATCAGATGATAAATGACCAAATAAAATGTGGTATAGCCACACAATAGGGTACTTATTATTCAGCAATTAAAAGGGATAAATAACTGATACGCACTACATGAATAAAGCTTGAAAATGTTATGCTAAATAAAGGAACTAGTCACAAAGACTACATGACTTCATTTACATGAAATGTCCAGAATAGGCAGTAGAGAGACAGAAGATGGTAAGTGGCTCCAGGATGCTGGGAAGATGAGGAGATCTCAGCCAGGTCAAGGGCATCAGATCTCACTGTCTTCCCAGTGCTCCTACCCTGCCCCAAAGGCTCTCAATAAAATGGTTTGATTCCTCCCAAAAAAATAGCAGTGGTTACTTAAATCTGGAGGTGAGGGTGAAACTGGGAAGTAACTACTAATAAATGTGGGATTTGGGGAGGGGTCATGAAAATATTCTGGAATTAGATAGCAATGATATATACACAACTCTGTGGCACAATAAAATCCATTAAACTGCATTATACAAATGAGCAAATTGTATGATATGTGACTTATATCTCAATAATGCTGTTTAAAAAATAATAGGTAGGAAAATATGACAACCATTAAAAATATAAAAAGGTAGACATCAATATAAACTTTTGGTTGCTATTCATGGTGAGATTCTGTTCTAATTTAAACAGGCAATGACACGCTGTGACCTGCCCCATTTTTACAAGTCTAGTCCCACTAAGAAGGTGATTGGTGAATATTATGTGGTTTGTGCAATGCTTCAAGAATTCCCCTAATGTTTCCCATAAAGCTGTCATAACAATTTCAAATGTAGGTCACCAGGTCAGAAGTTGAAGACTGAGACAGACTACCCTGAAAGGACTGTGGCCTCATCTCTTGTCACATGTGTTTCCATGAACTTGTTTCCTGTTGTTTACATTTGGTGTCTGAATTTTCTTATTGCCTTATTTTTTTATTTCTTTTCACTCTGGGTTTGTTCTTTGTGTCTGTCCTTCATAGCAACCCTGACCCAAAATTTTAACTTGACAGAAATTAAAATAATACCTTTACATGAATGCCAAATGCTCCATAGAAAAATATCACAACAATAGAGTTGCTATGGAGTTTTTATAGTACATTAGGGTCAGAGAAAGTTGTTTCATTGAAGATGGGTGACAATTCAGTGGAGAAACAAGCAATAATGTAAGGAGGAAGGAAGGAGAGACTATTCATATTCCTAAAAGACTAGTTTAAAACTATATATTATAAAACAAAACATTTTAAAAAGTGAAATGACACTTTCTAAGAGTCAGACACTGAGTTAACTGCTGTGAAAAACTATATAAGCAGTCATTCCCAAATGGAGTTGGAGCCACCATCCCAGAGGAACTGCCTTGCACATCCTATTCTTTGAGGCTTTGGAATGTTTGAATTGGGTCAAACCAACACTGTATTCCAAACAACTGTTTGTAGATTTAATAGGAAAACAGACATGCTGAATACAAGGACTGCAAATTAAAGGCAGTCTTTAGAAACAATAAAGAGCCATGCATAGCTAACAAATAATTTATTGATAGCTTATTAGCACCAATAGAAATTCCTTCCTTCTGTTTATAAAATTATTTCCCATTTCTTTCTCATAAAACCCCTTTGCCTTCACCCCATAGTTAGAACACTATTGGGATTTCTGCCTGAATCAGTGCTTTCCAGAATTGCAATTCTCTGGATCTCAAATAAATGCTTGATTTTCTCTTCCTTTGGTTTTTTATTTTAAGGTTAACTCTGCTTTACAGGCATTATAATGTCATTGAATACTCAAAACAAAAATAGTTTATACTTATGGGATATTTTATTCAGTGCCAAGCATGCTTCTACATGTTTTTTGTATATTAACTTACATAATTTAATATGCTTATTATTCTTTATGACAAATGAAAAAATTGAGGCTTTTATAGAGGTTTAAGTAAGCTGTCCCCATTCACAACTTAAGTTCACAAGTTAAGTAAGTGGTCAAGTTGAGATTTAAATATGGAGGTCTGGTTCAACATCTGTTCTCTTACCCAGAACAACACAGCCACCTTCTCTGAGAAAAAGGATATGTGAGAAGTCAATGAGGAATTATTTAAAATGAGTCAGCAGAGTGTGGGATTCTGGGTATAGTGTCCAAGTCTCAAAGTTGTATAATCTTAGAAAGAGTTACATAGTTTCTGATTCTTGATTTACTGTCTATAAAAATGAGATAAAAGTGCTTACCATGCAAAAAGGTCCTACTTGTGGAAAGAGAGGTGATCTATGGAAACCTTGAAAGTAGTACTTCAATAAATAATAGTTATTCTCATCATTATTATATTCTGTTGAAGTATGGTAGAGTTCAAAGACCCAAGCCATACAACTTTTCTGGTCTGCTTTGTTTTTAACCTGATAGTTCTAATTAATGAAGAAAATAAAAATCTGTGTTCATAAAAGGAAACTAAAACAAAAAACAAAAATGATAATAATGTAACAGAGGATATCAGGTTCATCTCTTTAACAACCTAACTGAAAGGGGGAACATATCTCCCATTTTATAGAAAAATAGAATTATCCTCTTATTCTGAGAAAATAAGGTAAATATAAGATTACTAATGGACTTTCCTTACACTAGCCAGAAGGAAATTGATATCAATTCCTTTAACTGATAATGTATTCCAGAAATTTATCCAAGTACCTGGTTTAACTATGATATGGTTCTGGATAAGTCATCTGTTTTGCCAAAGGTAGATAAGTATTGGGGACACAGTAAAGACTAACTTATGTAAAACTTCATTAACAAATGATGGTCCCTTCAAACACCTGTAGAATTTTACTGGGTAATATGAAGACTTTAATCTGAAAAATAGTATTTTATGTCAGCATAAAAATAAAGAGTTTGTAATTTTCCATTTGTGCTTCTCTTAAATCTAGATTTAAAGCACTTAAAATTTTCCAATTGTATATCAACCAGGGGAAATTTTTGTTGATAATTTTATCCATACTGCATTTTCATGGATGATGTGCTTTTCATGACTTCTGTCCTTTTAAATGTGTTGATCTTTATTTGGTGATCTGGTTAAGTTTTGAGAATGTTCTATGTTTGTAGAGAAAAAAAAAACATCTATTTTTCACTGGGGTTGCAAAGGTATCCATAAAGGTATATCTGTTTGTGGTTGTATTACATGTGCCGTGTAGGATTATTTTTAATGGTCTGGATGCTTCTGCCAGCTGTACCAGTTTCTCCCAACCTTGAGTTGTAGTAATTACAAGATTCATTTCACAAACCTTAAGAAGGAAGTGAGACCTGTTTCTATACTTCCAGAAATGTGCAATCACATGGGGATGGGGTGAGCATGTCACGATTTAGTGAGAAAACAAATAATGGATAATGAGACCTACAAACTAGTGTAAATCCTATTGGCCCTACCACAAAGCGGGTGTTGGGAATCTGGACAAGTTACATTCAGGGTTTCCAGTTCCTCACCTTTCCAAAGGGGGTCAATCATACTTGCTCTGACAACCACCATGTTTTTCAGGTAAAGCAAAGAGATAAGGAATGCGAACAATATAAAATGATAATGTAAAATTTAGAAATACTGGCAGTGGTTAATACTGAGATCCAGGAGAAGGAAAAGATACCGACACATGCTCCAAGGTGCTCGATTTCTATTGGTTCCCTTCCCTGACCCCAACCACTTTCAGCCTCCTTTGTGGACACCCCCGCTTCTGCACGGAGAAACGCCGGCGCAACAACACAAGTCTCCCTCTACGCACCGCCAGCAGCTTGGAACCTGCTTGAAGACCGTCGTGAAAATGGAGCAGCAACTTGCCAGCAGGTCAAATTTGTGTGCTCCAGCCGAGTCAGCTGCGGTCGAGCCTGTGCAGTGCTCCTCCTCAGGCAATGGGGGCTGAGTGTCCGATGTCGCCCCAGAGCTCATTAATCAACCTTAGATCTTGGGCAGAAAGAGTCTCGGCTACAGAGATATTCAGGGTTGAGGGCCTCTAGGGCCTCTACGCTCTCAGCACGCAGCCCGCATTAAAACCGAGCATTCTTCTCTGGGTAGGGAAGGGGTCGATAATGTTCTGCATGCGGGTGTCGGAGGTGGATGTCCCTCGCGGTCCCGCAAGTCCTCGGAAGACAACTGAGCGCCGCGCTTGGCACGCCCGCCGGAGCTGGGGAGCCGGAGCCTAGCGGCACTGCATCACCAAGCCGCCTCCTAGCACTCTTTCCCCAGGTTGTCTTCCTGCTGCAGCCCGGGCCCAAATTAATTCTCTCCGTGTGCGAGTGAGCACACACAAGTCACACAAGTTCCCCGGGCAGGGCACGATCCTTCCATCCGTCTCCTCGGGGAGCCCAGCTTTTCAACGATTAACCTCCCGGCCACAGGGCAGAAGGAAGGTGGCAAGATGGAGGGACGCTTGGGGGGGGGCGACTTTGAAAGGCACAAATAGCTTTAGACACCGCAGTCCTGCTCGCGTCTGCAGGCCTACGCCCCCTGGGCCATGTCTGCGGATGGATGGCCGCTGGGCTAGGCTTTCCCGGGGCGGGTTAACACGGCCTTTACGCTAAAGCCCAAAGCTCCCACCTTGAGTCTCCAGTTTATCTTTCCTCCCCACCAAAGGACGCACCCCTTTGGTAGTGTCGGGGCTCCCAGCCAAGGGTGGGGGGTAGAGCACCTCCCCATCCCTGCCGCGGCTTGGGGTTTTACTGCGGCAGTCAGAGGTGACAGCGACTCCTTAGCCTCCTAGGTTGCTCTCAGAGCCCCGGCTTCCCCAGCATTGGGAAAGCGCCCCCTCCTGAGTGGCTGGTCCGGGGAGAAGAGTAACGAGCTGCAGAAAACCAAATTTAAAAATGTAAAAGTCGCTGGGCTGCATTCCTCAGAGGACGAGCCCGACTGCCTGAGACTGAGAGTGGCAGCGCGTGGGAAGTTGGGCCATAGAGCAAAGGGGGAGGGGAATGGTGCAGCCAGCATTCTCTTCTGGAAGGAGTCGCTGGAACAGTGCGGTTGGACACAATTTTGCCTGGGAGTATTTTCCTTTTGTCAATAATTAATCACCGTGATCAGTCTGGCAGAATCGGAGTTTCGGCAATAGTGCAGACAGTGGGACGAACACCTGACTCTGGGAAGCTCTGAGTTGCCCTGCGCAGCGGGGAACTCCAAGCATCTGGAGAGGCGCCCAGCTCTGGTGGTCACGTAAGCTGCAGGGAGATGCACACAACCAGGAGGTAAGTGTCTTCTTCCAAAATATCCAAATTTGTCTTTATAGGGGTAACATCATACCGAGCTTTAATGCATTTCATCAGTTTATTATTTAACTAAACTAAAATTTCAAGAGTTGAATGGGTTTTTCCATTTGCCTTTAACTATATGTGAGAAACTGCCGGTTTCACTCAACAGAGACCAAACTTTATTACTGAAACTTTCCACGGCAAAAGAAGAGAAAATTCCTTGGTAAATTACTTTTATTACTTCTCTTTATATAGTTTAGTAATAACTATTCAGTGATCTATCATTAGGCAGTGATTGGTTTCATTCTTAATATTTCTCTTTATCTAGTTCCGTGCTCTTACACGGTACTTTTTTGCCCATAAGCTATTTCAGACAGTAATACACACAAATCAATTGCCCCAAGAGTGATGAATTTCCAAGTAATACGTTTTTACATTTTCTCATAAGTATTATGCATTTTCTGAAAAAATATTTAAGTAATAATTTATAAGTAAACAGACTTCTAAATGCAAGAAGAATGGTATAGTTAACGTTGCCATTTGGGATGCAGGAATGGCTAGAGAAGAGTTTTAGATATGAGCAGAGATTTTAGGTCTGTTTCAGCTAAAATGACATTCAACTGGTTGGCAGTTAACATATAAGCTCAGCCCATAATCAAATAAAGAAGTTGAAGAATTATTAACTGTAAATCTTTGCCCTAAAATGATAAATAAATGCATCAGGGAAGTTGGGAAAGTTCTTTTTCTAAAAGACTTTGTGGCATGGTATTTCTTTTGAATGAAACAAAGATTAAGAAATACATGGTCATTTTTGCTTGTGAACTTTTTAGATTATTGCATAAAACTAATGAGGTTTTAATAACAATTTTTCATCAGAATTATTCCTGTGCTTTTTAAAATAATCATCATTTTGAGTACTGTTTCAATAGTTGTGATAGCTTTATACTTAGATTACTAGAGCAATAACAAACTCTCATATGTAATACAATCACCCTCATTATTCAAATATTTCTATACAACTATTTAATAACAATAAATTAAGAATGGTTGGTCAAACCAAATGTATAGACAATCTAGAATTTGACTCAATATGAAGGTGAAAGTCATCCAGTCCTCAACTTCAATCAATTGTTTTAACCCACTGTATGTAAGTTTGCAAACACTCTTGTAAAAACTCCTTCTTAATTTTCCATGTTATGTCAGCATAAACTCTTTTACCACAGAATATACGAGATGCTAAATCATTAAAAATTATCCAAATGGGATTCAACCTCCAGAATGGTAGAATGAGGATCCCCATTTACTAAATGGGGAACTCCCTCTTTAGCAACACAACAATAACTGGTGAAAATTATAGATAAACAACTATTTAGTCTCTAAAAATTGTCCTGAAAAAATGCAACAAATGAAGAAAATTTATTCAAGACAATCTACTAAATTTTAGTATGAATAGCAAGATTTGGTGGCATTTGACCCGCAATCCACTCTCCAGATGGGTATGATAGTACTCTACTCCTGGTGCAGCTAAGAACACAGAGTTTCATCTCAACCTCACTCCTAGTCTAGGTCTAATGTATATCTCAGGAAAAAGCAGGCCACCAGCATCTCATCCACCCCAGCTTTGTATTGCAGAAGCTCTATTTTAGTCAAGAGCAGGCAAGAGGTCTCAGGCTATATTTTCCCAACCATCCCTCATTCATAAAGCAAAAGAAGAAAAACTCAACAACTAAAAGTCCAATAACCCATTTAAAAATGGGCAAAGGATTTTAAATATTTCTCTAGAGATAGAATTTCTCCAGAGAAGATGTACAGATGTCCAATCAACACATGAAAATGTGCTTAGTATCATTAGTTTTTAAAGAAATAAAGATCAATACCACAAGATACCACTTTATACCAGCCAAATGGCTATGATAAAAAGGAACAATTGTTGTTGAAGAGGAGGTGGAGAAATTGGAACCATCATATATGGCTTGTAGGAATGTAAATGTTGAGATGCTGTGGAAAATGGTTTGGTAGTTCCTTACAAAGTTCAATATAGAGGTATAACACAGCCATTTCACTCCTAGGTATATATACAAGAGAACTGAAAACCTATGTCCATGTAATAACTTGTATACAAATGATTACAGCAGCATTACTCATAATAGCCCCAAAGTGAAAACACCCACATGTACACTGACTGATGAATGGGTAGATAACATATGATATGGAATGGCACAATGAAGTGTTATTCAGCAGTAAAAAGGAATGAAGTACTGTTACATGCTACAACATGGATGAATGTTTAAAAGATTTTGCTAAGTGAAAGAAGACCACATATTTTTTTTTTTTTTTTTTTTTTTTTTTTTAGGACAAAAACACATTTAATTGGTAAACGATAAAATCCAGCAGAGAAATTCCATATAGAAAACACACAGTATGTCAGATAGTCTTAGGAAAACATTTCAGGCTGACATTAGTTTCCCATCATTTATTTCAATGCTGTCTTTTTTTTTTTTTTTTTTTATATATAAATAAATTTTTATTTTAATGGGGTGACATCAATAAATCAGGGTACATACATTCAAAGAAAACATTTCCAGGTTATCTTGTCATTTAGTTATGTTGCATACCCATCACCCAAAGAGAGATCATCCTCTGCCACCCTCCATCCAGTTCTCTCTGTACCCCTCCCCCTCCCCTCCCCCTCTCCCTCCTTCCCTCCCCCCACCCCCCATAGCCACCACACTCCTGTTCATGCCTCTCAGTCTCGCTTTTATGTCCCACTAATGTATGGAATCCTGCAGTTCCTGTTTTTTTCTGATTCGCTTATTTCACTCCGCACAATGCTAACAAGACTCCACCATTCCGCTATAAGTGATCCAATGTCACCATTTCTCCTAGCTGAATAATATACCATGGTGTATATGTGCCCCATCTTCTTCATCTAGTCCTCTATTTTTTTTACAGTGATTAAAAGCCTTTAAGCAAACTCTTGGCCAATACAGCAAGAATCCATAAATGAGTAGTGTCCTTAACATGTTCCCCAAGTCCAAGTTGGCCCCCTCACCATGCCAAATCCCTGAAAAATGCAACCCAACCACAGTTCAGTCTGTTAGGAGCTGTCACAGGGAGCATGAGTCCAGGAACGTTCCCCACAGGAAAAGTCCGTATGGCACTGGAATTGTTGTCACCATTCTATACTTTGCAGCTCATGTCCAAGTCCCAATGACCGCTGCTTCTAGCTGGTAATGATTCAGGTAGACTGGAAAAAGCCATTTGCAGCATGCGTGGATATGGAGCTTCTGTTCTCCTCTGCCTGGAGAGTTGAGACCAGGTTGCTTTTCCCTGGAGCTCTGTGACTGTGGCCTGGTAAAGAGAACCTTGGGATACCCTAAGCTGAGTGGCAAAGGTAAATTCATAATACAAGTTGGCAAAAGGAGGAAAGAGAGCTCTAAATTAAGAGTAGAAGACCACATATTTTATAATTACATTTATATAACATACTACCAGTAGGCAAACCCACAGAGACAGAAAGTAAACTCATGGTTGTAAATGGCTGGAATGGAGGGTTGAGAAGAATGCAGAGTGACTGCTAAAGAATGCAAGGTCTTCTGGGGTGATGAAAATGGTCTACAATTGACTGGTGATGGTTGCATAACTGTAAGTATACTAAAAACCATTGAATTGTGTACTTTAAATGGGTGAATTGTATGCTATGCGAATTTTATGTCAAAAAAAGTTTTTTAATAAATAATAAATAATTCAAAGTATTAAAAAAAAGATGCATTTAAAACTTGAAGTTCATGAATCCCCATGTACCACTAGACCAATAGTTTACATGAGGCTTTTTCCCAAGGGCCACATTGAATTATATGAAATAATTAAGTGTGGCACAGGTGTTACACAGTTATGTATTTTGCATATGTTTATACACCTGCCCAGCTTTCTTCTGTTGAGACATAAATCAAATGTCAGTAATATAGTCCTATAGAGACTCTGTTTGCAATGCCCTATCTTTTGAGATTTACTCATTCACAATATTAATTCAGGCCCAGTGAGGCCAGTTGTTTCTCCTCCTTCTATTAAGTCTAACGTTCTATCAGTTCTGTAGGCCAGTTGTTGAGAAGGGCCACACTAGCTGAGAGAGGGAGGTTACCTGACACTCAGATCGGCCTGACTTCACATGCACTAGATTGGCCCCAGAAGAAGGGGTCTTGGGGAAAAGGAAGAGCTGGAGCAGCCAGTACGGTCCTTAGAACATGCTGACATGTCAGTGCTGGGAAGCATCTCCTGTGATTATAACAATGTCAAATATAAGAGAAACTCTCAGATAATTAATATACTCTTCAATTCATCTTTTATGCTTTAAGTTCCAATAAACTGCTTGATCCTGTACTAAGAATTTTGAAATAGGATGATAATGCTTTATCTAGAAATGGGAATATAAAGTTAGTGACTCTTTTCATGGGTGTCGCAAACAGCACCTGAAGTTGTTGCCAGGAACAGTTATGAGTACGCTGAGCCAAACCACACCCTGAGCTTTAGGGGTACAAGTAAGTCCATCTGCATCATGAGACCTCAAGATTTTCCATTCCCACAGCACAGGCTTATCTATCTGTGTCTGTGTCTTGAAGAGCATACCATGTTGATGAAAATGGGTTCTGTGTGGCTTTTGACCATCAACGCCTTTGTAGAGGTCCTGTGACTGTCATATTTTGCCCAATTAGAACATTTCTATGAAATAATTTTAAATGTCCAACCATTGTCTATAAATTAAATACATCTAGGAAAAATTTGATCATAGTTATTATTTATTAATATTGCTTTTATCAGTATTAATAATTCACTTATTCAACAGATAGTAATTGTGCATCTGCCCTGAACCAGGACAATTCTAGGCTCTGAATGAATAAACAAAACAGGCAGAAATTCCTGCCCTGGAGGGAGCTTCAATTTTAGAGGGGATATCAGACATTTAAAAAACAAAATGTCACAATAATAGGTGAATTATACAGCATATGAGAAGGAGATAAGGTTCTGAGAAAAACTGAACAGGGAAGGGAACGAGGGACAATTTTAAACTGTAGAATCAGGCTAGGAAGTAAAATTATGTAATCAGAGATGTAAAGATGGTGTATGAACCTGGCCACTGTGACGCTGGTGTTGGCTGTAGGATTTCGAGCTGAGTTAACTCCTCCCCTGAGGAGCTTTGGTTTTCCCTGCCCATCAGCATTACGTTGCTACCTTGAATTTACTGCTGTTTCACTAAGGAAAATATTACATTAGCCCCAACACATTCCAAGCAGGCACAAGAAAGACATAAATGTAATACCTGCTTATAGCTAAGAACTACAACCTAAATAAAACACCACCTTATGATACAAAATTACTTGTTGAGGGAAATCATTAGCCTGGGCTTTGGGTTTTCTGTTGTCCTTTGTCTCTCGCTTTGCCCGGGATTCTTATAGTCTACCAGAGGATTGTGTGGTACATAATTAAAAACTGTTTTCCTCAAATTAACACCATTTGAAGAGTGAAAAGGTAGGGAATAGGATGAAGGGAAGAAAAATTTCCAAGCCCTCTTGGAAAGGTAAAGAGAGAACAAATCTTTCATAATTACAGACAGAATAGAGCAGGGAATCCCACGGATCAACAGGAAAAAAGAGAGGGAAAGCTACCAGTCTCCACTTTCCCAAACTGTCTCCAAATCTCTAGTCAGGGAACCTGCTTTAAAAGATAGCTGAGGACATCCTGTTCTAGTAAAATGTAATGGTGAGGATTGTAGGAGGGGAGCAGGGTGGGGGAGATGGAGGAGGGGGAGGAGGATAGATGGTGATGGATGGAAGCTTGACTCCGGGTGGCGAACACACATGCAGTATAGAGATGATGTAGCACTGTGCACCTGAAACCTGTATAATCTTATTAACAATGTCACCCCAATAATTTCAATAAAATTAAGAAAATAAATTGGCTTAAAAGGGAGCATGAACTTGATTTTTTTTTAAGCCAAAAGGGAACGTTTATTTCAGGCTTAGAGGAGAAGCATTTAAGAATGCTCAGTCATTAGAAATAAGTTAAAAGACTCCCTGTAATAATGGAGTTTTTATGGAACATTAAAATTTTCATTTATTCAACAGATTTTAATTGAGCAGCCACTATGTGCCAGGCCCTGGGGAACAACACAGAGGAGGACCTTGCTTTAAAGACTTATTTCTAGAGGTTACATGATATGCCTTTTGCTACCAAATAGTTGAAGCGTACAGTGATGAGGACAATAAGTCTTTGACCTGCTTGTCCTAACACACCCTTTCCAGACTGGGTAAGAGTCTCCTTGTATATCCCGGCACATTGCACTTTCCTGTCTTGAGTGTAGCACCTAACCACGACTCTGCAGATGCTTGTGCAACCATCCTCTTCCTCTCGAGGAGAGTGACCATGCCAGTTCATTCATAGTTTATATTCCTAGTACATGCTTGTTAACCATTTAATTAGGTGAATGGATAAATACTTTGCCAAGTTGTTATTAGAGCTCTTTGCATAGAGAGACAGTTAAGAGTACATGTTCTACATTAGCTGTGAAACTTTGGGTCCGTTTTTTAAATTTCCAAATGTCTCAGTTTCTTCATTTGTAAAATGGGTATAGAAATAGTGCTTCATTATAGTGTTGTTAAGTGAATTGTATAAGGTTATACATTAGGTAGTTAGCAAAGTTCTGGGAGTTGCTCAATAAATATCTGCTATTATTATCAATGCAGAATGGCAGTTTCCTGGGTGCTATTCAAATATTGCAGACCTGCCCTTTCAGCTCTATTATACGATCAAAGGATGTCAATTAGGAATTTCAAATTAAAATGATCACTTTGAGTTCAAGATTGCTCAAATGATTAAAAAGGAATTTGAAAATGACTATAAGTAGGATTTTGAGCAATAAAATTAAAAAGACTAGAAGAAGAAAAAAAGAGTAAAGTTCAAGATGACAGATCCAGAGCAAGTTTTCTGGAGCAGTAGAAGCCTCTACGACTCTCACCCACCCACACTTACCCCTTGCAGATAGTCAAGTGCCAGTTCATCTCTGTTCTGATGTTCTGGTTATGCCTCATAGAATGTCATACCCAATAAGCATCAGTAGATGTTCACTGAGATAGGAGAAACAAAAATGTAAAAAAAAGTTTTGAAGTCTTTTTAAAAATTTTTTTTAGATTTTATTTATTCATTTTTAGAGAGAAAGAAAGGGGAGGAGCAGGAAACATCAACTCCCATATGTGCCTTGATCAGGCAAACCTGGGGTTTTGAACCAGCAACCTCAGTGTCCTAGGTCAGTGTTTTATCCACTGCACCACCACAGGTCAGGCTGAAGTCTTATCTAAACCTATGAGTGTTATATTATCATTGTTTCTTTTGAAAATCTAATCCTCTTTTTGAGTCAGACCTTGAGTCAGAATTACCATACTACTTCCTCATATGCAGTTATCTGTTGCCTTCTAAATGAGATTAAATGTCAACCTGTGAGCAACGTATGTAAACCCAGTAACTTTAATACTTCCTTCTACTTATATCAGAGAGAATTCACTTGGCCTCTTCCCCAACCATGGGGGAAATAATCATGTTTTTGTCTTGTACAAATAAGTTAGTTTACTAACTGATTCTTTTTTATTCACCCATTGAAAAGTAAGTGATTTTTAAGTAAAATTAGCTATTGTCACTTTACTGATAGAAAAAATAATAGGCATAGAAAGACTTTGTAACTGACCCTAATACTGTACTTCAATTACCAACTCTTTTTATTCCTTGAAGCTGCAGATACTTTACTTCACAGGGACAGCTTGAGCCTTACATTTTTAATAGGATGCTTCATTGAGTAAAACTTTAAACAAAGAAAAAAATCAATTAGGTTGGCCTAATTCTGGTTTTGATGGGCAGAAAAATCAGTTTATAATATATGACAAAAATGTTGTTCCAAAGGTTCCCTCCATTTAGCAGGAAACAAAAACTGATGCAAACACAAAACAGCTGATATGGTACTTGCATGGCCTTTGGGGTGAATTCTTTCTCCAGACCAATTGGAGTCACCATTTTACCCTTTTATATAATACATCTCTGAAGGGTTTAATAGAGTCACCTGAAATGAATTTCTTAGAAGAAAAGGAAGTAAAATACATATGGTAAGGTATAGAGTGAAGAAATAAAATGGAGTCTCTTTGGTGAAGTTGCTAAATTATTAAAATCAAGTAGACAGGCTTGAAAAAACAATTCTATTTTTGCTTTAACTAGCTTGGGAGCTTAAACTTTTGAAACTTCCAGGTGCCTGAAGATATACATATATATAAATCTTATAAGATAACACTCTAACAGCCCCTGAAGTATTTAGGAAAAAAAGTTTACATAACCAGACCACTTGGCACCCAGCCTCTAGACCACCTGGCATGTATCATCTAAACTGGCACCCATCCATACCACCTGACATTTGTCTAATAACTGCCCTGGACCAATACAAAGTCCAAGAATGCGAGACTGATTATTCTCAAGGATATGACTTTTACAATAAGACCTCTTAACATTTCTTTTTCTTTGGAACAGTTGTAGAATCTACCTAGTTGTGTTTCCAGTTTGCAAACTATAAGACTCTTGAATAAATCTTTAACATTTTTTCTAGCTAAAGCCTCCTGATTTATTTTTACTTAGTCAACATTAGAAATTAAAAGGAAAAAAATAATAATTGTGTTGTCCAGTATCTGCTCAAACAGTAGCCCTTATGGAATTCTCACTATTTCAACCAGGCCACCTCTTCCCCTTTAAGTTGATCTTATTGCTTAAAGTTTTTCCCAAGATTCACCTCTGAAAACAATAAAACAATTCCAGATCTTCCCCTCCGTGACAGCCTGTGACCACTTAAAACCTTTAAGATCTTTTAAGATCTCCATGACACATTTCTCCCCCCAAATCTTCTCACAGCATTTCCCATCAAAAACCCTCCAGACTCTCCATCTAGCTTCCTAGGAATGTGCTCAGCTCGCTGGAGTAGTCTTCAACAGCTGGGAGAAGGATCTAATCAAAGCCAAGAGCTGTAGCCCTCTTTTCTCATACATACTATATATCTATAAATATATAAGAATACAGTATTAGTGCTTTGGTTTGAATGTACTCCCTAAACTTTTATTTATTGAATACTAACTCCCAAAGGTGATGGAGGTACTTAGGTCATAAGGATGGAGCCCTCATAAATGTGAGGACACAGCAAGAAGGTGCTGGCTGTGAACCAGGAAGAGGGCTTCTACCAGAATGCAGCCATGCCAGCAACTTGATCATGGACTGTACAGTCTCCAGAAAGTGAGAAATTAACTCCTGTTGTTTATAAGCTACCTAGTCTGTGATATTTTGTTATAACAACACAAATGGACTAAGACAACTGAATCACTTATTTATTTATTTGCCAATCATATCACAATACTATTGGCTCATAATGAACTTGAAGGCAAGTAAAATTCCTTAGTCTTTTTTACTTAAATTGCTCATAGGCTACATTTTCCCACATCTCACCCTTGGACAATTGACCTTATGAAGTGAATAACAAGATATTATATTTCCCCCAAAGTTGTATCCTTAGTCATTCTCTAATTTTCTAAGTCTTTTACTTACTTATTTATTTTAAATGCTTGATATTTCTTTTTTTTTTAAGTGTTTATTTTATTGATTTGAGGCAAAAAGAGAGGCAGCAACATCTATCTGCTCCTGTATGTGCCCTGATCAGGGATCAAACAGGCAACCTTTGTGCTTCAGGACAATGCTCTAACCAACAGAGCTATCTGGCCAGGGCTCTACTAAGTCTTTTATAATACTACTCCATAAGTTGGGTTCATCTGCAAATTTGATCACCCATAGTTCCTATGACTTAATTCACATGGATAAAAATGCTACAATGGTCAGGACAAAATACTTAACCCTTGAGCTCATCATTAAAAACCCACTTTCCATTTTTATGACGCTTTACCAATTATAAAATACTTCAAATCGAAGTATCAATTCAAGTTGTAATTCTTACAACTCTCCTATGACTAAAATACTATCATCATTCTAAGTGTGAAGACAAAGATTCAGAAAATCTATCTGACTTTGCCTGATGTGACGAAGACAATAAACAGCAGGATAAGAAAGAAACAAGCCTGAGGGTTTCTGACTCTGTTTCCAGTGCTTTTCCAAAGACAGATTTTTAAATACAGTGACAAATGTAATCTATTTTTCTTTCTTTCCCTCCTATGAATATCAACAGACTAATGAAAGTCAAGAAACATTTTCCTACCAACAAAATATTACCCAGAAATCCAGTATGTAAAAAAGATTAAAAGTAAGTTGCTCTGATAGAAGCAATATGGGAGATACTTAGGCTCATCTCTCTGTCCCACTTGGGGGCATACCCTCAACATTGCCGCAGGTAATGTAACACTTTATAGTCCTTAGAGTACATTGGGAAGTCACTAGCCAATGGCATGTCCTCACAATGTAACATTTTCTAAAAATAATTTTTAACGTAAGGTTAGGTCATGTCTTTTTAAAATATAATACGTACATTCTAAAATTTTGTGGGAGAACACTCATCTCATCTTTTACAAGGAACAGAAATATTTTAAAGTTTGAAGCATCTTTGGGTTTATTCAAATGTTTATTTCACAGATGAAGGAACAGGAACTCAGAGAGGAAAAGTAGCCCAGGATCACTGTGGAGGAACAAGGACAAACAAGAGTCCAAACCTGGATCCTTCTATGCAGGTAAATTCTTCTGATTATATCAAGGGGTCTCACTTTGATTAGAGATCTGACCCTTTTAATTACAAGACAACATCTTTAACCAGATGAAGTTTCTGATTCTCACTATAGCAACCAACAAACATTGGTTATATACTTGATATAGTAGTGTCATGAAGGTAACAACAAGCATTGGTTATATACATTATATAGTAGTGTCATGTAAGGTAACAATAAGCATTGGTTATATACATGATATAGTAGTGGCATGTAAGGTAACAACAAAGGGGAGAATGTGGCAACTAGCTATAGTAATGAGACCTTGAAATACTGGTTTTTAGCTTACAGACATGACAGGCTCCTTTGAAGTATATGCAGAAAACTGTTTTTGCAAAATCTGCAAACATTTCAAGGAGTCATAGATGTCCCCACCCCACTACACCCCCAAGTTTTGGCCTCCAGGCTAGGAACTTCTGGCTCAGGAGCCAGTGTCGGGATTGCATAACACCAGCTGCTCTCTTATTCATGGACCTGTTGGTTAAAGGCTGCTTCTGTTTCGGCATCTTTCATCTTTTATTTAAATGGAGCAGCATCTTTTTCTGAGAGACCTTTGATGCAAAAGAAGAGTCATGTTTTAATAAATTATTAGTTAACCAGATGGGACAAATTAAGAGCAAAAGGTAATAAAATGAAAAATCTTCTTTCAAAAATGTTAACAATAAAAGTGAGTATGGTCAGCAGTCATGATAAAACATTCTTTTTCTTTCTGTCCCTTTTTTTTAAGAAAGAAAGAGAAATAGAATTAAACCAAAAACTAGATTATCATTAGCTGCCTGCCTGCTTCTCTTAAATCTATAGCAAATGGAAAAGGAATAATAAGTGTGGACAAAAAAAGTAAATTTATCTTCTGAATGATGGTTTTATAATTTTTCCCCTTGCTATAATCTTTTAAGAGATTTATGGTTCTGAAGTGGTTGGCAACAGTCTCTTCATTTTTAAATTGTTTGGGAAGCACCCATATAACTTTAAGGTTATATACAGATAACAAGGTTTGATTTCACTAATTTAAAAAATACTTGTTGAACTTAGCATTTGGAAAGACCTGCTATGGGCAGGATGATGTGACAGGCCATTTTAGAGTGAGAGAATTCAGGACTGAACCCAGTGTTGTTTCTTCCTTGGCTTTGACATTAAGTAAGGGACAAAAACTAAATAAGCCCCAGTCTCCTCATCTTTGAAATGAGGTAATAAGTCTTTTATTTCCTTTACAACAGCCACACCAGAATAAACATTTTGAAGAATAATCTCTCTAAAAATGACTTGTAGTTTAATAACTGATAAAGCTTACATGTTCTGCCTTACAGATTATCTCATTCTCTTCTATTCTTTTCATGGTATTCATAGCCTTAGCAATAGCAATTAGCATAGCGTGTGGTGGTCATAAAAATTAACATTCATTTAGCCCTTGCTATGTATCATTTTAAATACTTTACACTTTTTCATTTTCCCAGAAATTGTATGAAGTTTTATTACCATTTCTATTTTCCAGTGAAGGAAGTTAAATCCAAGTGTTGAGTAACTTAACCAAGGTGAAACCCAGACGGAATCCAGAGCCAGAGTTGCTAACTGCTCTCCAAGCTGCCTCTTGCTAGGATTCTCACCTGCCTCCCTATGTCTTCACCATGGGGAGAATTAAGGTGTTCAATACATGGTGACAAATGGAAACTAAACTTTTGCCAGTGAGCACACAATAGATATCAAATTATAATGTAAACCTGAAATATATAATGACATTAACAAATGTTACTGCAATAAATATAGTTAACAAATATAATAGGAATCATTTAAGTGAAGCCTCTAGCCAGTGCCTGCCACTGTGGTACTTAATAAATGCTGTTTCTGTTCCCTGAAGAGGTCTACAGTCTAAGAATTTGTTTCCTAAGGCTACTGCCACAAAAGCACCAACCATAGCATTGTGGCTTAAAACAAGAAAAATTGATCCTCTCGCAACTCTGGAGGCTGCAAGTCTGAGATCGGGATGTTGCAGGTTCCAGCTTCTGGTGACCACAGGGGCCCTTGGTTTATCACAACATAACTCCAATCTCTGCCTTTGTCTTTGCACAGCCTTTTCCTCTGTGTCTCTCTTCTGAGGACTCTTGTCATTGGATTCAGGACTGAGCTGGATAATCCAGGATGATCTCTTGCTGAGATCTGTAACTTAATCTCATCTACAAAGACCCTTTTCTCAAATAAGATATGTTCACAGGCTCCAAGACGTGGATGTGTCTTTTGGGGAGCGGGGGCACCGTTCAACCTACTATAATATCCTAATCCAAATATTTTTATATCTTGAGATATTCCCTCTGGTATTCTTGATAAACAGGCCCACATTCATTCAAAGAGGAAAAAGAACATTTCTTCTCATCCAGTTTAAGCCTATAGTTATATTGGTTACAAAATCTTTGGGTTGAAAATATTTTTCTTAATATGCCCAGTTGTCATGAGCCTTCTCCACACTTACTTGAGGATCAACAAAGTTTTTAGGAAACAAGCAATTGTCACCCATTTAAAAGAACAAGCTTGGAGTTCAGCATTTCTCCACTTTTCACAACGAGCATACACATAGCCATAGACTTGGGAGAAAGCAAAAGAGAATGAAGCCAACAGTAAGTAAGATGTCCACCCTGTTCTTCTCAGGAGAATAGAAAATCAATTTGACAGAATTGTCAGTAAACTATTTTCTTTTAGTATAGTTTATTACTTAAGCAACTCATTTATAATTACAAGATTACAAAATATAATTAGAGTACATAATTTAATTGCCTAAAAGCAAGTATTTACATACTCTATAAATTCTTGCCCTTTACCTCTCTTCTCCTCACCTCCCCCCCCCCCCATCACTCCAGAAACTAAATGGCCTGGAATGCTAACCAACTCAGTACGGAAATGTTCCTTGATCTAGGGGTTGGCAGAAAAAATACTTCAACAATGCTGTATCTAGCTCCCTGACGCTAAGAGTAAGGCTGACTCTCCACTCATTTTCCTAAAAGCAGTAGTAATTAAGACACAAGAGCAGGTCAGCTTAAGGCTGTGAAAAAAAAAACAGGCTATATTACTATTGTCACAAAATTCACACCTCTGAAAGATCAATGTTGCTAGTCACCGAAATAAGGAAAACACTGAACTCGTCACTAGACGCTTTCTAGACTTTGGACTAGGAAATAGAGATACCACCAGAACAATGAGAGTGGGAGGAGAATGAACAAGGAAGGTGAACAATAGAAACACAAACATAACAAAAAGTTATAGTAGTAAATTTATTTAATGTTACTCAAAAAACTCCACAAAAAAAACCCCAGAAAATTAATCCAAGAAAATACTGTTGGAAGAGTTTTGTTTGCCAAACTGCCCATGCAACCAGATTTTCTTTGACAGAAGTCTGGAAACAAGCACAGCAGGTGTGCTTTTGGCAAATCAGTATTGCAGTACCTCACCTTCCTCACCCTCAAATTGTTCCTTGAACAAAAGTCTTTTGTTTCTGAATACACATCAAATAGAATGACAACAGGTAGGGGTGAGATAATAGCTTAATTTTTTATGGGCTGGTTTCTAGCTTCTAAGAAAACTTGAGTCCTTAGAAACACATAGTAATAGTAGTTCCTTTACCAAATTGTGGGCTTGGTGGCCAACCCAAGACCTGAAAAGAGAAAGGCCAGACTGTTGATACAAGTGGCACAGTTTCGGTAATGACAGAGAAATACTTTCAGCTGAACGATTAGCCACTTTTCCACTCTTAACTCCCTTTTAGTGCAGTGGGTATTGGGGTCTTATGAGCCCTTTATTTCACATCCTTATCAGAAACATAAGTATATGTTAGGATTTATAATTTCCACAAGTACTGTAGGATAGGAAGCTATTAGAATTTCACTGACGTCAAGAATAAACCTAAACCTTCCTCTCAGAAGGGTTTTTGTTCTTTGACAGTTTCCAATTCTCCCCAGAAGATAGAAACACCAGCTGGGAACTCACAATTATTTTTTGAGGATCTTTGGGACTATTTGTTTACTCATCTTTGGAAGGTATACCTACAAAGTTTTGCTAGACTACTAATGCCCCACTACAAATTAAAAATCTCAATGACTTCTTCAAAATATTATTCAGACTATTTCTAAGTATATTTTAAAATTTTAGTCTCTCATAATTTTTAGAGATATTCAGTGACATTTAATTTTTTTAATTCTATTGAAATACATATAAAATAAGTTTATTATTTTTAACTGTTTTTAAACATACAGTTCAGTAGTGTTAAGTATATTCACATTGTTGTGCAACCAGAAACTTTTCATCTTGCAAAACTGAAACTCCCTACTCATTGAACAACAACTTTCAATTTCCTGTTTCCTCCAGCCTCTGGTAACCATCATTCTACTTTGTTTTTCTGAGTCTCATGTAAGTGAAATCATACAGCATTTATCTTTTTTGTGGCTGACTTATTTCATTTAACATGATGTCCTCAAGGTTCTTCCATGTTGTAGCATGTGTCAGAATTTCCTCACTTTTTAAGGATGAATATTATTCCATTGTATGGATATTCTCCAGTTTGTTTATCCATCCATCTGCTGGACGTTTGCGGTTGTTTTTCACTTTTGGCTGTTGTGAATAATGCTGCTTTAACATGTGTGTGTACATTTAATGACTTTTTTTTGAGCGAGAAAGAGAGTAAGAAAGAGAGAGGGAAAGAGAGGAAGAGAGGGGGACAGGAAGGGAGCGGGATGAGAAGCATCAACTTGTAGTTGTGGCACCTTAGTTGTTCATTAATTGCTTTCTCATATGTGCCTTGACCAGGGGAATCCAGCTGAGCCAGTGACCCCTTGCTCAAACCAATGATCATGAGATCATGTTGATGACCCCATGCTCAAGCCAGCAATCCTGCACTTGAGCCAGATAAGCCTGTACTCAAGCCAGTGATCTCAAGTTTTTAAACTGGGACGTCAGAATTCCTGGCCAACTACACACTGCACCACCACTAGTCAGACACATCTAGTGGCTTTTTAAAAAGGATTTTTAATGACTTTAAGGCCACTGTTACTGTTGTAGCTTTGTTTACTTTTTACTTCTAAAAATGATGTGGTCACCCATGGGGAAAATATCTTCAGAAGGAAAAGACCACCCAGAAAGTATACTCTTCACTCTTTATTGAATAGTTTATTTCTTGATTTTTTTAATAGAATAATAATAAAGAGTCTCATTCTACAAAATAAAATTATGGTTAAAAACTTGGCCTGGAAGCACTATATTCTCCCTCTAATATTGGCAGAAATAAACAGGGGTAATTGCCCCATTTTTGTGTGAGGAAATGAAGGCTCATTAGGACAAGGCAGATATATCATGCCCCCACTACAAATTTCTCTTCTGATTCGTAAAGTCTATTCAACATTAATGTACTTGCTGCTCTTTTTAATTTCAAAATATATATCTTTTTTCTTTTGATAGCTATACAACATTGAGACTGATCTAATCTGAACTTAGTATTTCTTAAATTATCATGAAATTTCTGCTAAAGTCAAATTCTAAATGATCTTTTCCAGTCAGAAGTCCTTCATTCATAAATCCCTCTGGAGTCTGTCAGACAATGACAAACAATAAGTACAGCTTTGAATATACAATTACTCAATTTATGCTTAGTTGCCTAATGGGCTCAGCTGATAGTTGGACTGGAAGTACGTGTTTCCCATTGTTCCACTTATGTTAGGGTTAATAAAAATGAGGCAGTAAGGGGTTTAGGAGCTGCAAAAACATTCTCTTCTTATATGTAACTCAAACTGACACTGTACCAACAACTTAAGATAAATTATTGGTGAGACTTTTCTTATTAGTACATTATTTCAGTAACTTACTTCTATGTACAAGATTATAAAACTTAGAGTAACTTAGTTGCCCTAAAGCAGAAACATGCTTTGACTTACAATGGTTTGTTTTTACCTCTCTGAGGAGTCTATAGAATTGTCCAATTATTTCATGAATGCATAAAGAAAGTTCCTTAATTGCCCTGTGGTTGTTTGATTTTCTTCTCTGGCTTTATTTGCTTCATTAAAAACTTTTAGGTTGATTTTCTTCACTCCCCCTAAAGATTTGAACTCCTAAATCTATCACTCCTGGTCTTCTAATATTCAGCCTGGTATCTGCATGACGACTTGCTTACCAAAGGATGGCTGGAGAGCATTCTAAGATGGAAAGATTATTCCCAGAAGAAAATGTTAAGCAGAATATACTGTATATATTGTAGTTTCACACAGAAAACTTAGAGCCAGATATCTGGAAACTGTAAAGCCAATAAACTAATATTGTGCCTGATTCTTACATAGATGCGTTAAGAGGTTTTGCCATTAATCATATGAACTGATTCATACTACAGAAGCAGCTTGTGATTAGTTTCCCAAGGCAAGAACCATCCCACAAGATTGTGCATACACACAATGGTGTATGGTGGCCCTGACCAAGCCACATTTAAAAATTTGTTCAGAGGTTGCAATGACTTTCAAGTAGTGGTTTGTGGTAATGGCTATGTACATGCATTCGTTCTTTTTTTTTGGGGGGGTGTCTTTTTTTTACTCTACTAGGCAATTCAATTGGCAAAAATAAGTGAGGACTAAGGTTTTTCCCTATAAAATATACAAAGTACTCCATTATTGAAGTAAGCGCTATAGAATATCCCACAAAGACTTTTGACTTTATAATTTAGTAAATTCTTGCAAGTAGTTTAAAGTTGTACCAATTCACGAGGAAGAACAGTAAACACTACTATTATAATTACTTCCAAAGAGTTCAAAACCTTTTCCCAGACATGTTCCAACTTCACTGAGACAGACTCAGAGGCAATGAACAGGTATCTTCATTTTACACTGAAAAGCTGTGACAGAGAAAGATTTTGGAACTTGCTCAAAGACACAAAGTAAAATAAATGAATGGATAAAGAGACAAAGAAAAGGAAAGAAGAGCTGTGATTGCATGCAGGTCTCTAGATACACTCATCCTGGAATTTGTTTTTCCACTAGAGCCACTTTTCCACCTACCAATCTTATCTCACACACAGCGACAGCACTTGTAAAAGCCACTTTAATGGATTTAAAACCACTTCATGAGTGTTTTTTGTTCTATTCCCCACAAAGTCCATGAACTTTTCATAGTGTGAGAAAGTAAAAAAGCATTTGTTATATTAAAAATTATTTATCTGCTACCAGTTCCCCTTCATCCTACAAAAAGACAGATTGTACTGGATTTGCAGAAAACAATCTAAAACTAATTGCCTACAATCAGACAAAGAGAATTCATAAGCATCTTTTATGTGCCTCACATTGTACAATGGAGATATTAAAATATGTACAAGTGTGGTCCCTGCCCTCAACAACTTTGTACTTCCGCCAGCCAGCCCACCACCACCATGTGAGCATTGCACATTCCAGGCATCAGGGATGGAGAGATGAAAGGGGCATATTCCTAATAGTCAAAAGCCTCATAGTTCAGAGGAGAAATAGACTGTACATGGTTAATTATAATACAATATAAGTTCTAAAAGTTGCTAGAGTAGTACCATATAAAAGAAAGCACTTTTATTTTTCTTGGAAAGGGTGGTCTCCTGAGAATGTTTCCAAAAAGGAAAATACAGAAGCTAGGTCTTAAAGTAATTTAAGGATTTTATCTAGAAGAAAAAGGGGAACAAAAACATTTCTAAAAAAGAACGAACTAGAACCTGAAGGCTTAAGAGTGACTTAGCAGGGGAATTCAGAAATAGAGCTGGCAAGGTAGAGAAATCAAACCATGAAGGGCCTTAAAAGAATGTCTTATTTCACAGGAAATGGAGAGCCCTTGGAGGGTCTCAAGCTGAGAAGTGGATCTGTAACTTTAGAAGTTAATTCCAGCAGTAGCAGGAATGATTGTAAGATAAAAAGGAGACAAGTTGGTAGGCTATTTAGTCCAAGCAAGAGATGAAGAGAGTCCACAACACTCATCATTGCATGACTTTCTCTGCAATGATGGAAATAGTCCGATTTGTGCTGTCAACTATGGCAGTCATAACCACATGTGACTAGTGGTGCCAACTGGGCAGTGCAGAGACATTGTGCAGTGTGGCCCTTGAGTTAGGTCTTAATGTAAGGTTTTTCCAACTACAGATTGTAATTGGTAGATTAAGAAATTGATGTGGAAGCTCACAATTAGAATGTTTTTTAAAGAACATAGAGTACTGTAAAAACAAATCAAGTAAAACAGAATAAAAAAGAAAATATCAATATGCACTTCAGAACATTATTAGGAGATGTTTTAGTTATATGGCTATGTGTGTGTATGTATGTACCCTGCCTCATAATGTAAAATGTACTTTTCCTCTCTTTTGTGTTTAAAAACATTTGAAAGTCAGTCCTTTATGAAAGGGTATTACTTAACTGTTATGAATTTTTCGTAAAGTTTTCCAGAAGTGCAGTGCAACATAAGCAAAGTTCACTAAAGTTTGGAATAGAGATAACTCTAGACTTTTCTAAAGTTTCCTAATTATTTTTTGCCTTCAAAAATATTTAATAGACTTTATTGTTTAGAACAGTTTTATATTTACAGAAAAAGAAGCTGAGGAAATAGCACTGAGAGTCCCCATACACTCCGCATCCAGTTCCCCTATGAACCTCTTACATTAATATGACACGTGTGACAATTAATGAACCAATCGTGATACACTATCATTAACTAAAGCCATTACTTGACTCAAATTTCCTCAGTTTTTACCTATAATCTGTATTAGGATTCCATTCAGGATAACACATAACATTTAGGATTCCATTCAGGATAACACATGGTTCCTAAGGCTCCTTTGGGCTGTGACAGCTTTTCACACTTTGCTTGTTTCTCATGACCTTGAGAGTTTTAAAGAACATTAGTTAGGTATTTTATAGGATGTTTCTCTATTGAAATTTGCCTGATTTTTATTTTCCTCTCATGATTAGACTGAGGTTGTGGGTTATGGGGAGGAAGACCACAAAGGTTAAGTACTGTGGTCATGGAATGAGATCATGGGTACATACTATTAACATGATTTATTGCTCTTGATGTGGGTGGACCTTGATCAGCTAGCTGGCTGAGATAGTGCTTATCAGTCTACTCTACTGTAAATCTACACTTTTTAAATCTCCCTTTCCATGCTATACTCTTTGGAAGAAAATCCCTCTGCTCCTCTTTTTTCTTTCTTTCTTTCTTTTCTTTCTTTTTTGGGACAGAGACAGAGAGGGGGACAAATAGGGACAGACAGACAGGAAGGGAGAGAGAAGAGAAGCATCAATTCTTCATTGCAGCACCTTAGTTGTTCATTGATTGCTTTCTCACATGTGCCTTGACCGTGGGCCTTCAGCAGACCGAGTAACCCCTTGCTCAAGCCTGCAACCTTGGGTCCAAGCTGCTGAGCTTTGCTCAAACCAGATGAACCCATGCTCAAGCTGGTGACCTCGGGGTCTCGAACCTGGGTCCTCCGCATCCCAGTCCGAAACTCTATCCACTGTACCACCACCTGGTCATGTTCTGCTCCTTTTTAAAATAAAAACTTAAAGAAAGGTTTAAATTTGAATAAATCATATTGAATTCTTTCTATGGAATGCTACTTGTGAGTATGGTCCCTTTTTAGATGCAGTGTCTCTTTCTACAAAGGTAAGACACATTTTTTACTTCTCAGATTTTCAGGTTTTAAATACGAAGCACAAAAAAGTTGAGTGATTGACAGAATTCCAAAATAAGTTGGGAAGAAGTTAACCAAAAATCAAGTATAGGTCTGATTTTTCAGCCCCAGATTCTGACATTTTTAAAGTAAATTTAAACCAAAATGTGCTAAGGTTTTCTCTAACCACCACCACCACCACCACCACCCCTGCCCCGGGGAGGGAATATTCCTTTTTAGCTAGTGTTTACAAAAGGAAATCCCTTACTGAAAAAATCTAGTAATTTGGAATACATTTTTAGGTGGAGAAGGGCTAGCCATAGGGTCAAGTCTTCTGAAAAATTGCAGGTAAATTCTCCCCAACAAAATACCTGCTACTCATCTTTCATTGTAGTTGCCTAACTTTCTACCACTCCTGTGCCATGGACAGAAACCAACAACAAAGAACTCCCCGAGCAAGCCCAGACTCTCCTTTTGTTACTTCCCTGCAATGTTCCCCTTACTGCGCGCTCATTTTGTGACTCACACAATGGCTCATGTGAGCACATGGTTTTTTCTTGCTCTGTTTATTTTAACTCTCTTCTCCACACAGGCCCAAACAGTTTTCCCCTGAATAATGTGAGTTATAAGTCCCAGGTCTTCTCGCTCTATTCTGGGAAAGGAGGTGAAATTTTATCTCCTTCCCCACTGTACACAAATCTAGTGAGAGGAATATTGCCTATTGATAAAAGGGCAGTGAATTCAGAAATAAAAAATAGCCTCTTACTCTCCAATCAGTTATGAACTAACTTCTTAGTGGACTTCAGAGTCCCTGCTATTTTCCACTGTGACTGTGTCCCTATTTATCCACAGGATTCACTTTAGGATTCAGTCTCTCCCTCTGGCTCCCCAAACTCATAGTCATTTTCCCTCTTCTTCCTGTCAATCTGGCAAAACTCTGCATTGGGTCTTTTATTCATGCTAAGATGAACATGACTAACAAGAACCTTAGCTTTGCCAGTTCCCAGTAATATTTACAATAAGTAAGCCTTCAGATCTTCATTCAGCTAGAGGAGAATCTGAACTGTGGAGCTGCAGGGAGGATTCTTGCATAAGGATGAGCAGAGTCTGGGGAAACAGAGGGTGGGGCTGAGTTCTTGCAGACATCCTGCACACCTGACTCCACTGGCCTTATTCAACTTGGAGTCTTCAAAGACCACAGAAAACCTCCATTGGAATTTCTACTTCTTTTATCCAGTGTCAGTTCACAAAAACAGGATATCTTCCACCTAGTTCAGTTGCTACAGTATGGTTTGAAAAACCAATTTAATGTCAACCAATTTAATGTTAGTCCATAGACTTAGTCCTTTTCTTTAAAATGAGTGATTTGGTCAGGGGATCTCTAGCCCACCCAGCCACTAACATTCTAGGATTCGGCTCTAGCTGCTTAATATATGTGGGAAACATTGTTTAAAATGGACGTCAGTGGAAAATACAGTACTCAGCTGAATTATAATCCTTGAGGGCAATGGCCATGACTGTCTTGATCACCAATCTTGCAGTTCCTAGTGTGATTACCAGTCTGTTAATTATTACTTCTGATAAATAAAGATAAAGGAAGGAAGGAGGAAAAGCTTTCTCCAATTAGAGTCTTTCTTTCAACCTATGTACTTCCTCCCTGTGTAAATCCCTTAAATCTATGCTTTGCTCGCATTTCTGCTAATCCTCAGAGGAATCCTAAACAGTAGGGGTTATTGTCTCCATTTCACAGGCAAGGAAATTAAGGCCCAGAACAATTAAGTAACTGAGTCAAGGTCACAGGGCCTGTAGGTGGAAGAGTCAGGACTTGAACCAATGTCTAATTTTATTTCCAAACTCATATTCTGCATTATGTAAATATAATAAAAGTACTTTCTACATTACAAATAATCTTATGAAAATATAAATTGTTTTGTTTTTATTACTAGAGGAACTTTGACAAATCAAATCTGATAAGCATTTTAGAATGTGATACTACACCAGGTCTCCTGAAGAAGGAGACATGATCAAGTTTTTAAAACAATGGCTCAGAGAAAGCCTTTCCTCTGGCTTCCCAATTATCGCTCCAGGTAAGAGAGCTGACAGTCCCCCGTCCTCCACTTCCTACAGGAGCTTCTACTGTTCTGGCTGCACAGTGCTTCCTGCCCTCCTCATCCACAGGAGCCTATCATCACATAGCTCTAGCCATTAGTTCTATCCATCCAGACCACCATACCCCTGAAGACACAAAACAACCTGCTTAGGCAGTACCATCTTTGAATGTACAACCTCAAACAGCTAAATTTTTAAATCATAAAGTTTAGAGGAAAATTTTAAAATATAAAAAAAATAAAAAAGAAAGAGACCACTACTCCCTCTTTTCCATATACAGAAAATCATCTTTTAAAAAGACACATAATTAAAAACAGGAAATTCATGGTGTTCTTGAATAAATAAACATTTTTGGCCCTTTATTTAGCTTTTCTGGGCATTAGGTCTTTAATGGAAGTGGGAAGATTAGTTTCACATTTCCTTGTGAAAAATTAAGGCTAAGATGCTTGCTGTCACTAGTTCTAGGTTACCTTTGGATGGTTAATTTTGTGGCGTCTCAACCATCTTATTTCCCGAAATTCAGTCTCTTTTTCTAGCTTCCTCCTTAGCATTTATTCATGTTCTTTCTTCCATTGGTGCTCAGTCTTGACCCTCATTAACTGCACGTTTGTTATGAGAGGAAGCAGAATTTGCTGACACAAAATATGCCTTTTGACTATTTTAAGGTAGTTATGTTTAAGAAACAAGACTCAGAAAGGACCTTTCACCCTCTGTCTTACCTGCCTACTCAGATAAAAAAAAATCTTCTATGCCTGACCAGGCAGTGGCGCAGTGGATAGAGTGTCGGAGTGGATGCAGTGGACCTAGGTTCGAAACCCCGAGGTCACTGGCTTGAGCGCAGGCTCATCTGACTTGAGTGAGGGCTCACCAGCTTGAGCGCAGGGTCACTGGCTTGAGCGTGGGATCATAGACATAACCCTATGGTCTCTGGCTTGAGCTCAAGGTCACTGGCTGGAGCAAGGGGTCACTCACTCTGCAGGAGCCTCCCCTCCCCCATCAAAGTACATATGAGAAAGCAATCAATGAACAACTAAGGAGTCGCAATGAAGAATTGATGCTTCTCATCTCTCTCCCTTCCTGTCTGTCTGTCCCTGTCTGTCCCTCTCTCTGACTCTCTCTCTGTCTCTGTTAAAAAAAAAAAAAGGTACATATAAAAAGAAAAAAGAAAAAACTTCTAAATGGAAAGGAGCTGTCACCTTGGCATAATATAAATTCAGTGTGGCAGACAGGGAACCACTAGTAAAGTCTATTTGGTAGACTCCTCTTTGTGTTCCATTGTTTTTGGTGGTCCTGCAATAATTTGTTTACCAAATGTAAAGCCAGTAGCCACGGCCACCATCACAGCTGCCTGGCCTATGTAGGTTCTCATTGAATTCGGACAGACGATAATGAAACAATGGAGCCAAGAACTGGTGGGCCATCATCTTTATCCTAGCTTGAACCTGGCTGGCAAGAAATACACAAAGTGGGAAAACACTTCCCTTTCCATTCAGCACTCCCAAAGCCACTGACTTATCCGAGTTTTTCTAGGATCAAAGGTTTCTAGCTCACCAGTCTCATTCACCTCTGTTCCCCATCTCCTTCTCTCTGCACAAACTCCCTTCTCTTTCAGCGCTCCACCATCTTGGCTGCTTCTCCTCTCCTCCACGTGACCTTTCTCTGCTCTCTCCTCTAATGCTAATCTCAGGAACTGAGAGAAAACAAGCTCCCGGTCTGCTCCACTTTATAGTATAGAAATCAAAACCTTTAATCCAATATACAAACAAGGAAGTCTCTGATACAAAGTCACTTATCTGAGGCATAATGGGATTCCCCATGAGAGTGTACCATCCCCATATCAAAAAGGGTGGGAAAGGCTTAGTCTTTTTTTTTTCCTTTTTTATTTTTTTATTTATTCATTTTAGAGAGGAGAGAGAGAGAGAAGGAGGGAGGAGCAGGAAGCATCAACTCCCATATGTGCCAGGCAAGCCCAGAGTTCTGAACCGTCAACCTCAGCATTCCAGGGCAACACTCCATCCACTGTGCCACCTCAGGTCAGGCAAAGGCTTAGTCTTAAAACTAAGCCTTAGGCTATAAGGATCCTGCCTGCTTACAGCCTGTCCTCCACACCCAATGCAAACTATAAGAGAACAAACATATATATCATATTTGCAAACGTATTTGACTGACACCAAATGTTTGCTCTTTCTCATCTACTTGTGAATTTCCTACTTTCCCTTTGAGTCCCAGACCCCTGCCTCCCTCTCCTTAGTCTAAATGGCATATAAATAGCTAAGGCCAATTTGTCCTCAGGTTCCATACTTTTATGGAACCTCCTATGTACATATATAATAATTTCATAATAAACTGGTAATCTGTTTTATTTCAATTTAATTATTAACCCAGCCAGAAAAACTTAGAAGGGTAAAAGAAAAATTATTTTCCCTTCACTATATTTGCATGGTCCAGTTTTCTGCTGCCAAGAAGAGCATCTTCTGGCCCTGGCCAGTTGGCTCAGCGGTAGAGCGTCAGCCTGGCGTGCGGGGGACCCGGGTTCGATTCCCGGCCAGGGCACATAGGAGAAGCGCCCATTTGCTTCTCCACCCCACCCCCTCCTTCCTCTCTGTCTCTCTCTTCCCCTCCCACAGCCAAGGCTCCATTGGAGCAAAGATGGCCCGGGCGCTGGGGATGGCTCCTTGGCCTCTGCCCCAGGCGCTGGAGTGGCTCTGGTCGCAGCAGAGTGACGCCCCGGAGGGGCAGAGCATCGCCCCCTGGTGGGCAGAGCGTCGCCCCTGGTGAGCGTGCCGGGTGGATCCCGGTCGGGCGCATGCGGGAGTCTGTCTGACTGTCTCTCCCCGTTTCCAGCTTCAGAGAAATACAAAAAAAAAAAGAAGAGCATCTTCTGTCTGTGCTAGGATAGGGTAGGATAGAGTCCTTTGGAAGCCAGAGGAACCCACATAGTAGTACTCAAAATGTGTTTGTTTAATGAATTAATAAATTCTCCTACCCACATTACTCATCTTAAATTGCCTAAAATGTTTTTTTAATATTTCATATAGTTCTGTAGGAATTAAAAATGGACTCAATAAGCAGTAGAAATATTATTACTTAAGCAAATATAGAAGCTAAATATAGTATATATTCTAACAACAGGTTGTAGCAGATGGTTTACCAATAATAACCAACCCTGTCTCTTCTCACCTTTTCATAATAAGAAACAATAGATAATCTATAAAATTGCTTCTCATCAATAAGAGGGAAAAAAGAATCAAAGAAAGGAGGAAATTAATGCTTTTTACAACTGACTTTTAGATTTCACGAAACTAAAGTAAGATGTGACAATATAAAGCACTTTTGACTCGTCCTGCCAAAGCCAGCTACTGAGAAGGCTGGGAAATGATACAGGGGACTGTAGAAACTGGCAAGAAAAAAAACTTTTTAATCTTAATTTTTTAAATTGTTAGTGGTATGTTACCAGGCCTTCCCAGGTACTTGCCCTGGGTGTGATGGGTGTCTCCGTGGCTCAGGCGTCTAGCACAGCTAAGCCAAGTGCCTCTCTCAGGGCCTCAGGCAGAGGGCACCCCAGCTGTTCCTCAGAGATGGCCAATCCAGAAGTTCCATTTTAGAAAGGAAAGCAACAGCAAGGCAATTAATTTGTGCTTTTTTAAAAGCAAAAATGTATAAAGAAAAAGTCAATATTTCTAAATGAGCAATTTATCTCATTCATAAAATTATAAAGAGTATTAAAACAACTTTAAACAGATTTTCAGTACATGATTGATTTGGAAGAAGTAATACCTATAAAAGGGCAGAAGCATACACAACTCTGAGTTTATGCTTCTCATCTCTCTCCCTTCCTGTCTGTCTTTCTCTCTCTATCTGTGTCTGTCTGTCTCTCTCTCTCATAAAAAAAAGAAAGCAAAGGCATAGATTTTTCTGAGACAATTGTTATTCAAAATCATTTCAACTTGGCTTCTGAGTACAGGGAAGGCAAGACGTCCACAGGAGTGGAAAGCCTTGTCCTCTCGGCATTCTTCCCTCAAAAACCTCTGGAGATCCCCTCACTCAGAGAATTAAAACAAAACTCTCAGCCTATCTAACTAGGCCCTAGCATGTATGGCCTTACTCTGACCATTCTCCTCTTCAGCTTCCTCATAGTCCCAGCCTCCCTCATTAGCTCTCTAAGCTCCATGACATGCCCCTCTGCTCTTTGCATTAAGCACAAGTTGATCCCTCTGCCTTGTTCATTCTTCCCACCCATTTATTTGTTTGAGGCACAATCATCCCCTGGATCTCAACTCAAATATCTCTTCCTCAGAGATATACTCAGACTGGATCCGGCTTCCCTAGCCTCTTATACACTGCTTCTTTCTATTTGGGCACAATCGAGTTGATAGTGATATATTTGTACATATTATTGAATTGTTCTCTGTCTCCCCAACTGAACCAAGCCTCCTAAGTGGAGGGCCTCTCCTTGTCTGAGCCATCCTTCTCCCACGTCTACCCAGCACAGCCTGGGACTTGATACCCGATGAATGTGCTCGTATGCTCCTGATACGTTACCTGGGGCCACCCCAGACTCTAACCAGATAATGAAGAGGAAGCAAGTGTGGGTAGGTATTAGGTTGACTTTGAAATACAGTTGTCTAGTGGGACAACCTACAAGCTCAAACAGTGATAACTTTGAATTTTCTGTGGAAAATCTCAGTTGCTTGTATAATTTCACTCGCTGATATGATCACTCCTTCTGTCACTCATTTCCTTCAAGACCTAACACTGTTGGTCATTGCTCTTTCTCTGCAGCCACAGCTGATAATTAAAACAAAAACAAAATATTGGTGGTTAACTTCACAGAGGTCCACCTCCCAGGACAAGGCATTGAAATACAGCCACGTAGTTCTCATTCTGGCTTTGAGAAAGATGGATGTTGACTTTTCTTTCCATTGGAAAGTAAAACAACTTCAGTTGTTTTATCTGCTTTTTAAAATTATCCTGGTCCTTATTATAGGTAACCTCAACTTGGTAACACAAAGACTTTCCATTTTAAGTTTTTTTTTAAATTCTCTTTATCAGAAAGTGTTACTTATCAAAGCCAAGCTATTGAAAGCCAACAGTAGCAAACAATATCCTATGTAAGTTGGAACTATGAGTGATCTATAATTGTTTTTCAAGTTGGTTACTTGACATTCATTTTTTTACTCATTCATTCAGCAAGCATTTACTGATTACATATTTGGGCCAGGCACTGGGTCATGAGGGTCTCCTCAAAGTCTGGGAAGTCCTCAGTCTTATGGAGCAGAAACATCTCGCTGTATTCAAAGGAGAATCAAAGGAGAATAAAAGGAAAAAGAGGTGGTTCCAGGTCAGAAGAAAGGATCTGCAAAAAATTTAACTGTGATTTGAATAGTAAAAGTTATTAGAATGGATTTAGATATTGGCACTATTATTCTTAAGAGTAAGAAAAACAGGCAAAAAGGTCAGCTTGTATCCCTATAAACATATATAATGTCTATGAAACTGGAAAATCTTCCCAAGGATCAGTTTAAGACATGATAGATGCTCTTCTTTCTTGAAAAATTTACATGTAATTATAACTGTCCTATCTGAGGGCCAAAAAAACACACATTTTTATATGGCTTTTATGAGCTCTACTTAAATAAAACTAAGTGACTACCCAAAGGTACACTTTGGGCTTCCCATTTGTATCAGAGCTCCCCAAGACCATCCACATATTCAATGACTCACTAGAAAGACTCACAGAATTCAACAAATATTTAACTCACAGCTGTGGTATATTACTATAAAAGGATATCCAACAGGACAACAAAGAGGAGAGACACAGGTGAAGTCTGAAGAAACTCATTACAGTCTTCCTATGCTCTCTGTCTCCCATGAGTGGACACATGGAGTATGCTCCTTTCTCTACCCACAAAAAAGTTGATACGTGTGCAGTGTTTCTGCCCAGGGAAGCCCATCAGAGACTCGGTACAAAGGTGTTTATAGAGACTGGTTATGTAGCCATGCTCTTCCTGACAATTGGAAAAGTTTCAGACTCCCAGAATAAAGCAGGCGTTCCTCATTAATTACAGTGCTTGCACAATCTATTCTAGGCATAGTGAATCATCTTTATCCTTAGAGAATGGAGAGAACATTCCAATACCCAAGATCCCAGTTGCTAGCCAAGGGCCAAACTTGCTAGCAGGCCCTTCTAAAAATAGCAGTCTCAGACTTGCTATGTTAACTCATTTGCACACAATTCTTTAAAGATGTTAAAGGAAATAGAAATTTCACGTTCCTTTCTCTCACTGTATATGTGGCTAAAGAAAATGTGGTGGAGTGATGTCAGAGAAATGGCGCCGTGAGGGTGCTCCCAATACCTCTCCCTGAAATTTCAACAAGTTCTACAACTAGAGACAGAAAAACAATCCCAGGAGCATCTGAAATACACATACATCAAACAAAGGTATGATTGGGTGAAAAAGTAGCTGAATATATAACCCACTCTGAAGGAACTAAGATGGAGAATGGAGTATTCTGCTTTCCTCACTCACCTGAGGAAGGGCCACTTTCGCCTGAAACTGAGAGGAAAGGAAGGATAGAAGCTGGGCTAGGGCAGATGATCAAGCCAAGGAGAGTGTGCCCGGGGCTCAGCCCACAAGGAGCTAACGCCAGTGGCAGACCCAGGCAGGGGTGGGAGAGGGGGTTGCTTGCGGAAAAGCATACTAGAGTGGCTTTCGGCTTTGTTTACTCCTGGTATCCTGGCCGGCAAGCACAGGCAGTGTGCTAGTGGTTCCACCTGGTGCTTCAGGTGTGGGCGCCCGCATTTCCAGACGAGGGTTCCCAGACGAGGGTTCCCAGACGGTTGGAGACTGTCAGCAGTGGCCTTCTGTGTGGGCTGTAGCCAGAGTTTCTGTGAAATATCCGCTCCCCAACCAATAGCGCACTGGAAGCAAGCTAGAGTCGGCTTCCCTATGCCCGGACCTGTCCGGGAGGGTTACCTCCACCAGCCATACAGGCTAGCAAAGCACATTCCCACAAAAGAAAACTGCGAAAGAGCTGGAGGGCAGGGCACACAGGCAGCTTGCTGGAGCAGGCAGCCTCTGGAGAGCAGATCCGCAGAACGCTGAAGCAAACTAGACATACCCCAGGACCCTAGAAACGATCCTAATCCGCAGTCTGCTCACTGCCTGGCCGGCTTATGATGGCGGCTCTGGCTGACAAAGCCTTCTTTCCCAGGCCTGTGATTTAAGTAGACCCAGAGGAGGGACTTGCTAGTTCTTATGGCCTCTCGCTCTATAGGCAGTGGCTGGGGCAACTTCCAGCCAGCCGATACAGGTTAAAAAGCACATTCCTACAGAACAGATCTCAGAGAACACTGCGGAAGTTGGGCAGGCTGGGCTGTAGGCTTCCCAACAAGGGAGAAGCCTGTGCAGAGCAGACCCAAGGAGCGCTGAGGCAAATTTAACTAGATATATCCGGGAACTGTATAAAGGAGCCTCTCCAGAGGTCAGCTCACTCCCCCGCCTGCTTAAGCTGGTGGCTCTGATTAGCAGAGCTCTCTTACCCAGGGCTGTGCTTTGCACGGACCTGGAGGAGGGACATGTCGGCTTTTAGAGCCTCATGCTCTGCCGGCAGTGACTGGGGCATCTTCCTGCCAGCCAATACAGGTTACAAAGTGCAAAAAGCCTGGGGAGAGTAGACCCGCAAAGAGCTGAAGCATGCTAGACATGCCCGGAGGCTCATAGAAGGACATCTGAAAAGCAATCAGCTCCCAGCCCCGCCTGATTATACTGGTGGCTCTGGCCGACAAAGCCTTACCCAGAACCCTGTGTTGAGTGGGGATAAAGGGGAGGATTTGAGCAGCTCTTAGAGCCTCTTGCTCTCCAGCCAATGGCTGAGACAACTTCACAGCAGGTCCCTGGGCTGCTGGTTCAGGAAGGAGAGATGTGGGGAGAGGCTCAGGAAAAACAGACTCTCCCATTGTCAGAGCCTGCAAACCCTAACAAGCCCCGCCTACCAATGGGACTGAGCCCGAGTTTATGTCATCGCAGTCATCATCATAGCGACACATCAACTGCAAATCTCTGCCTAAGAGTGCCACAGGGGCAGAACCTGGGGTACAGCACCACCAGCCAAAAACAGAGAGAAGAAAAAAAAAGGAAGAAGATAACCTCTTAAAACCAGAAAAAATCCAATCTTTATAACATTTTCCATTTTTTCTTTCATTTTTTTTCTTCCACCTTGGAAATTTTATCCTCTTTCCATTTTATTATTCTCTTTTCATTTGAACTTCAGTATCCATAGGTGATACATTTTCCATTCTTTTCTTTTTCTATGAGAGTTACATTCCAAAAACCTTAAGTCTTTTTTTTCTTCTTTTTATCTTTCTCTTTTGTTTCTTCTTTTCTCTTTCACTTTTTCTCTTATTCAATCCTCACTCACAAAAAAATCATTTTATTCTGGATTCAAATTTTTTCTTTGTGGCATTTTGTGTGCTCTTTACTTCACTTTTCACTTCATTAGCATTTCCCTCAACTCCTGCTCTCCATTCTATGTAGTTTTTTTTTCCACTTAATACAATAGAATTTTTATTTTTCACTGTCTTTTTTATCATTTTTCTCTTTTCCTTTTTTTCTTCTTTTCTCTTTCACTATTTCTCTCAATTGACCATCATTTACAAACAAATTATTTTATTCTTGATCCAAATTGTTTTCCTGTAACATTTTGTGGGTTCTTATCTCATTTTTTGCCTCTTTGTCACTTCCCCCCAACTCAAGCCCTCCATTCTATGTAGTTTTTGTTCCACTTAGCACAATAGAATTTTCAGTTTTTCACTGTATTTTATCAAAAAAATTTTATATTAACTCTTATTAGTGTTATTAACAATACCACTCTCAAGTGCCATTAAAAAAATAAATCGACTATCGTGAATACAAAAAACAGAAATATAGCCCATGTAGATGAGAAAAAAATCCATAGAAAAAAATTCAATAGCTTGGCAACCTTGGAGTTAAATGACAGAGAATTTAAAAATGAAGTCCTAAAAATACTCAGGGATATACAAGAAAGCACAGAAAGGCAACTTAGGGAGCTCAAAAAACAGTTCAACAAACAGAAAAAATACATCACTAAGGAAATTGAAACTATGAAAATGAATCAAACAGAGATGAAAAACTCAATTCATAAACTGAAAAATGAGGTAACAAGCTTAGCTAATAGAACAGGCCAGATAGAGGAGAGAATTAGTGACATAGAAGACAGGCAACTAGAGATACTACAGAGAGGAGAGGGACTCACAAATTTTAAAAATTGAGAAAGCCCTACAGGAATTCTCTGACTCCATCAAAAAGAGCAACATAAGAATAATGGGTATATCAGAAGGAAAAGAGAGAGAAAATGGAATGGAGAACATATTCAAACAAATAATAGACGAGAACTTCTCAAGCCTGTGGAAAGAACTAAAGCCTCAAATTCAAGAACCAAACAGAACACCGAGTTATCTTAACCCAAATAAACCTACTCCAAGGCACATCATAATGAAATTGGCACAAACCAATGACAAAGAAAAAATTCTTAAGGAAGCCAGGGAAAAGAAGAATACAACATATAAAAGAAGGCCTATTAGATTATCATCAGATTTCTCAGCAGAAACTCTACTAGCTAGAAGAGAGCGAACCCCAATATTTAAAGTACTGAAAGAGAGGAAATTCCAGCCAACAGTACTATACCCATCAAAGCTATCCTTCAAATATGAAGGAGAAGCCCTGGCCAGTTGGCTCAGTGGTAGAGCATTGGCCTGGTGTGCAGGAGTCCTGGGTTCGATTCCCGGCCAGGGCACATAAGAGAAGCGCCCATCTGCTTCTCCACACCACCCCCCTCCTCTTCCCCTCCCGCAGCCAAGGCTCTATTGGAGCAAAGTTGGCCCGGGCGCTGAGGATGGCTCTGTGGCCTCTGCCTCAGGCACTGGAATGGCTCTGGTTGCAACAGAGCGATGCCCCAGATGGGCAGAGCATCACCCCCTGGTGGGTGTGCTGGGTGGATCCTGGTTGGGTGCATGCAGGAGTCTGTCTGACTGCCTCCCCATTTCCAACTTCAGAAAAATACAAACACAAAATAAATACAAATATGAAGGAGAAATAAAAACATTCACAGATACAGAATAGATGAGGAAATTTATCACCAGAAAAACCCCACTTCAGGAAATACTAAAGGGGGTTTTCCAACCACATACAAAGAACAAACCAAACAAAACTACAAGTAAAAGCTCCATCAAGATCATAATAAAAACAAGACTAATCTGTGACAACAAAAACAAAAAGGGGAGAGGACAAAGATTAACAGTACAAAGCAGGATGGAGTGCAGAAGCACTCATGAGATAAGGCAGTGTTTTTCAACCAGTGTGCTGTGAGACACGGTCAGGTGTGCCATGGGGAAATTAAACATGGGTCCCCAAACTACAGCCCGCATGCCGGATACGGCCCGCGGAGGCTATTTATCCGGCCCGCCACCAGCCACCTCCATCCGAACATAAACATTCCTCTCACAATCCCTCCAGCTATCAGGGACAGGAAGAGTGGAGGCACAGGGAACACTCAATAACCAATCACCTTCTAGGATTCATCCTGACCACTAGCGATGAACCAATAGTAGGCCGCCTCTCATCCACACCCATGAAGGTCCCCGCTCGGGCTGCCACGCACTTGTCATTGTGTGGCCGCAGCGAGTAGTTGAAGCTGCTACTCCTCCCCATGGTCCCGATTTCTAATCCTGGTCAAGACTGGAGGTAAATGTTGCCACCACTAGATGAAGCCTCAGCCTCAGCTGGTTATGTCTATCCTGATGGTGTATATAGATATTTGACCTTTTTCTTTTTAAAAGAAAAAGGTCAGAGGGTGAAATACAATGCATCACAATGCATCACAATGTTATCTAACTTTAAAGCTAAAGTTTGCTGATCTTCCTTTGGACATTTTTTGGTTATCTGTTGCCAAGGAGTTCCCCATTCTGGCCAACAAAGCTATTTTGATATTGCTCCTGTTTTCAACTACGTATCTATGTGAGCTGAGCTTCTCAAGCTTGACTGCGATAAATACTAAAAAACAGAGAGAGACTGAGAACTGTTGAGGAAGAGCTTTGTGTGTGTCTTTCTACAATTCCTGCCAGGATATCCCCTTTGTGTTCATCGAAACAGGCCCAGGTTTCACACTAAGTGAATATAAATATATTTAGAACTATATTATTAACTATATGTATAATATGTACTGTGTTAGAGTGTCATTTTGTGTCATTTTGGTAGGTGGTGTGCCCCAGGATTTTGTAAATGTAAAAAATGTGCCGTGGCTCAAAAAAGGTTGAAAATCACTGAGATAAGGTATTACAATGAACATGATATGTATTCTTTCCATTACTTAATGGTAACCACTCTTGAAAAAAACCACCACAAAAGCACATGGCTTGAAAAAAAAAGTAAGAAAGAAAAGAAGTATGGATTACAACCAAACAAAAACAAATGATAGAAAAACAAAAGAGAAGAACCAAACAAGATACAAAACTATCAGAAAGCAATATATAAAATGGCAAAAAGAAATGCTCAAGTGTCAATAATTATATTAAATGTAAATGGATTGAACTCACCAATAAAAAGACACAGAGTAGCAGAATGGATTAAAAAAAATCCAACTGTATGCTGCCTACAAGAAACACATCTAAAATACAAGGATAAAAACAAATTCAAAGTGAAAGATTATAAAACAATACTCCAAGCAAATAACATCCAAAATAAAGCAGGTGTAGCAATACTCATATCTAACAATGCTGACTACAAGACAGCAAAGGTAATCAGAGACAAAAACAGTCATTGATAAAGGGGACATTGAATCAAGAAGACAACACTTCTTAATATACATGCACCAAACCAAGGAGCACCAAAATAGATAAGACAGCTACTGACTGACCTAAATACAAAAACTGACAAAAATACAATCATACTTGGAGACTTCAATACACCACTGACAGCTCTAGATCGTTCATCCAAACAGAAAATCGATAAAGAAATATCGGCCTTAAACAAAACACTAGAACAATTCGATATGATAGACATCTACAGGACATTTCATACCAAAGTGCCAGAGTATACATTTTTCTCTAGTGTAGATGGAACATTCTCAAAAATTGACCATATGTTGGGCCACAAAAATAACATCAACGAATTCAGAAAGATTGAAATTATACTAAGCATATCTCTGATCATAAAGCCTTGAAACTGGAATTCAACTGCAAAAAAAGGTAAACAAACCCACAAAAATGTGGAAATTAAATAACATATTTTTAAAATGAGTGGTCAAAGAAGAAATAAAAGCAGAGATCAAAAGATATATACAGTCAAACAAAAATAACAATACGACATATCAGAATCTCTGGGATGCAGCAAAAGCAGTAATATGAGGAAAGTTCATATCTTTAAAGGCCTATATGAACAAACAAGAGAGAGCCCAAGTAAACCACTTAACTTTACATCTTAAGGAACTAGAAAAAGAAGAACAAAGACAACCCAAAACCAGCAGGAGAAAAGAAATAATAATAGAGCAGAAATAAACAAAATAGAAAACAGAAAAACTATAGAAAAAATTAATAAAACAAGGAGCTGGTTCTTTGAAAAGATCAACAAAATTGACAAACCTTTGGCAAGACTCACTAAGAAAAGAAGAGAAAGGACTCATATAAACAAAATCCAAAATGAAAGAGGATAAATCATCACAGATATCATAGATATACAAAGAATTATTGGAGAATACTACCAAAAACTATATGCCACCAAACTCAACAATCTAGAAGAAAAATGGATAAATTCCTAGAACAATACAATCTTCCTAGACTGAGTCATGAAGAAGCAGAAAGCCTAAACAGATCATAAGCAGGGAGGAAATAGAAACAACTATCAAAAACCTCCCCAAAAATAAAAGTCCAGGGCCAGATGGCTATACTAGTGAATTCTATCAAACATTCAAAGAGGACTTGGTTCCTATTCTACTCAAAGTCTTCCAAAAAATTGAAAAAAAAGCAATACTTCCAAACACATTTTATGAGGCCAACATAACCCTCATACCAAAACCTGGCAAGGACAACACAAAAAAAGAAAACTACACACCAATATCTCTAATGAATACAGATGCTAAAATACTAAACAAAATACTAGCAAATCGAATACAACAACACATTAAAAAAATAATTCATCATGATCAAGTGGGATTCATCCCAGAATCACAGGATAGTGCAACATATATAAAACAGTTAATGTAATATACTATATCAACAAAACAAAGAACAAAAACTATATGATCCTATCAATAGATGCAGAAAAGCCATTCAATAAAATACAACATCATTTTATGTTTAAAATACTCAACAAAATGAGTATAGAAGGAAAGTATCTCAACATAATAAAGGCCATTTATGATAAACCATCAGCTTACATCATATTAAATGGATAAAACTGAGGACTTTTCCCCTAAAATCAGGAACAAAACAAGGTTGTCCACTCTCTCTGCTTTTATTCAACATAGTGCTGGAAGTTCTAGCCAGAGCAATCAGACAAGAGAAAGAAATAAAAGGCATTCATATTGGGAAAGAAGAAGTAAAGGTTTCACTTTTTGCAGATGATATGATCCTATACATCAAAAACCCCAAAGACTCCACAAAAAGACTACTAGAAACAATAAACCAATACAGTAAGGTCGCAGAATACAAAACTAATATACAAAAGTCGATTGCCTCCTATATGCCAACAACAAAACATTAGAAAATGAACTCAAAAAAAATAAAATAATCCCCTTCATGGTTGCAACAAAAAAAAATAAAATACCTAGGAATAAACATAACAAAGAATGTAAAGGACCTATATAATGAAAACTACAAAACATTGTTAAGGGAAATTGAAAAAGATACAATGAAATGGAAAAATATTCCTTGTTCTTGGATAGGAAGAATAAATATATTCAAAATGACTATATTACCCAAAGCAATATACAAATTTAATGCTATCCCATCAAAATTCCAATGTCATTTTTTTTAAAAATGGAACAAAAAATCATCACGTTTATATGAAACTATAAAAAAACCCAAATAGCCAGAGCAATTCTAAGGAAAAAGAACAAAGCTGGGGGCATTAAAATACCTGACTTCAAATTATATTATAGAGCCACGATAATCAAAACAGCATGGTATTGGCAGAAAAATGACACTCAGACCAATGGAACAGAATAGAAAGCCCAGAAACAAAACCACATATATATGGTCAAATAATTTTTGATAAAGGGGCCAACAACACACAATGGAGAAAAGAAAGCCTGTTCAACAAATGGTGCTCGGGAAACTGGAAAGCCACATGCAAAAGAATGAAACTTGACTACAGTTTGTCCCCCTTGTACTAAAATTAATTCAAAATGGATCAAAGACCTAAATGTAAGGCCTAAAACAATAAATTACATAAAGAAAACATAGGTACTAAACTCATGGACCTTGGTTACAAAGAGCACTTTATGAATTTGACTCCAAAGGCAAGGGAAGTGAAGGCAAAGATAAAGAATAGGACCACATCGGCCCTGGCCAGTTGGCTCAGCATTAGAGCGTCGGCCTGGCGTGCGGGGGACCCGGGTTCGATTCCCGGCCAGGGCACATAGGAGAAGCGCCCATTTGCTTCTCCACCCCGCCCCCTTCCTCTCTGTCTCTCTCTTCCCCTCATGCAGCCAAGGTTCCATTGGAGCAAAGATGGCCCGGGTGCTGGGGATGGCTCCTTGGCCTCTGCCCAGGCGCTAGAGTGGCTCTGGTCTCAGCAGAGCGAGGCCCCAGAGCGGCAGAGCATCGCCCCCTGGTGGGCAGAGCTTCGCCCCTGGTGGGCGTGCCGGGTGGATCCCGGTCGGGCGCATGCGGGAGTCTGTCTGACTGTCTCTCCCCATTTCCAGCTTCAGAAAAATACAAAAAAAATAAAAAATAAAATAAAGAATGGGACCACATCAGACTAAGAAGCTTTTGCACAGCAAGAGAAACTGACAACAGAACAAACAGACAGCCAACTAAATAGGACATGATATTTTCAAACAACAGCACAGATAAGGGCCTAATATCCAAAATATACAAAGAACTCATAAAACTCAACAACAAACAAACAAACAATCCAATAAAAAAATGGGAAGAAGACATGAACAGACACTTCTCCCAGGAAGAAATACAAATGGCAACAGATATATGAAAAGATGCTCATCTTCATTAGCTATTAGAGAAATGCAAATTAAAACTACAATGAGAGCCCTGGCCGGTTGGCTCAGCGGTAGAGCATCGGCCTGGCGTGTGGGGGGCCCGGGTTCGATTCCCGGCCAGGGCACATAGGAGAAGTGCCCATTTGCTTCTCCATCCCCACCCTCCTTCCTCTTTGTCTCTCTCTTCCCCTCCCACAGCCAAGGCTCCATTGGAGCAAAGATGACCCGGGCGCTGGGGATGGCTCCTTGGTCTCTGCCCCAGGCACTAGAGTGGCTCTGGTCGTGGCAGAGCAACGCCCCGGAGGGGCAGAGCATCGCCCCCTGGTGGGCAGAGCGTCGCCTCTGGTAGGCGTGCCGGTTGGATCCCGGTCGGGCGTATGCAGGAGTCTGTCTGACTGTCTCTCCCTGTTTCCAGCTTCAGAAAAATACAAAAAAAAAAAAAAAAAAACTACAATGATATACCACTTCACACCTGTTAGATTAGCTATTATGAACAAGACAGGTAATAACAAGGGTTGGAGAGGCTGAGGAGAAAAAGGAACCCTCATTCACTGTTGGTGGGAATGTAAAGTAATACAACTATTATGGAAGAAAGTATGATGATTCCTCAAAAAATTAATAATAGTACTACCATATGACCCAGTAATCCCTCTACTGGGAATATACCCCCAAAACTCAAAAACACTGGTACGTAAAGACACATGCAGCCCCATGTTCATTGCAGCATTGTTCACAGTGTCCAAGACATGGAAACAACCAAAAAGTCCTTCAATAGAAGACTGGATAAAGAAAATGTGGTACATATACACTATGGAATACTACTCAGCCATAAGAAATGATGACATCGGATCATTTACGACAACATGGATGAACCTTGATAATATTATACAGAGTGAAATAAGTAAATCAGAAAAACTAAGAACTATATGATTCCATACATAGGTGGGACATAAAAATGAGACTCAAGGACATGGACAAGAGTGTGGTGGTTACCAAGGAGGGGGGGAGGAGGAGGGGGGAGGGGAGGGGCACAAAGAAAACCAGATAGAAGGTGACAGAAGAAAATTTGACTTTGGGTGATGGGTATGCAACACAATCAAATGTCAAAATAACCTGGAGATGTTTTCTCTGAACCTATGTACCCTGATTGATCTATGTCACCCCATTAAAATTAATAATAATAAAAAAGTTATATAACAAGCCTGCAAAAAATAAGAAAGAAAGAAGAGAAAATGTGGTTAGCCTCAGTTTTTAGACATTATTATCACTAGAGTTATTAGGAATTATCACTTTAAGATGAATGTTACTATTAAATTAACAATGTTGTTGCTGTCGAGTATTATTAGTGGCAATATTATTAAATCCTATGATACAGTGTGCATCATATTTCCATGTAATATTCATATTAACCCCTTTTGAGATCATTAATATTTTTTGAAAGGTTTTAACATGCTGAAATAATGAATATCTAAGGAGACTCTGTTTTTGGTTCCTTATTTTAGTTTTCTTCTGATCTGTTGCCTTCTTTACAGGATAGACCTTCTGGAGCTTGATGGAGCAAACCATGGATTTCAGGCGTGTGAAGGACTATTTCTCCTGGCTCTACTATCAGTATCAAATCATTAGCTGCTGTGCTGTCTTGGAGCCCTGGGAGCAATCCATGTTCAATACCATCTTGCTAACCATTTTTGCTATGGTGGTATATACAGCCTATGTTTTTATTCCAATTCACATCCGCCTGGCTTGGGAATTTTTCTCCAAAATGTGTGGCTATCATAGTACACTTTCTAACTGATCTTATTTGCATTCTGTGAATTGGCATTGCATATGTATATGTTGCTTACAACTTAATGTTTTAGGCTAATACTGTGTCTTCTTTCACTGTCTGATTTAAAAAGCTCTCACTTCTCTATGCACTCTGATATTATGCCTGAAATTTTATGTAGATGTCTCTTTATGTTATTTTGTAAGTGTTACACTGTACAACAGACCATAGAGAATAAAATGATCTTACTTCATATACCATATTTTCTCAACTTAAATCTATGACTTTAGATTTTTATTTTATTCAGGAAGTTTCATATAAAATTTTTCTGAAATATAAGTTCATAAGAGACTTACCAGAATCATGTTTAAAATGCTCTCTTGATACCTATTCTATACTAAAGGATATATTTTTAAAATTTTGTTCATAGGCTACCGTCAAAAGTATTATATCCTTGTTTACAAAATAAAAAGATGTGAATAAATTATATGAGCATTGTTTCTTACTAAACTACTGATACCTAAAATTCTTTCACTTCAAGTACAAAAGAATAGGCTGGAGGCAATTATCTCCTCTCAGACATGGCTTATGAATTGTTTCAAATGTTTCCAAAAGTTTGGCTTTATAACAATTTAAAATCAACAATATTGATTTTAGATAATCCAGTAAGCATTATAATACAAAATAATGTTGAGTATAAGAAACAAAATATAATCAAAGTAAATTCATGGCCTCACTTGTGATGTTGTCTTGCCTTGCTGATGCTGCGAGGAATGGGGGGTAAAGGGAAGAAAAATAATAGCTTTTTGTCTATTCTTTTCACTCAGTGGAGGGGAGAGCATGTATTGGGCTACAGGAAGAAAAGCTAATAAATAGACTGGAACTAATATTCTACCCGCAGGAACTGGACAGTTCTAGTTAAATGCTTTGATATAGTGGCTCCTTTGAAGAGCAAAACAAGATTTATTCAATTTCCTTCAAAGTGTTTATCTTAAAAACAATTAAAAGTTTATAGTTATACTACTAAATCATATGTGAATGCCAAAGACCAACCTTTGCAGTTTTCCTCTCCTCTCAATAAATATTAATGTTAGTAATCCTGGGGGGTAGAAATATAAATAGTTTTTGGACAATATTTGCACTCTTGCTTGTGTTATGAAAAAAATTTTTGCAAAGTGAGCTCGAAAGAAAGATGTTTGGCATGCTAAATTAACTTGCATGTTTGTTAAAAACAAACACGTGGTTTGAAGATAAACCACATCTGAACATGTATTTGTTGATTTTTGCAAAATAAAATTAGGTTTAATTTTGTAAATAAAATATCCACCTCCCTATGTGCTTTTCCCTCATATTGCACTGTCTAGGTGCTTACATCTGTATTTCTCCTCCAAATGATCATTTCTTTCTAATGCAATGTGGCAACTAATGTTAAAATGATAGGGTAAAACTGACATATATCAGCAGTCTTCTCCATGGTAGACCAGTTTCCCATGTTGAAGTAGGTATTAAGGTCTCCCAGTTCCAGGGAAGAAACCTGGAACTTGAAAAAGGTACGTATCTTGTTCAAGGCCCTTTAGCTACCAGTGGCAAAGCAAGGAAGCAACCCCGGTCAGGGCCACACTGGGCCCTGAAATATTTGCCATACGGAAGTCCATGGGAGGACAATGTGAACAAATGAAAGTTGATGGAATAGGAGCCACCAACATGTTAGAAAGCAGAACTCCATCAAACGAAAGGAGTAGGAGGTACACATGAGGAGACAGCTTAGGTCAGAAACAGCAAACCCAGCTCCCAGCTTTGCCTTTGCTGCTCATCTGCGGGCTGTCTTCACCATTTCCATGCTGTTCGGGCTCATATGCCTATTTGGAAAGATTGTTTTCACTTTTCAATATTGAACAGAAGATTCTCAGTTAAAGCATGAACTTGGATACCATCCAAGTTCACAGAGCTTCTTCACCCTTATTACATGGACCCCTGCTGAATACTCTTAGAATTCAATCACAAAGATACTGCACTGTCTAGACAGTCTTCCTTGCAACCAACACTACTTCCCTACAGTTCTTCAGTAGAAAAGTACTGACACCCTCGTAAGAGCTGGAAGTACTAGGTAGTTAAGAATATCACAGTCCCAGCTAGATTTTAGTCCATGCAATGATATCTTCAATCATTTCATCATGCAACATTTAAAAGCAGTAAAATATCACAATTTATGCTTATCTGCATGAAGCTCAGTGCACTCAGTCTGCCGCGGATGAGCCTGGTGGAGCTTTTTCATTTGCAACCCGAGCAAAGATCATGTCACAATAATTTCGGTAATCCAGACAGTGCCATCGGCACTGCTGCAGAGCAAGCACTGCTCATCCCTTTCACTGCAATGTGGTAGGGCATCCTGGGGATGCAAAAGTGTACCTCGCTTCCTTCGTTTTCAATTACTTGCAACTATATCTCTTTAATGTGGTATATATTAGATATATATGTATACCATATATATGATATTGTTAAAATAAAGAACAAATGGAGACCAGCCTTGAAAATTTCCTGAGTAGATAAAACTAGTTTAGTCATATAAGCAAAGCTTAAAGCTTAATTTAGTTTATGTATTTTTCACTCCATAAGATGCACTTTTTCCCCCCAAAGTGGAGGGGGAAATGCCCATGTGTCTTATGGAGCAAAAAATACGGTATTTTGCAAGACTGACTTGACCTGGGTAATTTCTTGCTTATGCCTCTGAAAATAATAAGCAAAACTTAAAATTGTTTCCTAAAATTGATGTGAGGTAACCACTAACCAATTCCCTATCACTTAAGATAATTCTAACATGATAACCAATCGCTGTGAGGAATAAAGTCACTGCCTACCCACTGTGCACACCGCTTTATAACAACACAACTTGAAGCCTTGGTCCACTTTTGGTTTGAATGCTCCCAGTTCACAAACTTCTTTTTAGTATGTGTACAATAAACTTTTACTAATTACAGCTACAGTAATTTATTAGTTTTACATCTGCTACTTATACACAGAAGTAAACAATATATGTACACACATATATATACACAGGCTTATATACATTATATTAACCATCTAAAGCTACATTAATGTAACTGGTGGCAGAAGCCATTCTAATTAGAAACTAAGTTAGTCAAATGATATGTGTGATAAAAAAAAAGAAATAGTGGTCATATCTGGTGGAAAGATAAGTATTAATCAGAGAGTAGTAAGACCCACATCTAGATCATGCTCTGGCTAGCCATGTGTCACCTTGGCAAGTCACTTCACCTTTTTAGGCTCTAGGTTTCTCTGCTATGAATTGAGAAACTCACCTGGGGGTAGTATCTGTGTTTTTATCCTTTGGTTCTTCCAAACACTGGCAGGACCTCCTTCAAGGCTGTGCTGAGTATTCTGAGACTGCATCTGCTCACTGGCAAGAATAGCATTAACAACATATCAGTGTCTGTCATGCAGCCAAGAGAAGGGAAGTAAAATTTAGGTTTCACTGGGCCAAATACCAGAGAATTACTTCCCAATCAAATGCAATGGATTAAGACCAGTAGAAAGAAAATGGAAGAAACTATGTATACCATCTTAGCTGCTAATCTTTACAGGCATATAAAAATGTGTGCACATCCACTGGTATGTAGCTGTCTTTATCCAGTCACTTACCCTTCCACTCTAGTTCAAACTCGACCTCTTCTAGACCAACCACATTCCATAATAATAAATGTTAATTATGGCCCTGGCCGGTTGGTTCAGCGGTAGAGTGTCGGCCTGGCGTGCGGGGGACCCAGGTTCGATTCCCGGCCAGGGCACATAGGAGAAGCGTCCATCTGCTTCTCCACCCCACCCCCCTCCTTCCTCTCTGTCTCTCTCTTCCCCTCCCGCAGCCAAGGCTCCATTGGAGCAAAGATGGCCCCGGGCACTGGGGATGGCTCCTTGGACTCTGCCCCAGGCGCTAGAGTGGCTCTGGTCGCGGCAGAGCGACGCCTCGGAGGGGCAGAGCATTGCCCCCTGGTGGGCAGAGCATTGCCCCTGGTGGGTGTGCCGGGTGGATCCGGGTCGGGCGCATGTGGGAGTCTGTCTGACTGTCTCTCCCTGTTTCCAGCTTCAGAAAAATACAAAAAATAATAATAATAATAATAATAAATAAATAAATAAATAAATGTTAATTATGTAGCATGTACTATATGTGTCAGACACTGGTATAAACATTTTGCATATGCAATTCATTTAATCCTCACACCAACCCTGTTAGATACTGTTACTATTCCCATTCTACAGACGAGGTAAGTCTAGGCACAGACTGTGTAAGTGACTTGCTCAATGTCACAGTTAGTGAAAGAGCTGAAACTGAAATCCAGGCAGTCTTCTCCAAAGAAAATGTATGTAACCTTGTTTGAAATGTTACCTTCTTCTGAACATTCATAGAAACCATACCCTGCACCATAGCTTTTAGGGTTTAGTTAGGTTGTTTTGTTTTTGTTTTGCATTCTATTGTTTACTGATGTTCTGCAATTACAGGAGATAATCAATGTGGCAAGCACTTTGAGATTTAGACAGCTTTTTATAGAGGGTGACCATAAAATCTGGTTTGCCCACCCACGGTCTTTGGCTGAAGGTGGGAATATTAAGAGAATGTTTCCTATGAGAAGTGATGCCTGAGTTACATATTAAAGGTATTAAAGGATAAATAGCAATTAGCCACATTAAAATAAGCAATTAAAATCAGTTTGTTCTCTAAAAGACATTCTCCCTGACCAATTGTGTGGGTCCCAAAATACATCCTTTTGTTAATGGAGTTGACCATCCTTCCTCAAAACTCAAAAGAAAACATTAAATACCTGTAAGAACAAAGTTCAGTCTTATCATAATTGTGGTAACTTGCTTAACTTATGAAAGGCTTAAAATGTCATTTCAAGGTGATATTCTTGGATTATTGGGAAGAGAGAGAAAATTTTTAAGAAAACTTTGATTAGGAGAAGAGAAAATATTTCAGGGCACCAGACAGTGAGGGAAAGAGCTCCCTCTTAGAGTTGAGTGCTTCAGACTCTTCAATCAATCAAAGGTATTGAGCAAGGATATGAGGTAAAAGATGCTACATTATGGTGTATTGCATACAAACAAAAACTGAGACCTACTTCAGGGATGCTTGAGTCAACAGCAAAGTACACTTATCAGATACAGAATAAAAAGGGACAATGTTGGAATTCTATTTTTTCCTGGTTTGGTGATCATGCTTTTCTACTTTACAGTTATATTTTGCAAATGTACTATAATAATAAATAATTTGCAACCTGACCACGATGGTGACTTAATTCCATCAGTCTTGCAAAAATATGTTTCATAAGACACATTTTCCTGTAAGACCAGAAAGCACTTAGAAACTCAGAAATGCCTTTGAGGATGTACTTGCTTCTCACTTCTTAAAACCACACCAGGGCAACTCTGGGCTAATTACCATACTAGAACTTGCAAACCAAGCTCGAAAGTCTATCTGCTTTCATATAAATGGGCAGTCAAAACACATATATTCCTAGATAAGGGGTGTGGGAAATGATGGTAGACATCATTTCAATACCTCAGGATGATAGAAACCTGACTCTCCAGAGTCAGAATCCAACTGAGAAACAAATAGAAACCAGTCAGAGGTTAAAAACAGAGGTCAAGATCTGGGCCAAAAGGAAATAATTAGGAGCTAGGAGAACAGAAATAGGGTCCAAAGACAAAGTGAGAAATTCCAGAGGCTAGAGTGGAAATATACCAGGAAACTCAATAATTAGTTTCCTGAATATCTTGGGGTTCTAAATTCTAGGCTGCCCCTGGGAGGTTGGGGTGGAGGGGACATTTGGTCAACCTGATTCAGTTTTCTAGGCTCAGTGCTAAACCAGCTCTATTACTTTCAGAGCTCATTCTTGGTACCATTCTTGACTTTGAAAAGGTGACTTTGATAAATCAAAAGACTCAAGAAGGCAGCAGAACAAGTGTCCACCTGAAGTCATCTAGCATTAGAACCCACAATCAAAGTGACCCTATAAGTTATAGCAAACCCACTGTGCTCATTTGCACACTCCTCTGCAAATTGGAACATTTCATAAAGATGTCATGGCCTTTCCTCTATTAATGTGCTCAGCAAAACCTTTGTTCACAGGACAAAGGTATAGTGGAGCATAATCATATTTAAAGGATCACAAGTCTCCCATAATAGTAGTACACTTTCTTCCTTTCATAATGTGTGACATAATTCATTTCATGTCAGTTCTCTCTGAGACAATAAGTACTAACAGGGCAAGAACTGTGTTTATTTTTGTCTACCATTTTAGCCTCATCACCTGAAACACTACCTGGCACCAAGTAGCTCCCAATAAATGTTTGCTATATAGATACTATCAACTCAAAAAGCTGTGCAGAGAAGATGTATGTGAAGTATCTATCCATCACAGTGCCTGGCAGCTCAATCAATCTTTTTTGAATGGAGTTAACAAGTGGAGAAGATTTTACTTCACTCATACTCAGTGACCCTCTGGTTACCTTCCTGGTTTTTGGCTTTCTTTTGTTACCATACTTTTCAAATGAGGGCTCAATGCTTTAGGTTCTTTTTTTTTTTCTTTTTTTCAATTAGCAGTGATCACGCCACAGGTAAACCTCATTGGCCATGATGCTGCCACTGCGCAAAACTGAGCGCTCAATGTTTTTATTCCTTCAGGTTGTTCTTGAACTTCTGTCCTTTCTCTTCCACTGAAACAACCCTCTCAAAACTGTTTCAAAATTCAACAACTGGCAAACTATACCTATTGAAGCTGTCTCTTTGCTGTGTGTGACATCACCACGGATTGTGCTGCAACTTCTTCAGTACTTTTTGTCACTGACTCGACTTCTACTGTTCTCTCTGCATTAATCTCAGCAGGACTCATAGATTACCTTTTCTCTCTCATTAAAATTGAATTTAGCCAATCTAGGCTTCTACTTACCACTTCTTGCTGAGGACTCTAAAATTTTCAGATCTTTCATATTTTGCCTGACCTGTAGTCCTGTATTCCCAGCACCTTGAAACAAGTGCACTTCCTTTATGCTCCTTGAGCCTTTCTGGCCTCCCTACAATCACAGCCTGCATGTCAGTCTCTCCTACACTCCTTTAGGATAAGACCCACACCATTGGTTTTTGTATCTCCCACATCTAGAATAAATCCTGGCACAAAACAGGTAATTGTGGAATAAATTAATGAGGTTTAAAAAACTATTACTAAAACATTTTCATTTTAATCTCTTGAAGTATCAGACTTTATACCGTTTTCCCAGAAATTCCTTTGCCTCTTGATTTCCTGCTGTCAATGACACTGGTATCCACCTACCTGAGCCCAAAATCCTCAGGTCCTCTGTGGCTCCTCTCTGTTTTCCTCAGTTCATCACATTTTGACTATTTCCTTTGGTATTCTGTGTCATATCCATTCTCCATCCCCATTATCAACATCCAAACCTAGCAAGGCCTCAGGTCCCATCTGTATTACTACAACAGTCTCCTTATTCCAAAACATACAAAGATTGTTTATTATCTTCTGTAGGTTTGTAATCTAATATCCTTGAACTAATTATTAGGAATATCAATAATCCATTCTCCCTTCTTTGCCTACTACTAGTTATTGATCGAACCTGAGGTCAATTTCCACTGCCCACTCCAAGCAGGTTGTTCTTGTCATTGACCACCCCGTGGTGGTTTGTTCTCTCCTAACCTGAAAACCTTTCCTTCTCCACCATTTATGAAATTCTGCCCACAATTCAAGACAGAGGGCAAATAATTTCCTTTTTTAACAGCTTTGAGATATCATTGGCATTTAAAAATTGTATATATCTAAGGTGGATAGCTTGATGATTTGATAGTCAAATAATTTCTTATGGAAGCAACTTATTGAGACCATTCCAGCCCCCTGACCAGCATGCCTCCCACAGCACTTCTATTCTGCACCATGACCTCATTCGGACCTTCACTTAGGATTTTTTCCTGATTTCTCTATATTCACCTTGTTTTTAAAAAAATATTGTAAGCTTATTGAGGGTTACAGCTATGTTCTGAGTTCTCACCAAATGGTAAGTAGACATTTGCTGATTAATTTTATCAGATTTAGATGCAACTGTGACTCACTTAAAAGATGAGATATACAAATAACTAGGGGAATCAAACTCATTTTCTCTCCCTCTAAAGTTGGAAATGAGTTCTCAATCAGAAAAAGTATATGCTCAGAATTTTATAATGATAACATTTAAACTACAACACAATTATCAAATTGCACTTGTTATGGAAAAACAAAATATTTTGGTTAAAAATGGGAAACAGAGAACAAAATAAAATCAATGAAATTCCTCACCCAAACTACAATGTATGAATGTTCTCAAAGATCTTTATCCTGTCAACTTGCATGACCCTCTAAAAATGGTCCTAAATTTTTCAAACATTTCTTTCCTTGTCAAGAGGAGAATATCTCATCAAGCTGACAGCTCTGGAGTTGAGCATGGGGTTGCTAGGTAGGGGGTGGAAGGATTAAGAAAAAAAGAGACAAAAGAGAAAAAAACTTATGGGGGAAATGGAGGAGGGTATAGAGGAGATAAATAGTGATGAAAAAGACCTGATTTGGGGAGGTGAACACACAATACAGTGTACAGATGACGTGTTATAGAATTGTGCACATGAAACGATATAATAGTGTTAACCAGTGTCACCCCAGTAAATTCAATAAAAAGGAAAAAGGAAAGAGTCTCTGTCCTGAGCTTTTCAGCTTTTTTTAACTTTAATTTCCTATTTTGAAATACTTTTAGATTTGCCAGAAGCTGCAAAAATAGTTCAGAGGGTTTCCTGTTCCAAATGTACTCCCTTCACTCAGCTTCTTCTAATGTTCACATGTTGTATAACCATAGCACAATTATCCAAAGCACAAAGTTAATATTGGCACAATACTATTGACTGAACTACAGATCTTATTTGAATTTCTCTGTTTTTTTCTTTACTGTGCTTTTCTGTTTCCGGATCAGTTCCGGATTCTACATTGCACTTGGTTGTCTCCTTAATATCTTCCAGTTTTCCTTGTCTTTCATAATCTGGACATTCTTATGAGTATTGGGCAATTATTTATAATCTAGCAGAGCCGAAATATCTGCAGAACATTCTTCAGTCTGGGTTTGTCTGGTGTTTTCTCTTGATTAAACAGAAGCTGTATATCTTCTTGGCAAGATGATTACAAAGTGATGTTATGTCCTTCTTGGTGCATCATTATCAAGAGCTATGTGCTATTGACATGTCTCAATGCTCTTTGACCACTTGATTAATGTGGCATCAGTTGGGTTTCTCCATTGCAAGTTACTATTTTCCTTTTATAATTAATAAATACCTCTGGGAAGAGACTTTGAGATTGTGCTAATAATCCTGTTTCTACTTCAACTTTCACCCACTAATCTTATCCATCAATGAATCTTGCCTGCAAAAGTTATAACTGTGGTATTTGCCTAATGGTGGTTTTATATTTCTTTCATCCTTTCTATACTTATTAACTGGAATTACAAAATGCTGAGTGTTTCTCAGTATTGGTTTATGCTCCTCAGCAGATGTCCAGTATGGAGAACACAGTCCTGGGAGTCTTGAAGATTTTTATCTAGTAATAGTTCTGACTCTAACAGGTTTCATCAACTCAGAGATATGTCTGTTTTATATTTTCAAGTCAAAGGAGGCGCCTAACAAATATCTTTCTGCAAAAAAGAAGATGGGGGAAAGGATGAGGAGGAGGAGTAGAAAGGAAGAAGATTAAGGAGGTGAAAAAAGGAAACATTAACTTTTTGTGTCTTTTTCTTAACTATCAATTAATTTGAAAATGAGTAGTATTTTAAGGGGACACTTTCTTTTCAATGAGTTATAACCATATTAAATCCCAAGGAAAGATCTAGAAACAAAGGACAATTTGGGGACTCATGCCAGCCAGGTGGGTTACACAGCAGGGTAATACATTTGTGAGGCCATTACCTCCCATACAACCACCACTGTGGCCTTCCTTCTTATCTTTTTAAGGTGAATGAGTATATCTTAGAGCAGAAAAATAAAAGCTTCAAGCCACAGTATGAACTAGCAGAGTGGAAACTCAGAAGGTTGACATTAATCTAGCAGAGCCGAAATATCTGCAGAAGAATTTACTCTAAGCCTAACTACAGAAGGAAAAAATAGCTCCTTGGTTTGGGGTTTGGGAAGGTATAAACCCACACAGACCACAGTATCCCATTCTTAACACTAACTTCCTTGCTAGCAACAGACAGAAACTTTGTAAGAGTTTGATGATGTTTGTTTTCTTTCTACTCCAGCCGTTCTCATGCCCGTGCCCTCAACCCTGGTTACCTTTGTAACCCAGGAAGAAAAGCAGAACATAATGCACAGTAGTTCTCAAACTGAGGAATTCTCACTTACACAGAGTTGGGGCATGGTTAACCACAAAAACCTTGAGACTAATTCTTAATTTCAAAAACCTTGAAATTAATTCTTTATTTTCATATGATTGATATTCTTGAAAATATAACTAGGGTATATTCTGGATCAAACTGGATCATTACCTAATACCCACAAACAGCCGCTAATTCCAGTGCCTAAATTATTGCACTGCTGTTTGTAATCAGATTATTATCAATTGATCACTTGAAGGGATTAATTTCCATTAATTTCAGCATTTAACTTCTAGGTATTAATAGATCTAACTGAATGCATTTGAGCTGGCATGTCCTATCCAAATGACAATATTCTATATTTGTTATTACCTTAGGTGATTTATTGTAACCAATATTAAAGCTAAATCTTGAGATTTGCAAATTGAAAGACATTTTCATGAACTAAAACTTTAGTTTCTCAAGTTCCTTAATAAATGGGGATTTTAGGCCCTGGCCAGTTGGCTCGGTGGTAAAGCGTCGGCCTGGCGTGCGGGAGTCCCGGGTTCGATTCCTGGCCAGGGCACACAGGAGAAGCGCCCATCAGCTACTCCACCCCTCCTCCTCTCCTTCCTCTCTGTCTCTCTCTTCCCCTCCCGCTGCCGAGGCTCCATTGGAGCAAAGTTTGCCAGGGCGCTGAGAATGGCTCTGTGGACTCTGCTTCAGGCGCTAGAATGGCTCTGATTGCGGCAGAGCGATGCCCCAGATGGGCAGAGCATCGCCCCCTGCTGGGCATGCCTGGTGGATCCCGGTTGGGCACATGCGGGAGTCTGTCTGACTGCCTCCCCGTTTAATATTATTAAAAAAGAACATTTAAAAAAAATAAATAAATAAATGGGGATTTTAACATGGCATCATGAAAATAACAGTGTATAATGAGGAAAGAATTGAAGCAGACCTAGAAAGGAAACAAGCCACAGGGTCAAATGGAGGCCAAATTACCTCATCTTGTCCTAATCAAGAGCTTAACAATAGTGTGAGGAGGGAAAAACTTGTTGGAGAATTGAGTCATATTATATACAGTAATTCAGATATGGTGGTATAATCATTAGTGCCATTCAGGAGACAAGTGGATATTTTGTATGTTTCTCCTTCTGTAATAATCCACTGCAAAAATTTATTACCAGAACATGGAAAACATTTTTGTTGAATGGTTTTTAAATTTTTTTCAATATGTTTGGACATGCATTGACTGGTCATAGGATCAAAAGAAATTATATTGTTTACTGTTTAAAAGGAATAATAATAATAATAATAATAATAATAAAATAAATGCTCAAAATAAAAAAAAGTTAAGTCAAATAAAAAATTAAACATCTTATTATTAAACCCAACCACCTAGAGTTTTATGTCATGTTAAACTGCATTGCATTAACACTGATAATTTTTTTATTTTGAAATTTTGTGGGTCCTTAATTTATTTGGGTTTTATAGTTGAGTACCACCTAGAAGTACAAGAAACTTTTATACCTAATTATATATCTGCCTGTATATGCATAGAATAATAAAATAATTCAAGTTACTGTGGTAGGGAGGAGTCCAAAGTGGAAAATAAAGGCTTGAGTAAAAGAAAATGAAAGAAAATTATAAACAAAATGATTCCTATTGTGTAAAATAGAATAGATATATATATGTGCTTATGTACATGCAAATTTGTAAATTCATAGGAAAAAGGGGGTCTAGGAGGAGACATACCCACAGTTAACAGTGATAACTTCTGATGAGGGACATGTTTTGAGAGATAAATATGTGAAGGACTAACTAAATTAAACTTTTGACTCTAATTCCTGTAGTGTTTCAGTTTTCATGCAAATATACTCACCTGAGTAAAAAATACTTTAAATAAATGCATAAATAAAAGCGATCAGATTATTCAAGTGGTAAAAAATGGGGGGTGGCATGAACTTTGGCTTCAGAAAACTTGGGACAAGACTGATTCTTGTGCTCATATGAGCTGCGGGGCTTTGGGCAAGTCACTTAACCTCTCTAAGCCTCAGTTTTCCTAATCTGCAAGATAGCAGTGATACTGGCTATGGGAATATTGTGAGAATTAAATTAAATAAAGTATGCAATGTGCTGAGCATTGCGTTGCATCACTGGGCCTCTAGGAGATGCCCAGTAGATAAAAACCACATTTTTGCTATACCAGTTATTACTATTAATATTAATACAGTTGTTTTATGAGACTAGGTTGACTTTGAAAGCAGTCAAATAAGCTGCCTGGCCCATGCTGTGGTTCTCTGTTTCAGTTGGCCATCAGTTATTTGCCCTTTCAGGCCCACTCCCCTGCCTTCTCCACCAGCTCTCTGCTTTGAGAAAGCTGACTCTTAAGAACTGCATCAATGGACTGATTATATGCTTCCTAACTTCCACACAGGTTCAGCCATTGGGTGCACTGGCAGGAGACTGAAAGATAGGGGAACTGCTATTCACTCTCACAACCCCTCTTACCAGGGAGCCGTTGGTTGGATGTCCCCTCTGTCAAAGAACAGCCTCTGTCCTTGTCCCTTGGCCCTCGGCTAACTCTGGGTTTTAGTCAGCCTCCCTACCATTGCCCCATCAGGGTTAATGGGTAGTCAGGTTTTCCCAAGGTTGCTAGCCTCAATGTTTTTGTTTTGCCTAGCTCTGTAAATAATCCCTAAATATATCAAATTATAAAATTAGAGTGTGGCATCTGTTTCTTCCCAGAAGCTTACATAATCTCTGTTCCATAATTTGGCTCAACTGGGATAATCTAACACAGACAACTTCACTGTTGGAAATTTCCACTGGAAATTCTTAAGAACTTCAACAGGCCAGCCTTACACACAGGCAACAAAGAGAGATGCTTACATTGTGCCATTTCAGTGAAATGGAAAAAATTTCCTTCTTGCAGGTCTGAAATTCCATCACTATAACAACTACAGTTTGCGCTTCTGATGGTTATAAAAGACATAAAATTTTTAATTACAAGTTATAATTGCAAACTGCCCATTCACAACTTGTCTGCAAGAGGCAAAAGATAGATTCTTTGAAATATAATTTTCTCATCCCCATTTCCAAGGTTTTTCTCCGCATGTGGTGGCTCACCAGCCTTTCTTATCCAGGCAACATGCTTTGGGTCAGTGAAAATCAGACTCTGATAAAAACAGCACCTGTAGTTGGACCACTGGTCCTGCCTTTATTACAACTTCTCACCCTGCTCCAAAACACCAATTTAACAATTACTGCTGTAGAACTTAACTATGTTTGGGCACTAGTCTAAGCAATTTATAAATAATAAATTGTTTAATCTTCACATTTTTCCTTTGATAGTCATTTTTAGATAACGAAACTAAAGCATACATACATATTTTTAATCTTTAATTTTTTGAGGGTTAAAATGTACCAGCCTATATAGTCCTACCAACAATGCACAAGGGTTCTCTTTTCTACATATCCTCACCAGCATTTGTTATCTCTTGTCTTTTTGATGATGGCCATTCTAACAGCCATGAGGTAACATCTCACTGTGGTGGGGGGTTTTCTGTGTTTTGTTTTTTTTTATAACTACTAACACAATTTATTTTATTTTATTTTTTATAGACACAGAGAGAGAGTCAGAGAGGGACAGACAGGAATGGAGAGAGACGAGAAGCATCAATCATCAGTTTTTCATTGTGACACCTTAGTTGTTCATTGATTGCTTTCTCATATGTGCCTTGACCGCAGGCCTTCAGCAGACCGAGTAACCCCATGCTTAAGCCAGCGACCTTGGGTCCAAGCTGGTGAGATTTGCTCAAACCAGATGAGCCTGCGCTCAAGCTGGAAACCTTGGGGTCTCGAACCTGGGTCTTCCGCATCCCAGTTCGACGCTCTATCCACTGTGCCACCACCTGGTCAGGCTCACTGTGGTTTTGATTTGCATTTCTTTAATGACTAGTGATGTTGACCATCTTTTTTTTTTTTTTTCTTTTTTTTTTTTTTACAGAGACAGAGAGCGAGAATTAGAGAGGGGGTAGATAGGGACAGACAGACAGGAATGGAGAGAGATGAGAAGCATCAATCATCAGTTTTTTGTTGCGATTCTTTAGTTGTTCATTGATTGCTTTCTCATATGTACCTTGACCGTGGGCCTTCAGCAGACTGAGTAACCCCTTGCTTGAGCCAGAGACCTTGAGTCCAAGCTGGTGAGCTTTTGCTCAAACCAGATGAGCCCATGCTCAAGCTGGCGACCTCGGGGTCCTTCACATCCCAGTCCGACACTCTATCTGCTGTGTCACCACCTGGTCAGGCATTGACCATCTTTTTATGAACCTGTTGCCTATGTGTTTATCTTCTTTGAAAAGAATGTCTATTCACCTAGCGTGTGGAGGACTCAGGTTCGATTCCTGGCCAGGGCACATAGGAGAAGCGCCCATTTGCTTCTCCACCCCTCCGTCGTGCCTTCCTCTCTGTCTCTCTCTTCCCCTCCCGCAGCCAAGGCTCCATTGGAGCAAAGATGGCCCGGGCGCCGGGGATGGCTCTGTGGCCTCTGCCCCAGGTGCTAGAGTGGCTCTGGTCGCAACATGGCGACACCCAGGATGGGCAGAGCATCGCCCCCCTGGTGGGCAGAGTGTCGCCCCATGGTGGGCGTGCCGGGTGGATCCCGGTCGGGCACATGCGGGAGTCTGACTGTCTCTCCCTGTTTCCAGCTTCAGAAAAATGAAAAAAAAAAAAAAAAAAGAATGTCTATTCAGGTCTTTGGCCTTTTTAAGCTGAATTATCTGGTTTTCTTTTTTGTTTGTTTATTTGTTTTTGCTTTTGTTTGTTTTTTGCTATTGAATTGTTTGAGTTCTTTATATATTCTGGATATTCTATATGTTGTCTTTTTACCTTGTTGATTTTTATTTTTGCTTTACAAATAATTATTTATGCTCATTTGTTTTCTCACTACACTACTTTTATATTTTATTATTTGTATAACAAGCAATTATTTATGTAAAAATTAAATCTCAGTTAAAACATACAAGAATCAATATTTTCTCTAACAATAAAGTAACACTGATTTTAATGAATTGGTGAAATCTAAATTTTTAGAATAGATCCAAAACTATTTCTTTGAATATCAATATTTTCAATCCAATCTATGTATTTTTTATAAATTTCCACACTATTAAATACAACATTTTCTCAGGGGAATACAAAGAAGTAAAAAGAGGTACCTTCCTGAAAATTTCATTTCAATAAAGTTCAGAAAGCAGGAAAAATCATTCTGTGCTATTAAGGTAAAAAGAATACCCTTCAGCTTGAGAAGTGACCAGAAGGAAGCGTCATAAACTCAAGGGTTCTAGTATACTTGGTTTCTTGACCTGGAGCTGGTTACATATGGGCATGTTTACAAAATTAACCAAGCTGTGTACTTGCGATTTGTGTTCTTCCATGTATATGTATTTCAATTAAAAGTTTGCTTAGAAACACACACAAATTTATAATTACCAATTTTGGTGCTACATGCCAATCACTCTATTTAGCTCTTTCTGTATACTATCCTCTTTATTACCATCACCCAGGATCCTCTGAAGTAATCCCTTTCTTTAACAGAGTTGACCTTGTCCTGCCACCTCCCAGGTTTCTCCCAAGAATATTACCCTTATTCCCTTCCTAGCATTTAACACAACAGGTAACAATTTTATGTTTGTTTGTTTATTGTCTGTCCCCTTATCCAAATATACAGCCCCATATTTGGATTGACTTTTTCATTCACTAATAAAGCTAGTAGGCGAGCCCAGTGCCTGGACTAAAGCAGATCTTCAATACTATTAACAATTATTAAACAAAGAACATCTAATTTTTGTTAAGGCAAAGAATACAGTACAAGAGAGTGGCAGGTGGGACCTACTTGAGTTTGGCTACTCAAAAACATCCTCTAAAAATAAATCCTCTATAAGGAAACAGTCATCTCAGGCTGGCCAGCAGAGAGGAGAAGAAGGAGATGCCTGAGCAGAAGAAGAAGCGAGGGAGAGAGCAGAACTGGGAGACAGACCAGTGGCAGTGGGTCTGGAGCAGGGGAGCAGGGAGCTGCAGAACCCATGCTCCCCAAGACATTCCACGATTCTGCCTCCAAACCTTTCCTCCTGCCAGTCCCTCTTCCTAGAAGGTGATTTCCTAAAATTATATTCAATGTTCAAGACTCATCTCAAATTCCAACTTCTCCAAGAAATCTTTCCAGACAACCCCAGCCAGAAGCTATGTGCAGTAGAATTTAGGTCACCACACGTTGTACACTCAGTAACAACAACTGCACTTCTTCTGTGACATTGCCCATATCCTACTTTGTGTTGCAATTACGTGCACATATCTAATTCTCCCTTCTAAATAACAAACATCTTAAGAACAAAGAATTTATCTCACTCATTTTTATAGGACCTCCAGTGCAAGTGCTAGTGCCACGCCTTGCAAATAATTGCCCAATAGGAACTGAGTTGGGTGTTGGCACAATTTAGCAAATGTGGGGAGTACAGGAATGATGGGAAGCATTGTGTATCTGTCAGTAAAGAGGAAGGGAGAGGAATGGATCAGTTAGGAATGCCTTTGTCTGCAAGTAACAGAAAGCTGAACAACCATGACTTAATAAGAAGGATTCTTTTTTTTTTTTTTTTTGATATAACCAAATGTAGGCAGTTAATTGCAAATCGGTTTAGTGACTACACCCAAGGGCCCAGACTCTGGCTTTATTGCTGCTCAGTATTCTTTACAAAATTGGTTTTTGCCCATGTGGTTTTCTCCTTATGGGTATAAGATGGCTTTTGCATCTCCAGAGAACACTGTCCACTTCAAAGCAGGAAGAAAGGGGGAATGGTCAAGGGCCAAACCAACTGTATCTGTGTCCTTTCCAGAAAAACACAAACTCCCCAGCTTGCCGGCACGTTCTGACTACATCTTGTTGGTCAGAACTGGGTTGCATGGTTAGCAACAAGGGAAGCTGAGAAATAAGGGAATGTGAATAAAATTTTTGGTATAGACTTAGCTGTGGGCACTTTGCCACCATAAAAAACTCAGAGTTTTACTAAAAAGAAAGAAAAGGAGACTGTCTCTTGGGATAAGAAACATAGTATTTCAGCCTCCAGGGTGATCTGTGCCCAAAGATGAAATCAGAAGTGCAAAAGCAAAACTAGGTCTCTTAAACCCAAAGTCTACAAGGGGAAAAGTTAGTAAAAAAGGCAGATTATTTCTATGCAGATATATTTTATATGCATATAAAATTTTAAGGTATTCTTCATTTCCAAAAGAAAATATGCCTCTCTAACTGCTCTCAAATCATGTGGCATCTTGGTCTATATCACACTTCTGATACAGACAAGGTTATAGGACATATTCTAATATACTATCAATTCTACCATGCGACACACAACTGTGCAATCACATGACAGATGGCAATTAGCACTCAGCACTCAGCCTTCATGTCTGAATAAAATGGATGTGAGTGCAGAAGATGGACAATGAGGAGCCTGCCCTGTTCCCAAATGAGCAGCCACTATTTGGTCCAACTCAGTGATTGTTGCTATGGTGAAATGCTATCAGATTTTTCAAGAGAAATCAGAAATGTGGATTTGTATATGAAATCTCATGATTAAAGTTCCAAATGTTATGAGGGCTAGGCTAAATGTTGTGTGCCCTCCCAGAGCTACTGTCAAGCACAAGAGTGCTCACTGCAGGCCAAGCCGAGCCCCACCCCCAGCTTTCCTTCCCACTACAGATCCCAGCACTCTCAGCACACATGCTCCTTTTCCACTCCCCAATATCTAGGTATCACATCAAGTCTGACAAACAACAACAGTGAAAAGGAGGACACTTTTCATTCTAAAACTGAAGTTTGTTTATAAGAACAAACCTCTTCTACTGTTAGGAAGTTCTTTCCAATATTTTTACTAAAGATTGAACTACCTTTGTTTAACCTTTAGTAAAAAATGTATAAAATTTTACACAATCAGAATTAAAAAAACAAAGTCAGGCATTTCTGGTAATCAGAATGAGCAAATATTGACTCACTTAGTGGTGAGAAGACTGTTGTATTGTTGACTCTTCGTTTATTTGTTTTCATTTAGAAAGTGCTATTTGCTTCAGTTCAAGAAAATGCAGCACTTCTTTATTTTCTCCAGTTTTCTAGAGTAACTCTTTAATAAATAAACTTCTGCCTTGTCATCAAGCATTTTGATTTTGATTTTTCTCTTCTATTATTTCCTGTTTTCCAATTTCACTCTAGCCTTGGGCCTTTGGTAAGCCTATAGAGAAATTGACAAAGAATATCCTCCTCACTTTACACAATAATATTCTTATTGGTTTGTGTCACTGTAACTAGCCAAAGCAAGTATTTCCCCACAATTTCAAATCTAATACTGCGTTTCTCTTATTGGACCCCGCTGTCTGACATTGGTCCCTGTAGCTTACATCTTCTCTTCTGACCACTGGACCACTGGGCAGCTTTCTCACCAGGTTCACAATAGTTCTTTTATTCTGAGAAATCCTTTGGATTTTCTGTTCTTCTCTCTTTTTCATATATATATATATATATATATATATATATATATATATATATTAAACAAGTAAAGGTAGGTGCATTTTTCAATATATGGTTCTTTTAGCTACATAATATTCATCCATGCCAAGTCAACTTTAGCAACTCTCCCCTTTTAATGTACCTATTGGTGGTTTATATATCAGCTGTCAATTATTTGAATAATCCTTATTTTTATTTTCTAAGCATAACAAATACCCCCTCCCAATATTTAACTAATAGTTACTGCTCCTTGATTTTTCTTAATGTTACCATATCATAGTGGTTAAGTTCACTGTCTTCCTTAAACATAAATCAGAGATGAAGCAAAATTTGCAAAATATGTTTATTTACAATTTATGATCTTTGTAGTTCTTTTTTTTTAATTAAAAAAAGTTTTATCAACTGAGAGGCAAGGAAGTGGATATACAGACTCCCACATGTGCTCCAACCGAGATCCACCTGGCAACCCCCATCTGGGGCTGATGTTCTGCCCATCTAGAGCCGCTACTCTGTTGCTCAGCAACTGAGTTATTTTAGCACCTGAGGCAAGGCCATGTAGCCATCCTCAGCTCCTGGGGCCAACTTGCTCATTCAAGCCATGGCTGTGTGAGGGGAAGAGAGAGAGGGCCGAGGTGAAGAAGCAGATGGTCTCTTCTCCTGTGTGCCCTGACCGGGAATCAAACCTGAGACTGAAACACACCCAGCCAATGCTCTACCACTGAGCCAACTGGCCAGGGCCTATAGTTCTAAAAAGCATGTGATGTCACTTATAAAAGTACGTAATCAGGTTAATTTAAAGAAAACTAACAACAGAAGTTAAAAATCTTTTAGTTATTGTCACAAAGCATTAAATCTGGATTGAACCTTTCTGCCATGCAAGGGAAAAAATGATACAAAGCTCTCATTATGTAATCAAATATAGTACATGAGTTCTTTCTTCACTAAATAAATCTATTTAATAAATATTTGTGGAAGACCTACAATGCCTCAGATACCATCCTCACTATTAAATACAAAGACAGAAAATATATAAGAAAACTTCAAGAGATCAGCATACAGTGGTGTAGACAGTTTCATAATGATGACAATAGAATGAATTTAATTTAGTAAATGAAATATATACAGGACATTATGGGAGCACTTACTGAAGTCAGGAGTAGTTCCCTCTCCTGAAGAAGAAGCAGGTTACCACCTCAGGCTAAATCCACAGACAGGGTTTCCATGCACTAGATGCTCAAGCTAGAGGATAACAGTGCACAAAGAATCACAGGGCTTCAGGCAATTGTATTAAATATATATATGATCAATTTGTGTACAATTTTAATTGTTTCCTCTTTGGGTAGTGACAGTATATTTGAGGAATTTTAAGTTCAAAATCTATTAAATTTAAAATAGCTGGATATGTACTTAGAAAAAGAAAAACATTCTGGGCTATATGAAATATAAAACATGAACCATGCTGCTTTGTTCAAGAGCAGTTCACACGACCTACAGTTTTAAGACAATGCATCACTAAATTATATTTGGATCAATCCTACCAAGAGGGAATTTAATCAATGTCATCAGTGCCTAGTAGGGGACCTTCATGATAGATGGTGACTAACACATATACGCACAGCCTCTCTCTCAGTGTGATGGTTAATTTTATGTGTCAGTTCAACTGACCACAGGGTCCTCAGATTAAACATTATTTGTGGGTATATCTGTGAGAGTGTTTCCAGATGACTTGTACTTGAATCAGTGGACTCAGTAAAATACATGGCCCTCCCCGGTATGGGTAAGCATCATGTGATCTATTGAAAGCCTGAATAGGACAAAAGACAAAAGAAGGAATTCACTCCTTTTTTTCCTGCCTCATTACTTGAGCTGAACCCCTCATCTCATCTCTCCAGACCTCAGACTGGGATTTATACTATTAGTTCTCCTGGTTCTCAGACATTTGAACATGGACTGAATTACATCACTGGTTTTTCTGTGACTCCAGTGTGTAGACAACAAACAGATTGTGATACATCTCAGCCTTCATAACTGTGTGAGCCAATTCTTCATAAATCAATCAATTTCAGTCAATCTTTATGTATGTGTATGTGTGCTTGTATACATCCACCCATACACACACACACACACACACACACACACACACACATATATATATACAGGTACATATCCTACTGGTTGTATCTATATCTACATATACAGATATCCTACTGGCCTATCTCTGGAGGACCCTAAGTAATGCACTAAGAACGGGTGAATGTGAACAGACACAGAGGAAGCAGCCAGATGAGAGCTACTGTTGCCTCACAGTGGGCACTAGTGCTGCTCAAGCCCCCAAACAGTGCTGAGTGGTGTTCCCTTTGAGGGAGGCCTGATGCACATGCCAGCCTTGTATGTGCTGGATGCTGGGGGATCCCCAGATTGCAGGGTTCACTGTTGACCTTCATGGTAGGCTGAATAATAGCCCCCTCCAAATATATATACATACGCTAACCCTCCCCAACCTGTGAATAGATAACTTGTGTTATCTTACCTGGCAAAAGAGATTCTGCAGATGTGATTAAGCTAAGGATCATAAGATAAGGAGATTTGCCTGGGTTATCCAGTTTGGCCCAATATAATCACAATGATCCCTATAAGGCAGTGGTTCTCAAACTTTTTGAAGTTGGGGCGCATTTAAAATCCTACACATGACCTGTGGTGGCGCAGTGGATAAAGCATCGACCTAGAATACTGAGGTCGCCGGTTCGAAACCCTGGGCTTGCACGGTCAAGACACATATGGGAGTTGATGCTTCCTGCTACTCCCCCCGTCTCTCTCTCTCTCTCTCTCTCTCTAAAAAGAATAAAGTCTTAAAAAAAAACAAATTAAAATCCTACACATAATTGTAGGCACACTATATACAAATTTCTAAGAAATATGTTATAATAATTAAGTCAAATATTAAAGAAAAAAATATAAAGTTGAAGCGTGCTTTTATGGTAATTAAACAAAATAAATACAACAAAATTAAATTTATTCTGACATTAAAAATGATTTTTATGTTACATTTTTTGTTATGCTTTTTAGAATTTGTAAAAAAGAGGGGTTAAAAAATAAAGAAACAACAAAAAAATTATCTTTTTATATATATATAGATACATTCTTAGTAAGATTTAGTAAATTCGGCAGGTCCCGGTGCAAATGTGTTAAGTTTTTTCATTCTTATGTTTATAAGAAACATGAGCCTGATGTGTCCTAGCAATTTCTTCAATGTTTGGACATACATTTGAAAGGCAAACTCTCATTTCCTTGTCAATACATTGAAGAATTCCTCTCTTTTTACTCTTAACTGTGTTGAGTGCAGAAAACCCCCACCATACATATAATTTTACATCAAACAAAGGATAGAAGAAACTTGCCTCCAGTCTTTCCGGGGAACATGGGGGGTAGTGTAAACAATCCAGCACCACAGCTTAACAGCCTTTTGCAACCTAATCAGGCAAGTGAGGTGGGGGGTGGGGCAGACTGTCAGCTTACAGCCAATTCCCCACAGTTCTGTCCCTCAAAATCTAAACTCCAAAAAGCCCTGTTGGTTATTTGGTCCCCAACAGGCACATATTTCTCTAGAATACCATAGGGCACACCTGGAAATCATCTAGGTCGCACACTTTGAGAACAACTGCTATAAGGAGAAGACTGAAGATGGAAGAGCCAGCATCAGAGAGAAGGTGAGATGATGTCAGAAATACAGAGCAGAGTGATAAATTTCCAAGATAAGCAAGGGGGCACAAGCCAAAGAATGCAGGAGTCCATAGAAGCTGCAAGCATCGGGAAGAGGAATTCTCCCCTCAGTGCTGCTGAGAGGAATCAGCCCCGCTGATCCTTGACTTAGCCCAGTAAGAATGATTTGGGATTCCGAACTCTGGAACTGTAAAGCATACAGTTGTGTTGTTTGAAGGCATTGAGTTTGTGGTAATATGTTACAACAGCACTAGAAAACTAATACCAAGACCTTTGATCCCTCTCCTCTGTGATACTGTGGACTACCTTATGCCTTCGGCTCATTTAGGAACAGGCAAGGTAGTGTGATGGGAGATTGTACACAAGCACACATGAGAAAGAGCAAGACATCCACTTAACACTTGTGCTAATTACTGAACAAGGAATATAGAAAATCAAAAGTCTCTGGTCCCCCAACTAGAGTGAGTGCTAGGAGCAGAAAGTCTAGTTTTGGAGGACTCATTCCCAAGTAGGGGATGAGAAAATTAGACAGCCAGTGAGTGTGGACCATGAGTTCACACTGCTTGTCCTGAAAGAAACAAAATTTGTCCATAAATTCTAGAAAGAACAAAGCATTGAATTCTTACATAAGGGAAAATCTGTAACATAACAGAAACAATGTTTTCAAACAGCAGTTTTATAGAGATGTTCTTAAAAACCTCAAGAGAATGAGATCATACTCTTCAATTAAGTCTGGGAAAACCACATTTTATAGGTGCAAGACAAATTAAGTCAAAATATATATTTATGGTAATACAACTTTAAAAAATCTAGAGTGTAGAGCACCTGAATGAATTACTCCAAGTGAGTCAAGGGAAATGACCTGAGTGGGGGCAGCGGTGGAGGAGGGGTGAGGCGTGAATAGTGATGGAAGGAGACGGGACTTGGGAGTGAACACACAGCACAGTGCACAGATGATCTGTTGTGAAATTGTGCACCAGAAACCTGTATCATCTTGTTAACCAGTGTCACTCCAATATATTCCATTGACAAATAAGAAGAAAAGTTTGCTTTAAAAACCAATGCATTAGCAGTGACTTCTAATTTTTTTTTAACAAAGAAAAAGTAAACAGACTTCACCTGTGTGGACAGAGCCTGAATCTGTTGATGCAACTACTAAATCTCTGGATAACAGTTGGATAGATTTGAGAATCTTTTCCCAGTGTGAGTAGCTAAGGGCATTGACCCCAGGCAGTTCGATTCTGCCTGGTTTTACACTCCACTGCAGATCCTGGTTTATATTTCGTGACGGGACCAGATAATCTGATATATTTGTGCTGATGAGAGAGTAATAGGCATATGGGTTACACCACACCCATGTAGAATTCTCTAACAACTCATTCCTCTGGGAGGAAGAAAAAATGAGTGTATATTCTGACCTGATTAGGTCTCCAGCAATCATTAAGGCAGACCATGTATAAAGGCAGACCTTTTACAATGCCCCGATACAAAGAGGGATATGTGGGGTAGAAGTTTAGATTTTTAACTCTTCCCACTGCCAGCACACAGTCTCTCTAATCCACACATTTCAGAAGATGTAGCTGGGTTTTAGCTCACAAACTCAATATTACAAAAAGTATTTATTCCCTTTCTTTTAGTATTTTTTGTTATTCTTTCCATTTTATTAGCTTTATTCATTAAACTCATATTAATTTCTGTTTTGGCCTTCTAATCTGCTGGGCAGGGAGAAAATACAACTTCAGGTCAGGGCTCCTCCCGCCCTGGGCATACTGGGGTCCCAGAATCTTGGGCAAGCAAAGGCAGTCAGGAAAAGACTGACTTAGAAAGATCATTCATGGCAGGTACTGGCCCCTAGAATTTCAGGGTCTCTGCCCTGCTGCCCTCCCCACCTCGGGCCCAGGAGTCTATGTGAAACTGCCCCAAGCAGCTTGTCTCAGCTCTTGCATCTTGCCACCCTCCCTATGCCCTACCTGGAAATTAAGCAAGCAATTAAGAAAAATCATGCCAGCTTGTCTAGGTTTAGTATTCAAATCTGATACTTGCTAGGCATGGGATCAGCACATTATGCAACTTTCTATCTCAATTTCTTCACTGGTAAACTGAGAATATAGTATCTAGCTCAACCGGTTGTAAAAAGTACTAAATACAGGCCGTGCACTTAGAATAGTGCCTGGAATGTCATGACCTCATACATTATGATATTCACTAAAATGTAAGCTCCATTAGTACAAGGATCTTTATATATTTGTTCACTGCTCTTAGAACAGTGCATGGTTTACACTGGAGTTCAATAAATGAATAAATGAATGAATGTTAAAAAATTCAGGGCATGTTTATCTCTCCCAGGATTTCTGAGCTCTGTTTCTCCTCATGTTGCCCCTTTCCAGCCTGGACAATCTTTTTCTAGTCTCAGAGTAATCTTTTTTCTTTTGGGTTTTGGGCTAATATGTTATTTCTGTACTTTCTGACCTACATCCTACCTTCTCCTAAACCCATACAAACTATGCTTACTTTTCTTCTAACCATACCCCTCCGTGGAAGGAAAGAGCAGACTTAATTTAACTACATGCTTCAACAGAAGGAAGATAAAGGAGGAAATACAGAAGAAAAGACAAGATTTTAAAAATCTCAAAATAGTATCCTATCCCAAGGGCTATAACCTTTTTTTTTTTTAACATTCAGTTTCATATTAATGAGGCCTAGGATTGTGCAAAATTATAGGGCTTTTCTTATAATCATTATATAAAACGCACCTCATGCTTGCTCCCACATCAGCTGAATCTAATCCAGGTATGATTCACACACTCATCACCATATTCCCTTGCTGGTCAGAACAGAGCTTCCTCCTGGCCCCTTTGGGCAGGACAGGGCTGGCTCTTGGGTGGCCATGTTACTGGAGTCATATCAGTGAACAATTTACTTTCTTTGATAAAATTCTACTCTAGTTGTTAGGTACATACACAGCCCACACCCAAGCATACCACATACAGTTTCTAAACCAAGGTGGGGATAGCACCATAGGGGCAGCTTCCTGCCAAGTCAGACTTCATGGTAATGCTCTCCTCCTCCACCCTCCCTCCCACATACTTTATCATCTTCAGCTCTAGGCAATGCAGATAGTTTCCAAATTCTTATTTATTAGCCAAAGCAGTCTGGCTTTCTTTGCAAAAGGCACGCCCAGGAAGAATTGTTTGCCCACATCCAGTTACACCAGCCCTCATGCCAGGTGGCCGCCTCCTTGTCCTTCATTTTTGTGACAAGCCCTGAAACCCGGCTCTGAAATTAATGAGGCTTCTGGGACAGCAGCACCATATCCTACCATGTCCACTGACATTTATGAAATTGTTAAACACTCTATTTCAACACAGACCTGAAGTTGACTTAGGGTTTTGTTTTAAGCCAGATGCATTTTCTGGCTCTTAGTTTGTCCAGGTGTGGCTGACTTACATCTTAGTCTATTCTGTGCTTCCTCGAGCTGAAGATGGTGAACTGCCTTACCGGCAAAGACTTCTCTCTCTCAGCCTAAATACTTTCCAGGGCTCACTATTATACCATACTCACATGTTGTGAAGGGTTAGGAATGACATAATATGGAGGTAAGGGCCCTGGAAGGGAACCCAAATCATGGGCTTGCCTGAGTCTGCATCCCAAATCATGGCCTTGTCACTCTTGTCCTTAGGAAAGTCAGTGACCTTGTCTGGATGCAGTTTCCCCATCTGTGTGTTATGAGGTATCATATTTTTGACACACACTCATATTCAATAATTAACTTTGCCTATGGCAGCTCACTCATTGGCCCTGTTGCAGCCAACCCTTCAGGCAGGCAGACAATCAGGCGTCCCCAAACTACGGCCTGCGGGCCGCAATGCGGCCCCCTGAGGCCATTTATTCTGCCCCCACTGCACTTCTGGAAGGGGCACCTCTTTCATTGGTGGTCAGTGAGAGGACCACTGTATTTGGCAGCCCTCCAATGGTCTGAGGGACAGTGAACTGGCCCCCTGTGTAAAAAGTTTGGAGACCCCTGAGAGCTTTGGGCATACCATTTATGCCCAAAGCTGCTTTTTATTAAAATGCACAGTAATGCATAAAAATTCTAAAATCTCTAACTTCTTTCAGCTTCCCTTGTATAATAAAAGCAAGCCTGGGAGTAAGGTAACCAACTCATCTTGATTTGCCCAGGATTTTCTCAGTTTTAGCACTGAAAGTCCCACATTCCAGAAACCCCCTCAGTCCCAGACAAATCAGGTCAATTGGTCACTCTACTTAGAGGCAGAGGCAGATTAAGGTCAGTTGAGGCCCCGGACGCAGAAGAAAATATTGAGCCCCTTACATTATAAAAAATTGTAAAGTTGGGGTTTTGCTAGGCCCTTCAGAAGTTAGGGTCCATGGCATGCCCCTGGTGTGCCCACCATTAAATCTGCCCCTGCTTAGAGGTCTGGATGTACAGTTTAATTGTGAGCAATAATGTAGAGATTATTTAAGATAGAAGAGAAAGACTGTAAAAATGTGATCTCTAGGAGGAGTGAGTTCTCCAGTTATCTACAGCTAGTGCTCGGCTTACAATAATTGGTTCCAACAGACCAGTCGTAACACAATTTGGTCGTAAATTGAGTAGGCTATATGTACAGTACTGTGAAATGATGTTATAAAAATCTTTAAGTCATATTTTATCATAATTTTCTTTCATTATTGTTATATATCATAATTTTCTTTGTTCATTTTATGCCATTTGTATATCTCTATACCATTTTGTTTCTTATTTTTACACTCATCAGGTTTAAGTAAAACACTGCATTACTAGTACAACTGGTTTAATATTTGCAAAACATACAAAATTACAAAATACAGGTGTAAAAAATACCATAGGAAACATTTCCCAATTGCAAACATATAAAAATATATAAACATGTAAGAAACATTTTATTGGCCAGCACTGTCATATGCCCAGCTGGACAACACTTGCACTGCCAGATGCAGAGCAGTGGTGGCTAGCGATTGTGGTCGTAAAGTCGAATGGTCGTAAGTTGCATAGGTCGTAAGTCGATCAATACCTGTATTAACAAACCACCCTAAAAGAGTGACTGAAAACAAAAGCAATCCTTTATTTTGCTCATCAGTCTCACTACTGAGTGGATTTAGCTGGTGCTTCTTGCTCTGGGTGTGTCCTGAGGCTGCAGAGAGATGGTGATTAAAATTGATATGATTGGCCCTGGCCGGTTGGCTCAGTGGTAGAGCGTCGGCCTGGCGTGCAGAAGTCCGGGGTTCGATTCCCGGCCAGGGCACACAGGAGAGGCGCCCATCTGCTTCTCCACCCCTCCCCCTCTCCTTCCTCTCTGTCTCTCTCTTCTCCTCCCGCAGCCAAGGCTCCATTGGAGCAAAGATGGCCCGGGTGCTGGGGATGGCTCCTTGGCCTCTGCCCCAGGCGCTAGAGTGGCTCTGGTCGCGAAAGAGCGACGCCCCGGAGGGGCAGAGCATCGCCCCCTGGTGGGCAGAGCATTGCCCCCTGGTGGGCGTGCCAGGTGGATCCCAGTCGGGCGCATGCGGGAGTCTGTCTGACTGTCTCTCCCCATTTCCAGCTTCAGAAAAATACAAAAAAAAAAAAATTGATATGATCCTGAAGCCTTATCTTGCATGTCAGCACCTGGGCTGTGCAGTCTTACAGCTAACAGCTCAAGCTCCTCAGATCTCTCTCTCCTGCCTGCCCTCCCCCACAACACACATCTCTCCTCGTGATTTCCCTGAATGGTGGCCTCAGGGAAGCCGGACTTCTCACATGAAGGTGCCCAGAACAAGTCCCAAGAGAAACTGGTATAGCCTTTTCTAATCTAGCCTTATGCCATGCATGGCTTCTGCCATAATTCTTTTATTAATGAAGTCACAAATGTCTACCCAGGTTCAAGGGAAGTGAGATAGACTTCACTTTTTGGTGAAAAGAGCATCAGAACATTTGCAAATATGTTTTAAACCCACTATAAGGAGGAAGGACACTACCCCTTCCAGCTCAGAGAACTTGCTATATAGAAAGAGGAGACAGGGAAAGCAAGTTGTCAGATGCATGTGTTGTGGATCACTATGACAGCTCCTCAGACCATAAGTTCATAGGGGCTAGTGTAGACAGGACAAAGGTCAAGAAAGCCAAGAGCAGAGAAACTGCCATCACTTCCCACTTACAACTCAGAGAATATCACCACAAAGGACATCAACAGTGAATGTCTGCACCAAAGTAAAAATGGCAGCACATTCCTATTACATAGTGAGAGTGCTTAGTTACCCAGAGTCTTCCCTGGCTCTCATGTGGCACAGAATAGCCCTAAGGGTCCTTCCTGCCTCAGGAAGAGTATGAGAAGGCAGTGATGCCACTAGCAGAGACGCTGCAGAGCAGTGATGCAGTGACTCTGAAGTGCCTTGAGTCGGGAGTCACAGGAGCCCTCAGACCTTAAGGAGAAGGAACTGTGGCATTACAGTAAACAGAAGTTGGGGTGAGTCTGCAGGATAGACCTCCAGGCCAACTGAGCCCAGAGGGCAGCCCGAGAGTTCTCCAGACACGGTCAGCAAAGAACCCTCAACCCCATAGCCTAACTAGACAGACAAAGACAAGACAGAGACAGGAGGAGCCGGAGAGCAGGAGACAGCTGTGTGTGGACCCCAGGCTGCTCTCTTCCCTGCTACCTTGCAAATGCAATGGGGTCACCTGAAAGTCATGGCTATGGCAGAAATTGACAGGTTTAAATTTCTGTCATTTCTTTCAGTCTGAGTTCCTATCTAGGATGTCAGCTGTGAGAAAAATTAGGTCAGTTAGAAAGGGAGAAAAAGCAATATTTCTTTTTTCTCATCTAAATTACAGTGTTAAACTTGCCCCTGAGCCACATGAAAATAAAAACCATTCTTTGTGATGATATGCCCTCCTGCCCTACAGCGGTAGTGGCTCCCTGCCTGACCTCGGACTTGGCAAGCCGTTTCCTCCCTTGTGCCTTTGCACCTGTGTTCCCTCTATTTGGAATATTCTCTCAGCTGGTTCATTGTGCCTTTCAGGTGTGACCTCAAATGTTAATTTTTAAGTGAGGTTTTCATTTACTGTTCTACTGTTTTTCCCAATCTCAGTACCTATTTTTCTTTTTCTTTTTTTTTTTAGGAAATGATTCCTTAGCCTGACCAGGTGGTGGCACAGTGGATAGAGCATCGAACTGAGACACAGAGGACCCAGGTTCGAAACCCTGAGGTTGCTGGCTTGAGCGTAGGCTCACCAGCTTGAGCGCAGGTCACTGACTTGAGCATGGGATCACAGACATGACCTCATGGTCACTAGTTTGAGCCCAAGGTCGCTGGCTTGAGCAAGGGGTCACTCAGTCTGCTATAGCCCTCCCCCCTCAGTCAAGGCACATCAATGAATAATATCAAGGCAATCAATGAACAACTGAGGTACCACAACAAAGATTTGATGCTTCTCATCTTTCTCCCTTCCTGTCTGTCTGTTCCTATCTGTCCCTCTCTATCTCTCTGTCTCTGTTGCAAAAACAAAAACAAGAAAAACCAAAAACAAACGATTCCTCAGCCCATCTAGCTCTCTGCAACCTGCTTCTTACCAGTTGTCCCCTTTTTGGGAAATGGTCCTACCTACTGCGTAAGCCGAAAACCTCAGTCCTGATTCCTTTTCTTTGGCCTCACATCCACTTCCAATCCAACCATTGTCCTAAAATAGAGACTAAATCCATCCACATGTCTGGCTGCCTTCTGTCAATACCCTGTTCTAGGCCACACCATCTTGCCTGGTCTGACTGCGATGCCTGTCTCCTGTGCCAGCTCTTCCCTCCACCAGTGTGGGACTCAAATAATTTAACAACCGGTTCTCCACTCTAATGACTGTTTTAAGTATAAAAAAAGATATAGTGAAAGGTAGTTTATTACTTCATGCATTTAATACTTAAATAAGAATAAAAAAGATACTCAAAACTAAATTATATTATAAGAAAGAGTTTTAAAATATTAATGAGGCCCTGGCTGGTTGGCTCAGTAGTAGAGCATTTCTGGCCAGAGCACACAGGAGAAGTGCCCATCTGCTTCTCCACCCCTCCCCCTCTCCTTCCTCTCTGTCTCTCTCTTCCCTTTCTGCAGCCAAGGCTCTATTGGAGCAAAGTTGGCCCAGGCATTGAAGATGGCTCCATGACCTCTGCCTCAGGCGCTAGAATAGTTCTGGTTGCAATGAAGCAACACCCCAGATGAGATGAGCATCGCCACCTAGTGGGCATGCCAAGTGGATCCCCATCAGGGGCATGCAGGAGTCTGTCTCTGCCTCTCTGCTTCTCTCTTCAGAAAAATACAAAAAATAAATAAAATATTAATGAAAAAACATTAAATAATACCTGGCAAAAAAACAATAAAATTGTTTTTTAATATATTTCCATATTGCTTCTTGATTGGCATCCTCACTTGCAATTTTTTTTACCTATGGATGAAATGAACATTACTACAGGCGCTTAGAATACACTGTTGTGCAGATGAACGTTAAAAAAGAGTACAGACTGTAAATTTGTGATTTCCACTTTGGGCAGCTGCCCAGGTGCCCCCTTAGAGAAAGCCCTGATTACAAGTGCTGTTTTAACAACCAGTTCCCAGGCTCCTTCAACCAAGCACTGGGGCTCTTCTGTAACTGCACGTGCACTCAGACAGTTGGTCCCGCAAGAGCATTTCCATTCTACAGGGCTCTTTCCATCTTTTCTTAAAGTATGGATCCACGTCTGCCAAAACTTCACTAGGTACATAATATAGTTATTACTTGCCAATAAGTAAAGCAGGGCCAAGTAAAATATGTCCCTTATTACAACAAATGATGGAATAAATTGCTTGTGCTCTGGTCTATTTATATCTGGTGTATAGCTTTCCTTTGGACATTTAGCTTCTCTTGGCTGGAGTCTAAATTTAAGTAAATGCAAGAAAATACAGAATCAAGACTCTATTGGCCCTGGCCGGTTGGCTCAGCGGTAGAGCGTCGGCCTGGCGTGTGGGGGACCCGGGTTCGATTCCCGGCCGGGGCACATAGGAGAAGCGCCCATTTGCTTCTCCACCCCCACGCCCCTCCTTCCTCTCTGTCTCTCTCTTCCCCTCCCACAGCCAAGGCTCCATTGGAGCAAAGATGGCCCCGGGCACTGGGGATGGCTCCTTGGCCTCTGCCCCAGGCGCTGGAGTGGCTCTGGTCGCGGCAGAGCGACGCCCCGGAGGGGCAGAGCGTCGCCCCTGGTGGGCGTGCCGGGTGGATCCTGGTCGGGCGCATGCGGGAGTCTGTCTGGCTGTCTCTCCCCATTTCCAGCTTCAGAAAAATAGAAAAAAAAAAAAAAAGACTCTATTAACTACAAATGCTTTGTTATGTCCCTAGCCTACCAGAGGCAAGATTCTTTATTGTCAGCAGTACTTGGTTTTCCATTGCAATTCATTTTTTAAGTTCTTCCTAAAATGAAAACAACTATGAGGGTGAAAAGAATACTCTTATTTTGGCAGTGTTCCTCGCACCATGACTGCAGCTTGGTATGCCCAGGCAAATGGCAGGAGAATCCAGGGCTTCAGATTCTCTTGCAAGGCAATTCTCTTTGAAAATCCATAAAGTGGCTCTAAAAGCTCTTTGAACTTCAAAACAAGCATAGTTCCCATTTCAATCCAGTTCCCATGATGCATTTTTACCATATATAAACACATCTAGCTTCATAAGCTAAAGGCATGAAGAATATGTTTGGGAAAAATAGTAGAAGTTTGATTAAGAAAATCCTAATCAAAAAAATCTAAGATGTACATGAAAATCCTTCTTCCCCTTCTAGACCTTCAGCACCAGACTCATCCTTCCAGGCTCAGTCAGAATCACACCCTCCAGGGAACTTTCCCCCAGTCTCTCAGGCTGCGGTGAAGTCTCTTTCTCTCAAGTCCTGTTGCACTTGGTTTGGAATTACTCAACTTGTTTGACTCAGAGAAACTATGTATTTGTTTGCTGCTTACACTGAACTCCTTCCCACTGCCTGGAAGCACCTGGAAGGCAAGCTCGTTTCCCTCAGCCAGCACGCTCTCCAAGGCTTAAAACCTCACTTTCTCTTCAATGTTTCAAATCATTATTGCCTTTATACAAATTACTAATGAAATACAAATTTTTAGAAGCACTTTTGCTCACTACTTAGTTTCTTAAAACTTTTTATTTTGAAATATTTATAGTATCCTTCATCCTGCTTCCCCGAATGGGGATATCTTATATACAACATCAAAATAGAAATTTTACATTGGTACAAAACTGTTAACTAGACTACAGACCATGTTTAGCTTTCACCAGTATTTACACAAACTTGTTCGTGTGTTTGCTTGCGGTTTCTATGCACCATATGCATATGCAATTGCATGTGTATGTTTATGTTGCCAGCACCACAGTCAAGATAAGAACTGTTCCCTCAGCATAAAGGAGCCTTCTCACTCTCTCCATTTCTATTCTCACCCCTTTCCAATGCCTGTCTCTGCCCCCCCACAACCACTAACCTGTTTTTCATCTCCATAGTTTTGTCATTTTGAGAATGTTATATAAAAGCTGTATAAAAGGCCCTGGTTGGATGGCTCTGCTGGTTAAGCATCATCCTGATACAAAGAGGTTGCAGATTTGATGCCTGGGCAGGGCACTGACAGGAACAGATTGATGTTTTTGTCTCTTTCTTTCTCTCCCTGCCTCTCTCTTTAAAATCAATACATTAAAAAAATTATAAAAGGTTGTATACGAGTATGTAACCCTTTAGATCAACTTTGTTTTTCACTAAGCACAATGCCCTTGACACCCATCCAGGTTGTTGCATGTACCAACAGTTTGTTTGTTTTTACTGCTGAGAAGTATTTCATGGTAGGAATGCACCATAGTTTGGTTGTTTCCATTTTGGAGTTATTACAAATAAAGGTGCCATAAAAATTCATGTACAAAAGTTTGCATGAACATAAGTTTTCACTTCTGTAGTGTGAGTGCCCAAGAATGCAATTGCTAAGTCATACCAGTTAAGAACATGGTTAGTTTTATAAGAAACTGCCAAGCTGTCCTTCTGGGGTAATTATGCCATGTCCACTACTGATGTATGAAAAACCTAGTTTCTCTGCATTCTCTCTAGCATTTGGTATTATCATTATTTTTTTATTTTAGCTCATTTTTTAGGTGAGTAGTGACATCTTGTTGTAGTTTTAATTTGAATTTTCCAGTGGCTAATGATGTTGAACAAATCGAATATGCTTATTTGCCATCTGTGTCTCATTTTGGTGAAATATCCCTTCAAGTCTTTTGTTTTTTTTCTAATTAGATATTGTTTTCTGTTGAATGTGAGGATTTCTATACAGGCACATCTCACTTTATTGTATTGCACCTTAATGTGCTGCAGAGATGTTGCATTTTTTACAAGTTGAAGGTTTGTAATAACCTGTGTTAAGCAAATTGAAAACTTTTTTTGAAAGTTTTTCACCATTCAAGATGCCATTAAGAACATTCATGATTCATGGGAATAGGTTAAAATATTGTTATTAGCAAGCATTTGGCAAAAATTGATTCTAACCCTCACAGATAACTTTGAGGGGTTTAAGCCATCAGTGGAGGAAGTAACTGCATATGTGGTGGAAACAGCAAGAGAACTAGAATTAGAAATAGAGCCTGGGCCTGACCTGTGGTGGTGCAGTGGGATAAAGCGTCGACCTGGAACACTGAGGTCGCCGGTTCGAAACCTTGGGCTTGCCTGGTCAAAGCACATATGGGAGTTGATGCTTCCTGCTCCTCCCCCTTCTCTCTCTCTCTCTGTCTCTCTCTCTCACTCCTCTCTCTCTAAAAAATCAAAAAATAAAATATAAAAAATAATAAAAAATAAATAGAGCCTGAAGATGTGACTGAATTGCTGACGTCTCATAAAAACTACAAGATATTGTTGAAAAAAATTGAAGATACAAAGAAATGAGAAGATATTCTATGCTCATGGATTAGAAAAGTTAAATTACTGAAAGTTCATATTACCTAAAGCAATCTACAAATGCAATGCCCTGTCAAAATCCCAGTTTCATTTTTTTATAAAAACAGAAAAATCTTAAAATCTGTATTTTAGAGCCCATTGCCAAGCAATCCTGAAAAAAAGAATAAAGCCAGAGTTATCTCACTCCCCAATTTCAAACTACTTTACAAATTACAGTAGTCAAAACAGTATGGTATCAGTAAAAAAGACCCCCAAAACCCACAGACTAATGGAACAGAATTGAGAACCTAACCCAGAAAAAAACCCACACATGTATAGGCAACAAATTTATGCAAGAAGCCAGGAGAATAGGCAGTGGAGAAGAGACAATCTCTTCAATAAATGGTGTTAGGAAAACTGGATAGCCATATGCAAAAAAATTACAAAAATACACAAAAAATCAACTGAAAATAGATTAAAGACTTGAATATAAAACTCAAAACAATAAAATACATAGAAGAATATATAAGCATTTAAGTTTCTGAACATTAGTTTCAGTGGTTTTTTGTGCATTTGACTCCAAAGGTAAGAGAAACAAAAACAAAAAATAACTAATGTGACACATCAGACTAAAACACTTTTCCACAGCAAAGGAAACTGTCAACAAAACAAAAAGGCAACACCATATGGAATAAGATATTTGCAAATATTTTTGATAAGGGTTGATATTTAGATATAGAAAGAACTTATACCACTCAACAACAACAAAAGAACCTATAAGCAATTCAATTATAAAATGGACAGAATATCTGAATAAATATTTTTAAAGGAAGATATATAGATGTCCAATAGACATATAAAAAGATGTTTAACATCAATAATTACTAGGGAAATGCAACTCAAAACCACACTGATATTTCACCTCATACCTGTTAGAATTGCTATTATCAAAAAGACAAGAAATAACAAATGTTAAAGAAGATGTGGCCTGACCAGGCGGTGACGCAGTGGATAGAGTGTTGGACTGGGATGCCGAGGACCCAGGTTCGAGACCCCAAGGTCACCAGCTTGAGTGAGGGCTCATCTGGTTTGAGTCGCTGGTTTGAGCAAGGGGTTACTTGGTCTGCTGAAGACACGGGGTCAAGGCACATATGAGAAAGCAATCAATGAACAACTAAGGTGTTGCAATATGCAATGAAAAACTAATGATTGATGCTTCTCATCTCTCCGTTCCTGTCTGTCTGTCCCTGTCTATCCCTCTCTCTGACTCTCTCTCTCTGTCTCTGTAAAAAAAAAAAAAAAAAAAAAAGGATGTGGAGAAAATGAAACCATCATATACTGTTAGTGAATTGGTACAACCATTATGGAAAACAGTATGGAGTTTCCTCAAAAAATTAAGAATGGAACTACCGTATAATACAATAGTTTCTATTCTGTGTATTTATTACAGAATTTGAAAACATACTTAATGCAGCATTATTTACAATAGCCAAGATATAGAAGCAACTCAAGTGCCCATCAACAGATGAGTGAATAAAAATTTGTGGTTAAAATATGTGTGTGTGTGTGTGTGTGTGTGTGTGTGTGTGTGTGTAAAATGGAATATTAGTCATAAAAAAGAATGAAATCATACCATTTGCAACTGCACTGATGGACCTAGAGGATATTATGCTAAGTGAAATTAGCCAGATGAAGAAAGAAAATACCATATAATTTCACTTATATGTGGAGTATAAAGAGCAAAATAAATGAACAAACAAAATAAAAGCAGACTCATAGATACAGAGATCAGATTAATGGTTGCTAGAGGGGGAAGGGGTTGAGGGACTAAGTGAAAAAGGTGAAGGGATTAAGAAGTACAAACTGGTAGTCACCAAATAAATGCCTGGATGTAAAGTACAGCATAGGAATACGGTCAGTAATATTTTAATAATTATATATGGTGCCAGATGGGCACTTAAAGTGCCAGGGTTCAAATTTGTAAAGCATATGATTATTGTAAGGTCGGTGTAAATGGGGGATGGTCACATGGGGAACCCAGGCCCTCGAACTTTGGCTAGGACCACCCACAACCAAGTGCACCCAAAGAAACTTCCCAGGAGTCCTTGGGAAAAAAGCGACTGATTGTCAGCCAGTGAGATTTTGCTACGTCATATTAGCCCGACTTCTCTAGAGGAACCCCTTTAAATTTGCCCACATGGTCTCTCCATGCACAATTTTCCTGACCTCCATCTTCCAGGCCAGTGAATCTCGTCCAAGAAATGCTCTGTACTGAATAGAGCCTTTACTATTCCACACTTGGTGGCTCTGGCCCCTTCCTTCCTTCTCAGCAGGGAAAAATACCTTACAATTATCTAACCACTATGCTGTACATCTGAAACTAATACAAAATAATATTGAATATAAACTGTAATTAAAAAATAAAATAGCCTGACCAGGCAGTGGCACAGTGAATAGAGCATTGGACTGGGATGCGGAGGACCCAGGTTCAAGACCCCGAGGTTACCAGCTTGAGCACAGGCTCATCTGGTTTGAGCAAAAGCTCACCAGCTTGGACCCAAGGTTGCTGGCTTGAGCAAGGGGTTACTCGGTCTGCTGAAGGCCCGTGGTCAAGGCACATATGAGAAAGCAATCACTGAACAACTAAGGTGTCACAACGAAAAACTGATGATTGATGCTTCTCATCTCTCTCTGTCCCTGTCTGTCTGTCCCTGTCTATCCCTCTTTCTGACTCTCTCTCTGTCCCTGTAAAAAAATAAAAAAATTAAATTAAATAAAAACACAGATTGTGCCAGATATATAGTAGGTACTCAATGAATATTTCTTAAATGAATATACTTATTAATTTATTATCTCATAAAATTTATTTCTAGAACATGTCTTATATGCCAGACACTGTTCTCTATGTGGTAATATAGCACTTCACAAAGCATGCAAAGTTCCTTATATTATATTAAAGAAAGGAGACAAACATACATCCATAAAAAGGTTTCAGGTAGTGATAATGTATATGAAAATAAAGCAAAGCAGAGTGAATGAGGAACTCAGAGCTAGAAATCAGGCAGTTCAGACTACTGTCATTGAAGCCAACTGTAGTGCTAAAAATTCAAACTTGAAATTACATGGATTTATTTGTCTTCTAGATGTCAACCATCACTCTAGGTCTAGAATGCAGCAGGGAACAGAACAATTTTTATTAGAAATTTTTATTCCTCTCCTATTAAGCTTACATGGGAATATTAACAAGTAAATATATGTCAGAGGCTGATGAGTGCTTTGAAAAAAATTAAGCAAAGAAAAATGCAAAGAAATTCTCTAGTACCTATGGGGGTGGGGTTAATTGGTATTTTAAATCACTGGGCAAGACCTCACAAAGAAAGTGGCATCAGAGCAGAGAACTGAAGGAGGTGAAAGAACAAGCGAAATAGTTATCCACAAAAGGAACAGTCTAAAGGAAAAGAACAGAAACTGCAAAGACCTGGAGGCCTGGGATAAGGCCTCGAAACCTGAAAACTGCTCCTAATATGCAGTAGAGTGAGTTGTAGCTAAGAGTGATCTGGACTGAGAGCCAGATAGACCTGGGTATGATACTCAAAGACCCCACTTTATTGATTACATAGCTTTCACCAAGTTTTTAATCTCAAGTCTCCAATTTCTCATTTGTACAATTAAGGCCTATCTAAAAGTGTAGGAGACTGCAAGCTGACAGGGTCCTTGAAATTTAGACTTGTAGGAGACAAAGAGGTGTGGGGGACAGACAGCAAGCTGACAGGGTCCTTGCTGCCCACCCCTCACCTCACTTGCCTGGTTAAGATGCTAAAGGCTAAGCTCTTCCCCACAACCTCTGTTTATTTAAATTGGTAAAGCAATTTACATGCCCTTCCCTACACCTCTGATAAAATCAATCGGAGTCTGAAAGACCAGTTTAACAGGCTTTAATGAAAGGAAACCTGCTGAGCTGTCTTGTAAGGGAGAGCAGCCCCGCTACAGACTCAGACCACGTTTTAAGGGTTAGGTTAGGGAAGTAGGGAGGATAGCGGGGCATTTGCTGATGGCTGCCGCTATCACTGGGCACAGGGGTGCTTTTCACCAATTATGGATGTTGGTGCATTTTCAATCATCATCAGTTTCAACCGTCCATGACTTCTTGGAATTGTGACGTTGGACATTCCTTTGTGGTTGGTCACCTGCCGCAAGCCCTGAAATGAAACTCGTGCCGGCAGGTTAAAGAAACGAAACCTAAGATTCCCGACTATTTGATATGTTTATATAAAAAGGAAAGAGATTGATTTCTAGAGAGGCTCAAGGGAAAGGGGATGGAGGTCATCATCTTCTGTAACTTCTTCCTGCTGAGTAGGGGTGGTGAAGGGTTCTGGCCTCTCTAAGGATTACTCTCAGTGAGGGGTAGAGAGGTGCAGTGATGGCTTCCTGCCGGGTAGGGGTGTATTTACAGGGGTCCAGATTTTTCTGTTTCATGAGGGCAGGTTTCAGGGTTGGTGTGTAGGGCTAGGTAGATTTCTCCAATTTTCTGATTGGCGAAGGTCTGCATGCGGTTCTGTAAGAAACTAGTGAACAGATATGAGAGGCAGGGTCCAAAAGCTAGAATAATAAATAGGAGAGTGAGTGGACCAATGAAAGGCAATAGCCAAGACACCCTGTTTGTGTGAAATCACTGGTTCCACGATTCAGTATGTTTTTCACGAATTTGCTAGGCTCGTTCCTTTAATTTGATTGCTGTGTCTCTAACTAGTCCTGACTGATTAAGGTAAAGACAACACCCTTCTTCTAGAAAGGCACAAATACCTCCTTTTTCTGCAGTCAAAAAATCAAGTCCTCAGTGGTTTTGTAGCGTGACAATGACTAGAGAAGCAATTTGATCCTGGAGTTTTTTTACTAGGGTGGAGGCAGTTTCTTCCAGGGAGCTTTGGAGGTCTTCAGAGAGAAAGGTAATAAGACAGGGCAGTGGCCAGTCCCCCTGCCTCAGACCTACTTCTGTAGAGATTCCTAAAGCAACAAGAAGAGGGGTTACCTGTACAGCTCGTTTGGTCCTTAGATTGATGGGTAGTGTACTAGGAACTGGAAGAGACTCATGGGGTGGGATTAGGTTGATATTTGGGGTGAGATAGATTAGGGTACAGGTTCCTGTCCAATTAGTAGGGAAACACATATAGGTGTTGGTCCCACACAAGTAGAAAGCCCCTGATTGAGTGAGGCAGGCTGAGAGGTGAATAGAGAATAGATGGACAAAGGGTGGTTTTGTCCATCCAGCTCTGACCTCCAGATGGTCAAGGTGGAGGAAAGTGCAGCCCCAACTAGGGGGGAGACATGGTCAGAGGCCTGCTCTGAGCATTGCAACTGTGTGGTAGGGGTAGTGAGCCAGGGACATAGCTGTGTGGTGGGATAGGAGCATCTTTGTTGTGAAGCTGTAAGAGTAAGGGGTCCTGTGAATGGAACGGGGTTAGAAAATAATTTGTTTGCTTCTGGAGAAACTTGATAATTGTGCAGAGGTTAGAAGGGAGGTGACCCACCGGGACAGTACCTTGAGCAGTAAAGCATAGATGGGCAGGTAAAAGCAGGGGGTGTTCAGGGTGACTGGTCCCTGAGTAGGGGGAATTTGGGGTTTTAATTTTTTGAGCTGGGAATAATAGGTTTGATATAGCTTATTTGCTTGGTTGGTGGCTGAAGTAGGATAATACCCTATAAGAGTGTCGGCTCTCTCAAAGAAGGAAGCCCATTTTTGGGTTTGGTATATGAGAACTGTCCATAGAAGGTGGGTGTTGTTGTTTGGGATAGGGAGGACAGAGTAGGCTGAGGAGCACATAGACATACACATCCAGCAATTAACTGCATAGGAAGAATTAGCTTCAATTAAAAGTCTTTGAGTGAGATTCAAAGAGCGTTCTATATATGTGGCCTCTAGGAGAGAGGAGATGTGGGCGGCATATGTGGTTCCCAGTAAGAGAGAAAGTAGAGCTGGTGTGAGGAGATCAAGAACTGGGGGCATGGTGGTTGGGCTTAGGGGTGATTAAAAGGAAGAGAAGAAGAAATTAAAAAGCCGCTGTTTCTTCTGGAGAAAATTCAAGTAGAGAACCTTGCCAGGCCAACTCTCACATTCAATTGAGGAGTCTGTCAATTCCACTGGAGTGAGGCCTAAACCAGGAGAGTCCTCAGAGGTCTGAAGAAAGAAGTAGAAGAATCTGGCAAGGTGGTAATTGGCAGTTGCCTGTTGTGAGTGCCTGCAGGACTGGGCAGTATGGTGGGATATGGCCTGTTGGAGGAGCATTATGAGATGGACTGGTCTGGTTCTTCTTGGATAGGGAGACATGTGGAGATTCTGAGAGACAGAGGACCTGTGGGGGTGGAGATGTAGGTTTTAGGGGTATTAGTGGTATAAGGCTTAATGTGGGAGAGGTGAGTTCAGTGTGAGTCTCCTTCCACTTTGATGGCAGTAGGGGTGGACAGGATAACAGTGTGGGTCCCTGTCCAGGTAGGCTGGAGAGGGGTTTTTCCCAGTGTCCCCCTGTAGACCTTGGCCCCAGGGAAGATTGATAGGTGTGAGTCTGTAATTGGAAAGGGCTGTGGAAGGAGCTTGTCAAGCTGGGAATAGTAGGTTTACTATAGCTTGTTTGCTCTGTTTGCAGCTGAGGTGGGTAATCTCCTATGAGAGTGCTGGCTATCTCAAAGGTGGCCCCTTTCTGAATCTTGTACATAAGAGTGGTGTGAAGGAGATGAGTATTATTAAGAGGAATAGGGAGGGCTAAGTAGGCTGAAGATGACATGGACAGACATATCCAGCAGTCGGCTGCATAGAAGGAGTTAGTCTTGATTATAAGATTTTAAATAAGATTAAGAGTTTTCTAGATGAGAGGATTCCAAGAGGGAGGGTATGGGGGCAGAGTATGCCTTTAAGGGTAAGGAGATAAGAAAGAACAGAGCAAGATGGAATCTCCATCCTGTCTGTTGTTAGGGAGTAGTCATAGTTACTCACGGCTCAGACTGTTCTTCTTCTGGAATTTTAGTCAGACTGACCTTGGTGGGCCCTAAGGGGGAGCAGGCATATCTAGGTGATGATTCAGGTTGACAGGAAGGGTCATTCGTAGGCATGTGTGGAGATGGAGTTTCCATTTTCTTTAACCTGGAGACATGAAACTAGGAGGCCTTTCCCTGGAGTTTTACCTCCGTGGGGTGGTGGGGAGAACCTTGGGATTCACTATGCTGGGTGGTAGAGGTAAATTTATAACAGAATCGGGCAAATCTCACTGGCCGAGAAGCAGTAACAGAGCTGACTCTGAGGACGGGAAGTGAAAGGAGAGGCTCTGAATTTGGAGAGTAGGTCCCGGCCTAAAAGAGACATGGGGCATTGAGGTAGGAAGAGAAAAGAGTGTGCAAAGAAGACACCATGTATTAGACAAGGCAGTGGATCCATGGCCAATAGGGAGGAAATAAGACCATCAACTATCCATCAGTGGACGAGTGGATTAAAAAGCTTTGGTAGGCCCTGGCCGGTTGGCTCAGTGGTAGAGTGTTGGCCTGGCGTGCAGGGGTCCTGGGTTCAATTCCCGGCCAGGGTACACAGGAGAAGTGCCCATCTGCTTCTCTACCCCTCCCCCTCTCCTTCCTCTCTGTCTCTCTCTTCCCCTCCCGCAGCGAGGCTCCATTGGAGCAAAGATGGCCCGGGCACTGGGGATGGCTCCTTGGTCTCTCCCCAGGTGCTAGAGTGGCTCTGGTCATGACAGGGTGACACCCCGGAGGGGCAGAGCATTGCCCCTGGTGGGCAGAGCATCACCCCTGGTGGGCATGCCGGGTGGATCCCAGTTGGGCGCATGCGGGAGTCTGTTTGACTGTCTCTCCCCGTTTCCAGCTTCGGAAAAATACAAAAAAAAAGAAGCTTTGGTACATATATACTATGGAATACTACTCAGCCATAAGAAATGATGACATCAGATCATTTACAACGACATGGGTGGACCTTGATAACATTATACTGAGAGAAATAAGTAAATCAGAAAAAACTAAGAACTATATGATTTCATACATAGGTGGGACATAAAAATGAGACTCAGAGACATGGACAAGAGTGTGGGGGTTATGGGGTGGGGGGAGGAGAAGGAGGAGGTTGGGGGAGGGGAGGGGCACAAAGATAACCAGTTAGAAGGTGACAGAAGACAGTTGGACTTTGGGTGATGGGAATGCAGCATAATCAAATGTCAAAATAACCTACAGATGTTTTCTCTGAACATATGTACCCTAATTTATCAATGTCACTCCATTAAAATTAATTTAAAAAAAAAAACACCCACAACAGAGATCTTTAAGGGATGAGCAGGACCTGAATATTTGGGCAAGGCAGAGTAAGTGGCCCCTGTGTCTATAACAAATGAGATCGGCTTACCTGCTACTTGAATGGCTACCCTAGGCTCTTTGATGGTGATGTGAGATGGGGCCAACAGCCCTGGGCACCTTCAGTTATCACAGGTGGCTGAGGTAGGGATAGATGAGACTGAACCCTCCCTTAGAGGAGCGAGGGGGCAGTCTACCTTCCAGTGTCCCTTTTTCCCACAGTGAGGACAAGACCTTGGTGAGAGCTGAGGAGCCGGACAGGCTTTTGCCCAATGACTTTTTTTCCACACTTGAAGCAGGACCCTGGTGGGTTTTGTTTTGTTTTTTTCCCTGGTGGAGTTTTACGAGGCCCTTAGAGGCATTGGAGACTTTAAGGGCAGCTGCCAAGAGCTGGTATTTTGTCTTATTTCTTTTGGGCTGTCTGCCTTCTCCTGGTCCTCTCAGTTATTATAGACCTTAAAAGCCATGCTGAGGGGTTTGACTAAGGAGCAAAATTGGAAATCCAGTGTCTAAAGAAACCTATTAGACTGAGGAAAGAGAGGATTTGATCCACAGTGGTAGGTGGTTGGAGACAGCAGAGGGTCTGAGTTCAATCTAGGGTGAGACCTTGGATGGTAGGGGTTAAGGCAATGCCCAGATAGACTACAGACTGAGAATGAAGTTGAGCCTTAGCAGAGAAGACACGATATCTCTTCATGGCAAGGAAGTTAAGAAGGGTGGCAGTGTGTCTCTTTGAGGCAGGCAGGGAGGGATTGCAGAGGAGTATGTCATCTACATATTTTAAGAGAGTACTAGTTTTGAGATTGCGTGCTGCTAAATCCTGAGCTAGTGCCTACCCAAACAGGTGTGGGCTGTTTCTGAACACCTGGGGTAAGACAGTTCACATAAGTAGCTGGGCTGCATTAGTGTCCAGGTCAGTCCAAGTAAAGGCAAACAGAAAGTAAGAGTCAGGGTGTAGAGGAATGGTAAAGAAGGCATTCTTGAGGTCTAGGACCATGAAGTGAGTGGTGTTTGAGGGAATGTGTGACAATAACTTGTAGAGATTAAGGACTACTGGATGGAGGAGAATTACTGCCTCATTTATTAGGTGTAAGTTTTGTACGAGGCAATAAGCCCCTGAAGGTTTTCAAACAGGAAGGAAGGAGAGTCCATGGGGATGAATAAGCCTTGATTTAAGAGGTGGATAATTATTAGTTTAAGGCCTTAGAAACAGACACAGTTACACATTAAACAAAGACTTTACATACAAATTATAAATTAAGAAATTTAAATGAGTGCACTTTATTTGTTTTAATTAAAACTATACTAGAGATATTTTCTGACAAAGAGACAAAACAAATTACTTACTCAAACAGCTTAATAGACAACTCTGCCTTTTTAAGCTTCTCGAGATGGCAGGGAGTTGTCAGCACAGAGAGGAGGGAGAGAGGAAGCAGACAGACGAACAGCATGAACAGCTGGATGAAAAAAAGGAGAGTCAGGTGGAAAGACAAGATAGTGATGAAGTAGGCGGACGTACTACCTTCCACCTCCCAGAACCAAAGTGGATTACAAACTAATTTTAAGAACCATCATCTGGAAAAACCAACTTTGGACTAAACTAAGAGTACTCTTCAACCAAGGTACACTGAAGAAGCCACACTGAGACCGGTAGGAAAAGCAGAAATGCAGAGAGGGCTGCCCAGCTCCTCGGAGCGAACGGCAGCCAGGAAAGACTCACATGGCAGGAAGTGAGTTTAGTAGAGAGGGGAGGATCCTGAGTTCCAGGAACAAAGCCCCAGCCTGCAGCCCCAGAGCCTAGAAGAGGTGTATGGACAGTATTTAGCTGGAAACAAGACAGGATACTGTTTCTGAGAAAGAGATTGATTTCTCAGACCCAGGATTCTTCTTAAAGGGACCGCACAGAAAATCTCTCTCACAACCACTCACCCGGGGCTCCGGGAGATGAGGAGAGAGGAGAGAGGAGAGAGGAGAGGACTGAAGTAACAGGAAGAGAGTGTAATCTAGGAGACACAGGGAGAAACACTTTGAGAGACTATAAATAATATACTAAATATACTATAAATAAAGCTTTTAGGAGTGCAAGCGCTTTAGGTAGGCCATCAGCCACCATAAAACCTCCCAGTCCCATCCTTTTTCTTTCTGTGTTTATTTTCTAATCCTCTACCATTCCCACCTGCGATCTGCAAAATTATTTGTTGTGCTGGTTCACGACATAAAAGTGTGGTCATGCTATTATAGCGGGATGATGGACTCTGTAATCTGTGCTCTATAAACTGTAGAGTGTTACAAGTGTCAGTTTTAACTGTCTTCTCATACACATTGTCTTCTAAGGCTGCCATGAAAGTTAACTAGCTAGTTTAAAAATCTAATATAGCTTGACCAGGTGGTGGTGCAGTGGATAGAGCGTTAGACTGGGAAGCGGAGAACCCAGGTTCAAGACCCCAAGGTCGCCGGCTTGAGTGCAGGCTCATCTGGTTTGAGCAAGGCTCACAAGCTTGAGCCCAAGGTCAGCAGCTTGAGCAAGGCAAAGCTCCATTTGCTGTAGCCCCCCCTTCACCCAAGTCAAGGCACTTATGAGAAAGCAATTAAGGAACTAAGGTGCCTCAATGAATAATTGATGCTTCTCATCTCTCCCTTCCTGTCTGTCTGTCCCTATCTGTTTTTCTATCTCCTTCTGTTTCTGTCACACACAAAAAATCTAATTATAGTGATCTAGTTATGATAAAACAGCACTTGTTATATCTGAATGTCAATCTTCAATGTGAGATAACAGGACTTTCAGCTTCTTGTGTGTTGTTTGTAGTACATGGCTGCTCATTACTTATAGTTAGAAAACGTCTCAGAAGATCTTTGTTTATGGAATACAATAGGAAATAAAACTGTCTTCCACACCAGACTGGTAACAAATAATAGCATTCCCACATATGGAATTCAGTGCAAGTATAAAAGCAAATTTTTTAGGATTGCTAAGGAGGCAGGAAGATTCCGTAAACATGAAGTAAGGGAGGTAAGTCACAGAAAGTCTTTATACAATATAATCCTATCAAGAGGGAATACTTTGCCCTTCTTCCCTTTTAGGCTCTTTGGCTGATCTAATATATAATTAAGTTGACGTAAGAAAAAATAACAGAAAAAAAACAAAATTAATTATGTATATACAAGAACCCCATAAAAAAGTATGAAACTGAAAGAAGTGACCGAAGCAGGCAGTTTTTATCCCTGCCTGGGAAAAAACAAACAAACAAACAATAAATTTGTGAAGAATTGACAAGATTGAAGGAATTTGGGCTTGGTGCAGTCAATTATTGAAGAAATAATGAAGTTTTCTTACACAACCTCCTGGGCCTTAAGTTCCCTATCTTGGGTGGTAAGGATGCCTCCCCTCTCCTAGTACAGGGAGGTACCTTTCACACAGAGACTTACATTTTGCTCTCAGGGGGACAAAGGAGAGTCAGAGCATCCTTCTTGCACTGGCTGTTCTTTAAGTAACTTTAATTCAAAATAATTAATCTGCCCAAGGGGCACATTCAGGGGTAGCATATTCAGCTTTCCTTCAATTACAGTTTTTTGAAGGTTCTATAAGACAGGCAAGAAATATAGCACAATTTTAACTGTGGTTAATGGCTCATTTTTACTTTCTGGAAATAATTAATACTCACCTGTCTGTGCTCCATCCCTACAGGGCTGATTCAATAAACAGTGATACTGTGCTGGGCACTCAGTGCAGTGCAATGCGGACGGCAGACAACAGAACCTTCCTGGAACCAGTGCCTGAAGCCCAAGGCACAGTGGAAGGCAAGCAGTGCAGACTTTTCAAAGGGAGATGAGCTCTCAGCTGCTCAGACCACACCAAGTTAGTGTTCACGAGGGAGCCAGGAATTGTGTTTATCATAGGTGGTTTCATTTAAACCCCAACAGTCCTATGAGTTAGGTAACAGTATTAATCATATATGGAGAAAATGAGGCACAGAGAGGTTAAAGAACTTCCTCAATGGCCTGACATGTGGTGGCGCAGTGGATAAAGCGTTGACCTGGAATGCTGAGGTCGCCGGTTCAAAACCCTGGACTTGCCTGGTCAAGGCACATATGGGAGTTGATGCTTCCTGCTCCTCCCCTCTTTCTCTCTCTCCTCTAAAATGAATAAATAATCGCTTCTCGGCCTTTTGGCTAAGATCAAGTGTAGTATCTGTTCTTATCAGTTTAATAAAATGAATAAATAAATTTTTTTAAAAAATTAAAAAAAAAAAAAAGAACTTCCTCAAGGTTGCACAACTAACAAGAGATGGAGCCAGGATCCAAATGCAGACAATGACAGGGAGTCCACATTGACTACTACATTCTCCCACTCATTTTAATAGAAGACAGAAAAAAAATCCATCCTATACATCTCCTCATGCTAAGATCCCAGCTGCAATGTCCTTGGTGGAGAGTTAGGCAGGATGCCACCTAACAGGAAAATTCTGGGTGGCACCTGTAGGAGCCATCTCTTACTGGTTCTGACTTACTATTTTTGTAACTTTGGGCAAGTCATAACCCCCCCCCCAGCCTTGGCTTTCTCATGCATAAAAGGGAAATAATATTACCTGATCTGCAAGCCTCCCAGGATGGCTGTGAAGATCAAAGGAGACAAAAGTCCTGTGAACATTGTTAAGTGCTGTGCAAGCAAAAGGTATCATTAGTCATAATACCAACATGGAACACTCAGAGGGGTAAGATTGGACACCAAATTGCTCTGAGAAACTCCCAAAGGGACATTCTCAAGGGCTATGGCATACAATTCCACAGACATTTGCTCCAGTTGTGGCCTGATAATTGTGATGTGCCATTTGCACAAGGCACCTGATCTGCACCATGGTGCAGCACACCATGTAGAAATACTCACCATGAGTAATGGACACTGAGGTGAGCTACCTAACGGTATCCACACACCCAAATCTGGGCCTGAAAAGCCTTCCAGAGAACTTACTCTGCTATACAGCAGGTAGGTCCTTTTCATTTATGAGGGAGAATGTAACAGGCAGAGAAAGATAATACACCCCACACACCAGGCCCTGTTGTGCTCAGCTTCTCATAAATATCTTCTCTAAGCCTCAGGGCACACCTGCCATTATCCCCATTTTACAGTTCAGAAAATTGAGGCTCACTTGCCTACCAGACAGCTAAGGGATAAAGAGAAAATTAAGAGATGATGATACAGTTGTGTTCCTTCGTTTCTATTCCTATAAAGTGTGTAAATTCTTTGTTCAGTCCCTCCAAAATGTAGCTAATTAATAAATCATATTATTTCTAGATTTTCTGTTGACTTGTCAGATGAATAAAACTGACATTGATTAAAAATATTTTATTATAATATATATCGTTATTTTGAGACCAATCAATGCATGGCTGCAGGACTTGTATGAAAATTATGTAAATTTAAAAGAAAATAATTTGTCTAATTTTTTTCAATTAAAAAGGAAAGGTTTATGATGTTTATTAGGGACATGAAAGGAATATTTATAACAAATACGATATACTCTCCATGCCAATAATAAATAACTCATATAATTTTTATGTTTAACACAGAAACAAATTGTACCAAAAATGATTATACAATTCACAAAGAAAATATATATATAAATTTTTATCAAAAATATGAGAGATCAAAAATAAATTCAAAGTAAATCAATGAGATCCCACATTTCACATACTAAATAAGTAGAGATTTAAGAATTTTTAATATCTAATGTTAGTATGATAATTGACATTCACAATGAGTTGCTAATAAAATCGCAGATCAGCACAACCTTGCTAGAAAGATATATCACGATCCTGCAAAAATGTGCTCCTTGACTCTGGCAGACTCAATATAGCCATAGATTATTTGTCACTTCCTGCAGAAAGAGATGTGGTCTATGTATCTCCCTCCGAAATCTGGCCTGTAATTTTATTAATCAAGAGAGCATTCTAGAAGAGACTCTGTGCCAGTTTGGGGCCTACCTTTCAGAGGACTGGCAGTTTCTACTTTTTCTACCTCAGAACAGAGTGAAGAAGCCCACCTGGTAGAGAGCTGAGCCCCCAGCCAACAGTTGGCACCAACTTGTCAGTTGTGTGAAAGTTCCCCAAGAAGTGGATTCTCCAACCCCAAGTACACCACCCCAGCCAGCTGGCATCATGTGGAGCAGAGACAAATTATCCCCAAATTGCAAAAATGTGAGCAAATGAACAATTGCTGTGGTTTTAAGTGTGACTAGGTTTTAAGTTTCAAGGACATGTTGCACAGCAAGATGCCTGAAATTGACTCAATGATTTTACTCTAGAAATTTGTCCACAGGCACTAATAAGAAATGCACAGGCCTGACCGGGCGGTAGCACAGTGGATAGAGCGTTGGACTCGGATGCGGAGGACCCAGGTTCGAGACCCTGAGGTCGCCAGCTTGAGCGTGGGATCATCTGGTTTGAGCAAAAGCCCACCAGCTTGAACACAAGGTCACTGGCTCAAGCAAGGGGTTACTCGGTCTGCTGAAGGCCCGTGGTCAAGGCACATATGAGAAAGCAACCAATGAACAACTAAGGTGTCGCAGCAAAAACTGATGATGGATGCTTCTCATCTCTCTCTGTTTCTGTCTGTCCCTGTCTATTCCTCTCTCTGACTCTCTCTCAGTCCCTATAAAAAAAATTTTAAAAAAGAAAGAAAAAAGAAATGCATAGAAAGGCTTATGTTCCAGAACATCTATGGCAGAGAAGATTTGGAAAACCGTAATGTCTAAATTAGAAAAATAAATATGTAGATCATAGTATAACCAATATTAAAGTAATTTCAATGTTGGCAATATGGGAGAGTACTTAAGATATACCTTTAGGTGGAAAAAGTCACATAAATAACTATATATAAACAAAGAAAACATAAAAGTTAATAGTGGTTATTTCTGGGCAATAAGATTATGAGTAATTTTATTCTGATCTTCACATTTTTGTGATAATTGCATAATTAGGAAAAAAAAACCTTAAAATGAGAAAACTACCAACTTGTGAAATCTCTCCACAGGAAAAAAATATTTCTAAATAAGGCTTCATTTTTAACTATAGTTTTAAACATTTTCATACAACCATTTTATCAAGGCATTCAGCAATACTGACATTGATCATCTGCTATTTTTAATCATTGAAAGACTGATAGCCAGTTATACTGCAATTTTAAAGATCAGCAGAAAACAGACTTATTAGCAAAGGGCTTTGACAATCCATAAATTGGATGTTCAAATCCTAAAGAATAACAGTTCTAATGACATGGCAGATAGTAAAATAATTAAAGAAAAGGCTTAAAACAATCAGTCTGACGCCTGACCAGGTGGTGGCATAGTGGATAGAGTGTCGACCTGGGTCACTGAGGTTTGAAACCCTGAGGTCTCCAGCTTGAATGCAGGCTCACCAGTTTAAACCTGGGTCACTGGCTTGAGTGTGGGCTCATCTGGCTTGAGTGTGGGTTCACCAGCTTGAGCCTGGGGTTGCTAGCTTTAGCGTGGGAGCATAAATATGACCCCATTGTCTCTGGCTTGAGCCCAAAGGTTACTCGCTTGGCTGGCCCCCCACACTCCCAGCCAAGGCACATATGAGAAACAATCAACAAACAACCAAAGTGCCACAACTACGAGCTGATGCTTCTCATCTCTCTCCCTTCCTGTTTGTGTGTGTGTGTTTGTCTGTCTCTAAAAAGAAACAAACAAACAAACAAACAAAAAACAAACAAAAAAACCAGACTGACATCAATGAAAGCTTGTTACCAGCTAGGAGCTTTCCCACAGCCATGCCTCTTAATTCTTTCAACTATCTTGTGCGGTCAATACTATTCCCATTCTACAGATGAGGACCTGCTGCCGTGGCCAAAGTACCTATAGCCTGCAACTGCAGGGCCAAGAGTAGGGGGCCCAACGCCCACAGCATCACGCCCTCCACAAAGGTCATGGTTCAACATACATGTGGGATAAAAGAAAATTATCAAACATGTGGGCAATCTGAAAAAGCCTTTCTTTTATCCTAACACAATTATTTAAAACATGTTTAATTGGACTTATGCCTCTTTGTTTGGATCATTTTCTTTTTGCAGAACTTGAAACAATCCCAAAAAGTCTATTCCAGTTTTGTGAGAAGCTTAGATGATTCTTGAGCAATTGAAAGAGGCCCAGGGGAGGGGGACCAGCTTACAAAGCAGAGGTACATATGGCACAACTCCCCGCCTCCTAGCCTCTTTCCCACAGCATCTCGGCAAAGTCTCGTCTTTCTCATGACTGCTATTTTTAGTAAGTTGAAACCTGGTTGTGCTTGTTGGTTTCTATTCTCTATTTATACTTGTGTTTTGTTTCCAATAGGCTGTATCCATTTTGGAGCCAAAATGTGAGGGATTAGTACCATAAAGAAGTCCCACAGTACATGTGACAGGATAAGCTGGAGAGCCAGATGTCAACCAAGCCCAGTGTTTTGTTTGTTTGTTTGTTATAATGAACGATAACTATAATAATAACAGCTAAAGCTTCTACAGTGTTTCTATGCAATCAGCTCTGTGCTATGCACTGTGCCTATGAATAGGATCCCACTAATCCTCATGACACTAAGAGGTAGGCACTATTTTTTATCTTTGTTTTACAGATGAAGATGCTGAGGACTGGACCCAGATAAGTAGTGGTTGGGGAACGATCTGCTTGATTTCCGTCTATGCTCCTAACCACCATGTGCACTGTGTAGTCAGAGCTGGGGTTTCTCTCCCATACTGCAGAGGGCACCAGGAGTGTGAACAACAGGGGAAGGGCTGTGGCTAGGAAAATGGAGAACTGGGAATCCTAGTCATGAAGGCCAGGCTGGAAAAGCAGCTTTCCCCAGAGCAGGGCTGCTGGTGTCCCAGTTCCAAACAGCTACGTTCCATGAGCTTTCATTTACAATGTATGATATTTCTATGCATTCGTTGTTCTCTGTATTTAAAAGGAATATAAAGTAGTTTATAATGGCACAAAAAATATAACACAAAGTAAGAAAGAGAAAGAAATTAGTAGACCTTTAAATATTCAGTGGACAAGATCATGATCAGCAGAGATTACAGCGTTCACTAGCTTGGAAAAGAAAAAAAAGAAAATCAGCTCAAGACAAGCACAACTAATAACAGAATTAAATTTGGGGAAACATTTTCTCCTGAAAGCAAAGAAGCACTGTGCAATGTGATGAGCAATGCCCTTGCATCTCCAAATAATTGCACCAGGCAGCAGGGCACAGAACTTGAACACATGGACCCCGGAGCCAGACTGCCTGGGTTCTACCACTTTCTAGCTCAGTTATTTAACCCGTCTGTGCCTCAGTTTCTTCATCTATAAATGCAAACTGGGGAAACATGGAGGATTAAACAATGGACATAAAGCCTTTAGAAAAGTGTCTTGCATGTAGGAAGCACTATGTGTGCTAATGTTATCATCAGCCTGTTTTGGAACGCACCAGACACTTCCTACCTCAGGGCTCCTATCCCCCCTGCTCTGTCTGCCTGGCACACCCTTTCGCCCTTAAGCCTCACTTAAGGTGCGTATTAAACATGCAGAACTTGGGGAGAGACCCCAGGATACATGTGGATCCCACTTACTACTAAGTGTCACATGGCTGCACAGGCCTCAGTGATGAGCGGCCTCATCACTTTTCAAACAGTGGAAGGCAATCTAGCAGAATGGAAACCATGCTACAGAAAGGGCAAACAGAGGCTACCAAGGTGAGTAAAACCCCAGCTGGAGCTAAGAAGTTCTCCCAGTCACCAAGGCAGATTGACCCATGTCGTCTACATTTGATAAAGTGCCAATCCTGAGCAGAGGCCGTTTCTGTACATCACTCAAACGAAAGGGTTTGGGGAGCTCTGGGCTTTCCCATGGCTGAAGTATGAGAACCAGGAATATCTCCATGGTAAATGAGATTTCTTCATAAGGTATTCACAAGAAGAAAACTGAACTGACTAAGGCTGCATTCTGAGCAGCTTACTGTTGTCTTTACCTTCATTCCTGTGGACTGTGGCCTGAGCACAGACCTCACTGAGGTTCCCGACATGAGAGAGGACCTTGTGGCATGGATCGCTGCTTGTGATGAGTCAGCCCTTCAAGGCTCCCAAGGACCTTCTGCATCCTCCACTCACAGTGGCCTGTCCACTTAGGCCTTTACTCTCTCTCATCCCCCAGTCCTTAATTAATTCAGTCTCATCTTACTCTGTTCTGTTTACCTTTTAGGTGTGTTTCTTCTCTCACAGTTGAACTATAGATTCCTTAAGAGGCAAGGACCACATTTTAAGATTCTTCTTTTGCAACCACAGAACTGAGCATATTGAATTGACACTTAATACTTAACATTCAGATTAAAGTGTACAACATGTTGATTTGATACACTTACATATTGCCAAGTGATTGTCACACCATTAGATAACACCTCCATCAGTGCCTTCTGATTGGCGAATTCAATCCATTTATGTTTAAAGTAATGATTGATAGGTACACACTTACTAATGCCATCTTATTAATTGCTTTCTGGCTATTTTGTAATTCCATTGTTCCCTTTTTCTCTCTTTCTGCCTATCTTTGTGAATTTGTGATTTTTTGTGGTGCAAAGCTCTGATTCCCCTTTCTTTATCTTCTGTGAATCTGCTATTGGTTTTGCTTTGTAGTGACCATGAAGTTTACATAAGACATCTTATAGCTAAAACATCCATTTGAAGTTAATAGCAAATTTGATTTCATACAAAAACTTCACCCTTTTATGTTTTTAGATGTCACAATTTTCCTTTCTTATACTGTGTTTAACAAATCATAGTAGCTAAAGTTATTTTTAACACTCCGGTTCTTTAACCTTTACATCAGAGTTAAGTGGTTAACACACCACCATATTACAGTATTTGAGTATTCGGAATTTTCATGTTATCAATTAGCATTCTTTTCTTCAGCAGGCAGGAATTTTTATCAGCATTTCTTGTAAGACAGATCTTATAGTGATAATACCTCAGCTTTCATTTTTCTGCGAAAGTCTTTATCCCTCCAAGGATAACTTTGCCAGATACAGTATTCTTAATTGGCAGGGGTTCTTTTTGTCTTGTTTTGTTTTAATTTCAGCACTTTGAATATATCATCCTAGTCTCTCCTGGCTTGAAAGGTTTATGCTGAGAAATCCACTAATAGCCTCATGAGGGTTCCCTTGTAAGTTATAAATGTCCCTTTCTTTTGCTGCTTTTAAGATTTCTCTGTCTTTAATTTTGAGTTTTATTATAACATGTCCTGGATCTCTTTAAGTAGAGTGTGTTGGTGACTGACGAGATTCATAAACTGGGATATCCAAATCTCACCCCAGATCTAGAAAGTTCTCAGCCATTATTAGTGTGTGTGTGTGTGTGTGTGTGTGAGAGAGAGAGACAGAGAGAAGGGGGACAGATAGGGACAAACAGACAGGAAGGGAGAGAGATGAGAAGCATCAATCATTAGTTTTTTGTTGTGACACCTTAGTTGTTCATTGATTGCTTTCTCCTATGTGCCTTGACCTGGGGCCAGACCAACTAACCCCTTGATCAAGCCAGCAGTTGGGTTCAAGCTGGTGAGCTATGCTCAAACCAGATGAGCCTGCGCTCAAGCTGGCGACCTCGGGGTTTTGAACGTGGGTCCTCTGTGTCCCAGTCAGATGCTCTATCCACTGCACCACTGCCTGATCAGGCAGACATTTCTAAAATAAGCTTTCTGCCCCTTTCTCCTTCTCTTCTCCTTCTAGAACTCCAATACTTTGCCATTTTTTTTTCCATTGTATATCATTAAACCCTTTGAGTATTGAGTTTCTTTCATGCTCACTAACCCCTGGGAGTGAGTTTTTTTAATCAAAAAAAAAAAAGAAAGAAATTAGGTCCAGTTACAGTTCTATTAATTTAAAATCATGTTTTTTTTGATAACCAATTTATGGAAACAGGAAGAACATAAGTTCACCTTTTGTAATGTTGCCTTACACATGTACGATCATACTCTGGATAGTCAGGAAGCATGAGGACGTACATGAACGTTCATACTACTCAAAGGGTTAATCAATAGACTTTCTTCACTCTTTTTCATTCTTTTTCCTTTGTTCTCCTCTGACTGGCTAACTTCAGTTTCCGTCTTTTAACTTGCAGATATTTTTTCTTCTGCTTGATCTATTCTATTTTTGTTGCTCTCCATTGAAGTTTTTGTTTCATTCATTGTATTCTTCAGTTACAGATCTTCTGTTTGGTTCTTTATGATTTCTATCTCTTTGTTAAACTTCATTCATTCATGTCTGTTTTCCTGATATTTTTTAATTGTCTTCTGTATTTTCTTGTAGCTCACTGAGTTTGTTTCAACAGCTATTTTGAGTTCTTTATCAGGTAAACCACACTCCAAGTCTTTAAGATCGGTTACTGGGAGATCATTATGATCCTTTGGAGGTGTCCTGTTTCCTTGATTTTGCAAGCACTTGAAGCTTTGCCTTGCCCTATTCTTATTTGGAGTAGCAATCCCCTCTTCCAGTCTGTAGTAACCTCCATCAGCTCTGCTTGGAGAAAGCAACTTCATTTAAATTATTTTCATTAAACTATTATATAATTAACAAGTACAATAAGTTGCTGAGTGACAAACATCTGACTTACATGTAACTTGTACTTAGGAATGGAGTGCCATAGGCTATTGTTAATCAACTGACATTGAACATCAGTGAAAATATTCTAGTTACTCAACTCCCATGGCAAAGAACTAACCAATGAAGACCTTACAGAACTAGAGTAGCACATGACAGCATTTGGGAAAGAAAACAGGGACCTAGAAACTCCAGAACTAAAAGTATTTTTAAAAAGTTAGCTGATGGGCCCTGGCCGGTTGACTCAGCGGTAGAGCGTCGGTCTGGCGTGCGGGGGACCCGGGTTCGATTCCCGGCCAGGGCACATAGGAGAAGCGCCCATTTGCTTCTCCACCCCCTCCCCTCCTTCCTCTCTGTCTCTCTCTCTTCCCCTCCCGCAGCCGGGGCTCCATTGGAGCAAAGATGGCCCGGGTGCTGGGGATGGCTCCTTGGCCTCTGCCCCAGGCGCTAGAGTGGCTCTGGTCGCGGCAGAGCGACGCCCAGAGGGGCCGAGCATCGCCCCTGGTGGGCAGAGCATCGCCCCTGGTGGGCGTGCCGGGTGGATCCCAGTGGGGCGCATGCGGGAGTCTGTCTGTCTCTCCCCGTTTCCAGCTTCAGAAAAGAAAAAATACAAAAAAAAAAAAAAAAGTTAGCTGATGCTTTTATCTCATTGAAACAAGAATGGCAAAGTTAGAGGAGCAAGATCCTAATACAGACAGTATCAGCATCTCTCTGTACAAGTTTACCGAACAGTTACTAAAGGCCTGACATGCTACAGAGCCATTTATAATGGGAAACAGAAAAGCTCTGTACAAACCTCCCTGATGCCTACTTCAAGAAACTGACTCTAACCGCAGAATCAAATCCTGACTCTCTAATACCAGGCCATGCTCTCCAAGTCCATCATCTTTTGCATCATCCAAGATTGTTTAAGGTTGTATTTGAAAATGTTTAAGTATTTATATGTACAGAAAAGAAAAAATAAATACAATATTAAGACAAAAATTTGTCTAAGCTGCATTTAATAGGTATTAAATGCACCTGTTCCAACTTACATACAAATTCAACTTAAGAACAAACACTCAGAACCTATCTTGTTTATAAGCTGGGGACTGCCTGTAATGATAATATTTTAAATGGTACAGAAGTTTTGGTTCTTATAACTTCCCAGTCACCATTGTACACGATGTTCACAGTTCCTTCTGACATAGGCCCTGAGACACTAACTGCACCTGCTCAGCTCCTCAGCTTACAAAGCACAAGTCAAGCCCATGAAGGCTGATTTCCAATTCTGTGGTGTCCTAATCCTGTCAAGTGTGGCTACCAGAAAACCACTGTGATCTTTTTACTTAATTAAGCCATTTCCAGATTCTACCTGTCAGGAGCTTTCCATCTGCATGTCTCTGGTGACAAATTCCTATAGCTGACTGTTCAGCATTCAAACTACCAAACTTCTGAATACCTGGCTACATACTTTATGAAAATGTTCTGTGGTAATGTTTGAAACAAATCATCCTCTTTTTCTTTATGATGTCTTTTCCCTTTCACATATAATAAAAGGAATATAAAACTAAGTGTACATCAGGCTTGTCAATGTCTAAAAATCACAATGTGGATAACTGTGTACAAAAGGTGGAAGAAGCATGCTGCTAAGGAGTTCTAAGGAACAATTCATCTCAACTGAGACTAAAAAAAACATCATCTATTGTCTTATTTTAAAATCTGAATTCAGGAATATGAAAGGATGCCAGTGAAATCATTAACCTGTTGGCCATTGTATAGAAAGTACTTAGTGCCCAACTACATGCTCACTGGTCCCCAGCATTTCCTGGGCTGTCCCCACCTCTTGTCACCCACATGCTCACCACCACCTCAAGACAGGACAGGAGTCCCCTTTCTTACCCAGTGTTTCACTTGCAGCTTTGCCTTGCCTGAGTTCCAGCTCCGGTCTCTGCTATTGCCACAACCTTTGAAAGAAGCATGGTGTCACATGTTGAATGGGAAATAAATTTTCATTAAAATCACAAAGCAACAAATGGAAAACCCAACAAAATAGCTTAATGAAACTTGGCAGCAAGCAGCAAATAAAAATGTCCTGTTCCTCTTTTTAAACTTATTTTTTGTTGATAGCTGTTGCTCGTATTACTTGGGTTACAGATATAAGCAAAGCCAAAGGGGCAAAGGAAGGAATAGGGGAGGAAAGAAAGGATGTTAGCAGGCCTCACCTCTTTAAAGCTTTGCTCAAAACTGCTAGGTCACTGACATTTGTCAATCAAGCTTAATACATTAGTCTTTCAAGAATATCTTTCTAATAGTTGAACTGGAAGAAACTGCAAAAGTTTAAAAGACCATGATACCTGAATGGAGAGACTTTGTTGGGAAATGCCTTCTAAGGCCTCTTATGTCATGACAACCTTTTACATTTCAAAATCAAAGCTCAGACTTAGGCCCTGGCCAGTTGGCTCAGCGGTAGAGCATCAGCCTGGCGTGCGGGGGACCCAGGTTTGATTCCTGGCCAGGGCACATAGGAGAAGCGCCCATTTGCATCTTCACCCCCTCCCCTCCTTCCTCTCTATCTCTCCCTTCCCCTCCCGCAGCCGAGGCTCCACTGGAGCAAAGATGGCCCGGGCGCTGGGGATGGCCCTGGAGGGGCAGAGCATCGCCCCCTGGTGGGCAGAGCATCGCCCCTGGTGGGCTTGCCAGGTGGATCCCGGTGGGGCGCATGCGGGAGTCTGTCTGACTGTCTCTCCCTGTTTCCAGCTTTAGAAAAATACAAAAAAAAAAAAAAAAAAGAAAAAGAAAGAAAGCTCAGACTTAGTTATAAGTCTTTAATACAAGTTATCACAGCACCTATCCTAAAAGAAAATTATAAGACTCCACCTGTTATTTTCTGAGTGTACCCCAGTTTATCCTCTTTGGTAATCCATAACCTTTTCTCTGATGCCAGCCTGCCCAGGTACAAATCTCAGTTCTGCTACTTACTAAATGCATGAATCAGGGCACAGTATCGAACCTGTCTCCACAATTTACTTGTTGTATAACCTTTAGTAAGTGATTTAACCCTCTTTTGCCTCAGTTACCTCATAAAGTCTTTGCAAAGATTACAAGAATTTATGTACATAAGGCACTTAGAATGATGCATGATATGTAGCAGGCATTGAGACAAATTGTTATTTCCCCTTGAGGATAAAGATATCTTATAATAGGCCTCTGATCTCAACTAGAATTTTTTTTTAAATAATTTTATTTTTTTTAATGGGGCAACATCAATAAATCAGGATACATATATTCAAAGATAACAAGTCCAGGTTATCTTGTCGTTCAATTATGTTGCATACCCATCACCCAAAGTCAGATTGTCCTCTGTCACCTTCTATCTAGTTTTCTTTGTGCCCCTCCCCCTCCCCCTTTCCCTCTCCCTTTCCCCCCTCCCCCCCGTAACACCACACTCTTATCAATGTCTCTTAGTTTCACTTTTATGTCCCATCTACGTATAGAATAATGCAGTTCCTGGTTTTTTCTGATTTACTTATTTCGCTTCGTATCATGTTATCAAGATCCCACCATTTTGCTGTAAATGTTCCGATGTCATCATTTCTTATGGCTGAGTAGTATTCCATAGTGTATATGTGCCACATCTTCTTTATCCAGTCATCTATTGATGGGCTTTTTGGTTGTTTCCATGTCCTGGCCACTGTGAACAATGCTGCAATAAACATGGGGCTGCATGTGTCTACGTATCAATGTTTCTGAGTTTTGGGGGTATATACCCAGTAGAGGGATTGCTGGGTCATAAGGTAGTTCTATTTTCAGTTTTTTGAGGAACCACCATACTTTCTTCCATAATGGTTGTACTACTTTACATTCCCACCAACAGTGGATGAGGGTTCCTTTTTCTCTACAGCCTCTCCAACATTTGCTATTACCTGTCTTGCTAATAATAGTTAATCGAACAGGTGTGAGGTGGTATCTCATTGCAGTTTTGATTTGCATTTCTCTAATAGCTAAAGAAGATGAGCATCTTTTCATATATCTGTTGGCCATTTGTATTTCTTCCTGGGAGAAGTGTTTGTTCATGTCCTCTTCCCATTTTTTTATTGGATTGTTTGTTTGTTTCTTGTTGAGTTTTATGAGTTCTTTGTATATTTTGGATATTAGGCCCTTATCTGAGCTGTTGTTTGAAAATATCATTTCCCATTTAGTTGGCTTTCTGTTTATTTTGTTATCAGTTTCTCTTGCTGAGCAAAAACTTCTTAGTCTGATGTAGTCCCATTCATTAATTTTTGCCTTCACTTCTCTTGCCTGTGGAGTCAAATTCATAAAATGCTCTTTAAAACCCAGGTCCATGAGTTTAGTACCTATGTCTTCTTCTATGTACTTATTTGTTTCAGGTCTTATGTTTAGATCATTGATCCATTTTGAGTTAATTTTAGTACAGGGGGACAAACTGTAGTCCAGTTTCATTCTTTTGCATGTGGCTTTCCAGTTTTCCCAGCACCATTTATTGAAGAGGATTGCTTTTCTCCATTGCGTGTTGTTGGTCCCTATATCAAAAATTATTTGACTATATATATGTGGTTTTATTTCTGGACTTTCAATTCTGTTCCATTGGTCTGAGTGTCTATTTTTCTGCCAATACCATGCTGTTTTGATTGTCGTGGCCCTATAATAGAGTTTGAAGTCAGGTATTGTAATGCCCCCAGCTACATTCTTTTTCTTTAGGATTGCTTTGGCTACTCGGGGTTTTTTATAGTTCCATATAAATCTGATGATTTTTTGCTCCATTTCCTTAAAAAATGTCATTGGAAGTTTGATGGGAATTGCATTAAATTTGTATATTGCTTTGGGTAATATAGCCATCTTGATTATATTTATTCTTCCTAACCAAGAACAAAGTATATTCTTCCATCTCATTATATCTTTTTCGATTTCCCTTAATAATGGTTTATAGTTTTCATTATATAAGTCCTTTACATTCTTTGTTATGTTTATTCCTAAGTATTTTTTTGTTGTTGTTGCAATCGTGAAGGAGATTATTCTTTTGAGTTCGTTCTCAATTGTTTCATTGTTGGCATATAGAAAGGCTATAGACTTCTGTATGTTAATTTTGTATCCTGTGACCTTACTGTATTGGCTTATTGTTTCTAGTAGTCTTTTTGTGGATTCTTTGGGGTTTTCGATGTATAGGATCATATCATCTGCAAAAAGTGATACCTTTACTTCTTCTTTTCTGATATGGATGCCTTTTATTTCTTTGTCTTGTCTGATTGCTCTGGCTAGAACCTCTAGTACCACATTAAATAAGAGTGGAGAGAGTGGACAACCCTGTCTTGTTCCTGATTTAAGGGGGAAAGCCTTCAGTTTAGTGCTATTTCATATGATGTTAGCTGATGGTTTATCATATATGGCCTTTATCATGTTGAGATATTTTCCTTCTATACCCATTTTGTTGAGAGTCTTAAACATAAAATTGTGTTGTATTTAATCAAAAGCCTTTTCTGCGTCTATTGGTAAGATCATGTGGTTTTTGTTCTTTGTTTTGTTGATATGGTGTATTACATTAACCGTTTTACATATGTTGAACCATCCTTGAGATTCTGGGATGAATCCCACTTGATCGTGATGTATTATTTTTTTAATATGTTGTATTTGATTTGCTAGTATTTTGTTTAGTATTTTAGCATCTGTATTCATTAGAGATATTGGTCTGTAGTTTTCTTTTTTTGTGCCATCCTTACCTGGTTTTGGTATGAGGGTTATGTTGGCCTCATAAAATGTGTTTGGAAGTATTGCTTCTTCTTCAATTTTTTGGAAGACTTTGAGTAGAATAGGAACCAAATCTTCTTTGAATGTTTGATAAAATTCACTGGTATAGCCGTCAGGGCCTGGACTTTTATTTTTGGGGAGGTTTTTAATGGTTTTTTCTATTTCTTCTCTACTAATAGGTCTGTTTAGGCTTTCTGCTTCTTCTTGACTCAGTCTAGGAAGGTTGTATTGTTCTAGGAATTTATCCATTTCTTCTAGGTTGTTGAATTTAGTGGCATAAAGTTTTTCATAGTATTCTACAATAATTCTTTGTATATCTACGGTGTCCGTGGTGATTTCTCCTCTTTCATTTTGGATTTTGTTTATATGAGTTCTTTCTCTTTTTTCCTTGGTGAGTCTTGCCAAGGGTTTGTCAATTTTGTTGATCTTTTCAAAGAACCAGCTCCTTGTTCTATTAATTTTTTCTATAGTTTTTTTGTTCTCTAATTCATTTATTTCTGCTCTGATTTTTATTATCTCCTTTCTTCGGCTGGTTTTGGGTTGTCTTTGTTCTTCATTTTCTAGTTCCTTCAGGTGTGAAGTTAAGTGGTTCACTTGGGCTCTCTCTTGTTTGTTCATATAGGCCTGAAGTGATATGAACTTCCTTCTTATCACTGCTTTTGCTGCATCCCATAGATTCTGATATGTCGTATTGTCATTTTCATTTATCTGTATATATCTTTTGATCTCTGCACTTATTTCTCCTTTGACCCATTCATTTTTTTAAAGTATGTTGTTTAGTTTCCACATTTTTGTGGGATTTTTTTCATATTTTTTGCAGTTGAATTCTAGTTTCAAGGCTTTATGATCAGAAAATATGCTTGGCACAACTTCGATTTTTCTGAATTTGCTGATGTTGTTTTTGTGGCCCAACATATGGTCAATTCTTGAGAATGATCCATGTACACTGGAGAAAAATGTATACTCAGTCACTTTGGGATGAAATGTCCTGTAGATGTCTATCATATCCAGGTGCTCTAGTGTTTTGTTTAAGGCCACTATGTCTTTGTTGATTCTCTGTTTGGATGACCGATCTAGAGCCGTCAGCGGTGTATTGAGGTCTCCAAGTATGATTGTATTTTTGTCAGTTTTTGTTTTAAGGTCAATAAGTAGCTGTCTTATATATTTTGGTGCTCCTTGGTTTGGTGCATATATATTAAGAATTGTTATGTCTTAGTCCTGGCCGGTTGGCTCAGTGGTAGAGTGTCGGCCTGGCGTGCAGGAGTCCCGGGTTCGATTCCCGGCCAGGGCACACAGGAGAAGCGCCCATCTGCTTCTCCACCCCTCCCGCTCTTCTTCCTCTCTGTCTCTCTCTTTCTTTCCCACAGCCGAGGCTCCACTGGAGCAAAGTTCGCCTGGACGCTGAGGATGGTTCTGTGGCCTCTGCCTCAGGCGCTCGAGTGGCTCTGATTGTGGCAGAGCGACACCCCAAGATGGGCAGAGCATCGCCCCCTGGTGGGCGTGCCGGGTGGATCCATGTCGGGCGCATGCAGGAGTCTGTCTGACTGCCTCCCCATTTCCAACTTCGGAAAAATACAGAAAAAAAAAAAAAAGAATTGTTATGTCTTCTTGATTCAGTGTCCCCTTAGCCATTATGAAATGGCCATTTTTGTTTCTGAGTACTTTTGCTGTCTTGTAGTCAGCATTATCAGATATGAGTATTGCTACGCCTGCTTTTTTTTTTTTGGATGTTATTTGCTTGGAGTATTGTTTTCCAGCCTTTCACTTTGAATTTGTTTTTATCCTTGTTACTTAGATGAGTTTCCTGTAGGCAACAAACAGTTGGATTTTCTTTTTTAATCCATTCTGCTACTATGTGCCTTTTTATTGGTGAGTTTAATCCGTTTACATTTAGTGTAATTATTGACACTTGTGAGTTTCCTATTGCCATTTTATATCTTGCTTTCTGTTAGTTTTGTGTCTTGTTTGATCCTTCTCTTTCGTTTTTCTATCTTTTGTTTTTATTTGGTTGTATTCCATACATCTTTCCTCTGTTGCTATCTTTTTTATCTCATGTGCTTCTGTGGTGGTTTTTTCAATGGTGGTTACCTTTAAGTAATGAAAAGGGTTCCTACCCTGTTCATTGTAGCGAACTATTTTGTGAGTACTTTTGCACTCCATCGTCCTTTGCTACTGTTAATCTCCATCTTCTCCCCTCCTTTCTTTTTTTTGTTGTCACAGTTTAAATTTGGTTTCATTGTGTTCTTCTTGGAGCTTTTACATGTGGCTCTGTTTTTTTTATTTTTTTATTCTTTGTATCTGATTGGAGAACCCCCGTTAGTAATTCCTGGAGTGGGGGTTTTCTGATGATAAATTCCCTCATCTTTTCTGTATCTGTGAATGTTTTTATTTCTCCTTCATATTTGAAGGATAGCTTTGATGGGTATAGTATTCGTGGCTGAAAGTTCCTCTCTTTCAGGACTTTAAATATTGGGGTCCACTCTCTTCTAGCTTGTAGAGTTTCTGCTGAGAAATCTGATGATAATCTAATGGGCCTTCCTTTATATGTTGTATTCTTCTTTTCCCTGGCTGCCTTCAGAATTTTTTCTTTGCTGTTGGTTTGTGCCAATTTCATTATGATATGCCTTGGAGTAGGTTTGTTGGGGTTAAGAAAACTCGGAGTTCTGTTTGCTTCTTGAACTTGAGGCTTTAGTTCTTTCCACAGGCTTGGGAAGTTCTCATCTATTATTTGTTTGAGTATGTTCTCCATTCCATTTTCTCTCTCTTCTCCCTCTGATATACCTATTATTCTTATGTTATTCTTTTTGATGGAGTCAGATAATTCTTGTAGGGCTATCTCATTTTTTTAAATTTTTGAGTCTCTTTCTTCTTCTCTCTGTTGTGCCTCAAGTTGCTTGTCTTCTATTTCACTAATCCTCTCTTCTATCTGACCTGTTCTATTAGCTAAGCTTGTTATTTCGTTTTCAGCTCGTGAATTGAGTTTTTCATCTTTGTTTGATTTGTTTTTATAGTTTCAATTTTCGTGGACATATATTCTTTGTGTTCATTGAGTTGTTTTCTGAGCTCCCTAAATTGCCTTTCTATGTTTTCTTGTATATCTCTGAGTATTTTTAGGATTTCTATCTTGAATTCTCTGTCATTTAGCTCCAAGGTTTCCAATATATTAAATTTTTTCTCCATAGATTTTTCCTCATCTAGCTGTGTTACCTCTCTTTCTTTTGTATCCATGATATTCGATTTTCACTTCCTTAATGGCATCTGAGGGTGGTTTTGTTGATAGTATTAATGAGATTTAATAAAGAATAAAAAGTTAAAAAAATAAAAAATCGAAAAGAGTTGGTTTTTTTTAAAAAAAAATTAATAATGAAAAAAAGAAAAATAAAATAAAATAAAAATTTTTTAAAATTATTTCCCCCCCCCCTCCTTTTTTCCTCTCCTCTCCTCTCCCCTCCTTCTTGAGAAAATCTTGTGGTGAACTGTGAATTATAACAAACAATGCCTGTAATGGAGGGCCTGAATTGGGGAAAAGTAATAAAGGGGCAAAAAAAAAAAGAAGAAAAAAAGAAAGAAAAAAGAAGGGGGTATCGACCCACAAAAAGCAAATAAGGAAAAAATTTCGGTCATGAATAAAATGATTTGCTTTTAGTTGTTGGTTGACTAAGAGTTATGATGAGAGGAATAAGAGGAAAACAGAAAAATTGGGGGACAAATTAAAAAATTACTATTGTATTTAGTGGAACAAGAACTAGATAAAATGGAGAGCCAGGGATGGGAGCACTGCTAGTGAGTTAAAAGGGTAAAGTAAACCCCCCCCAAAATGCCACAAACATAAGTTTGAGTCCCAGATAAGATAATTTGTTTGTTTTTGAGGTTTGAATGAGAGGAGATGTAAAGGAGAAAGGAAGAAACTAATATAGAGGGAGAAAAGAAAGAGAGAGAGAGAAAAAAAGAGGGAACCACTAAAAGAAGAAAAAAGAAAAAAGAGGAGAGAGAGAGAGAGTTAAGGGTTTTGGAGTGCAACCCTCATAGAGAGAAAGGAAGAGGAAAGAAAAGATAATGGGAGATGTAACACTTATGGGTAGTGTAGTTCAAGGAGAGGAGAGAGTAAGCCTGGCAGAGAGTTAAATCAGCCAAATTGGAGGAGGAAAAAAAAATATCAAGAATGAAGATAAGAGAAACAAACGAACAAATATAATAAAATGGGATAGGTTATAAAGTCTGCAGATTATTCTTCATTTTGAGAGGTTATCTTCTTGCTTTTTCTTTTCTCTCCCTCTTCCTGGTCGGTGACTCTGTAACCCGGGTTCTGCCCCTTTGGCACGCTCAGGTAGAGGTTTGCAGTTGATAAGTCTCTATGGCGATGTCATGTATTGTGCTTCAGTCTTGTTGGCAGTCAAGGCTCATTAGCATTTATAGGCTCCGACAGTGAGAGAGTCCGTGTTCCTGGAGCCTTTCTCCTAGTCTTTCCTTCCTCAATTAGTAGCCTGATAATCCAGCTATGGGGTTGCTGCTGCCTCTGCCTGGATAGTAAGAGGCTCAAAGAGCTGGCAACTCCCCACTCTATTTCCACTCAGCACAGGGCTCTGGGTAAGGCTCAGTCAGTCAGAGCTGCTAGCATAATCAGGCAGGGTTTCCGCCCACTCAAAGACCTCTGGCTCTGCCACTCTGTCTGGTAACACAGGCGGGCGCCCACCGGGGTGCTTTGAGGAATCTCTCGCTCACTTTCTGCGCGCGCAGACCAGGATATTCAGCCGGCAGTCTCACGCTCTGAGTGAAACCCCCAACCGCATGGAAAAGTTCCAGTGTTGGAATTGGCTCTCGCTCCGTCCCCGTGCGCGGCTTTTGCAAGGCGCTGGGGCGGCCCGAGATTCCGCTTTGGCCCCCACAAAGGCCCCTGACTCTGCCCCTCTGTGCGATAACACGGGCGCGCACTGCCGAGGCACTCGGAGGAATCTCTCGCTATCTGCGCGCGCAGACCAGGATGTCAGGCCGGCTGCGTTTCCCTCTGAGTGAAACTCCCACCAGCATGGAAAAGTTCCACCTTTGGAATTAGTTCTCGCTCCCTCCCATGCGCGGCTTTCCCAGGGTGCTGGGGCTGCCCAGAGATTCCACTTTCAGCCCACACAAAAGCCTCTGACTCTGCCTCTCTGTGGGGTAACACGGGCACCCACTCCCGAGGTTTTGCAAGAAATCTCTCACCCACTATCTGCGCATGCTGACCAGGAGATCGGGTAAAATGGCTGCCCTGCTTGTCTTTCTTTGTCTGGGTTTGGCGCGAGTGTTAGCTTGTATTGCCCGGGTTGCCACAGGAACAGTTTTTCCTCAGCTTGGATCTCCGTGCCACAGCCTGGTTCAGCTGTTTGTGCCGCGGCCTGGATCTATTCACCCCCTTTGCCCGCCTCAGTTTCTATATTCACAGTTCCCAGAGAAAGCCGCCCTGTTTAGGTTAGTGAGGAAGGCGGAGCATTTCTTACTCCCTATTTCCTTCGGGGTTTGGTTATATATTTAGCCAATTTTTCGCTCGACCATACCTTCGGGTATATTGCGAAACATCTGGAGGCTCCAAGGATAGGTTTTTCTGTTTCTGGTTGAAGATCTTGTTGAGTTTTGGGGGAGATTTATCGGTATCACTTCCTACCCCGCCATTACTCTGACGTCATCTCTCTCAACTAGAATTTTTATGCAAATATCAACCAGAAAAGAACAGAGAACATAATGGGGAAACAAAGTACAGTGGTACCTTGAGATACGAGCAGACAAACATACAATTTTTAAGCTAGGAGCTGCAACTTGGTCCATATTTTTGTTCCAGATCCAAGCAAAATTCCGAGATACAACTTGTGATTTGGGAAGCTGCCACTAGTTGGCACATTAGTGCACGGGTCCACTATCAGCAGCACAACACCAGCATCTCGTTCTTTCTCACGTGTTACCCGCAGAATCAAGTCGAATCTTGTGCGCTGTACTCATTCTTGCATCATTTTTGCATTTTTTTACTAACTTTTTTTGTGTGCTATCATGGGGCTGAAGAAAGTGAGTGTAAAGGACAGTGGGGAGAAGAAGAAGAGAATGATGTCGATAGAAGTAAAGCAAGAAATATTAGAAAAACATGAGCGTGGTGTGAGTGATTGAACTGGCAAGGCTGTACAGCCGCAACACATCTACAATTTGTACCATCCTTAAACAAAAGATGCCATCAAAAGCACAAATCCAGCGAAAGAAACTACAATTTTGTTCCAATTAAGGACAAATATCCATGATGAAATGGAGAAGCTTCTGCTGGTGTGGGTGAAAGAGAAAGAGCTGACAGGAGATACAGTGACAGAGACTGTAATATGCGAAAAGGCACGTGTTATTTATGGCGACTTGAAGAAGAAAGAATCATCGACCTCAAAAGAGACAGCAGAAGATACATTTAAGGCAAGTCATGGCTGGTTTGAAAATTTCAAGAAGAGATCTGGCATCCACTCAGTAGTGAGGCATGGTGAAGCTGCGAGTGCTGACGTTAAGGCAGCTGAGGAGTACATCACATGTTTTGCTGCGCTTATCGCAAAGAAAGGCTACATCCCTGAACAAGTGTTCAACTCTGATGAAACAGGCTTGTTTTGGGGAAAAAATGCCCCGGAGGACTTTCATCACTGCAGAGGAGAAGCTGCCAGGCCATAAACCCTTGAAGGACCATCTGACCCTTGCATTGTGTGCAAATGCTAGTGGTGACTGTAAGGTAAAGCCACTGCTAGCGTATCATTCTGAAAATCATCGAGCTTTTAAGATTCACAAGATTCTTAAAGAAAAACTGCAGGTTATGTGGTGTGCCAATGCTAGGGCATGGGTTATGTGGCAGTTTTTTATTAAATGGGTAAATCTCATCTTTGGTCCTGCAGTGAAGAAGTATCTTCAAGAAAATAAACTCCCGATGAAAGCATTACTAATCTTTAATAATGCTTCAGCCCACCCACTTGGTCTTGAAGATGACAGTCTCGATGAGTTCAAATTCATGAAAGTCCTCCACCTCCCACTCAACACTTCAATCTGGCAACCTATGGATCAGCAGGTCATTTCCAACTTTAAAAAGCTTTACACAAAGCACTTGTTCTGCCACTGCTTTGAAGAGACTGAGAATACAAATCTAACCCTTTGAGAGTTTTGGAAAGATCACTATAACATCATGATATGTTTATGCATTATTGACTTGGCATGACAAGAGGTTACAAGAAGAACCTTGAACTTGGCATGAAAAAAGTTATAGCCTGATGTTGCAGACAGGGACTTCAAAGGATTCGAACCAGAGACCGAGACTGAGGTAGAAGCATTGGAGGAGACTGTGTCCCTCGGAAATTCAATGGGTCTGGAGGTAGATGAGGGTGATGTAAACGAGCTCATTGAATAACATGAGGAGGAACTCTCAACTGAGGAGTTGAAGGAGATACAGATGATGCAACATACGGAGCTTCAGCAAGATATTAGTAGTGAGGAGGAGGTAGAGTCAGAGGAAGTGATGTCTACAAGTGAACTTAGAGACTTGCTGGCAATGTGGGAGAAGCTTTCAAGTTTCATTAAAAAAAACACCCAGGAAAAGTTTCAACTGGTCATGCTTCAGCACTTTTTAATAACACTTTTTTGTCACATTTCTATAACATTTTAAAAGGCAGGCATAAGCAAACCTCTTTGGATAGATTTTTATTCAAAAGTCCTGCAAGTGAAAGTGGTGAAAGTGCAGCCAAAAAGGCAAAAACAGGTGATAATTAAATGAAAAATACGTAATGTTAAGCTTAGGTTAAGTTTAACGTTAAGAAAGTGCATTTTTTTTACAATTAAGTCTTTGTGGTTTCATTTTAAGTAAGGAAAGTGCAGTTTTAGTTTATGTGTCTACAGTGCTGCATCCCTTCTTCCCTCCCTCCTCCTCTGCCATTCACCTCCATCAGCTGCACTCGTCTGTCTCCAAATTAAGAATACAGTACTAAATAACAATTTTTTCTTTTATTTTATATATTTTTTTATACATTGGTAAAGTATAAACGTGTGTTTCTTAATTAAAAACATGTCTTTTTTTGCCTGACCGGGCGGTGGCGCAGTGGATAAAGCATCGGACTGGGATGCGGAGGACCCAGGTTCGAGACCCCGAGGTCATCAGCTTGAGCGCGGGCTCATCTGGTTTGAGCAAAAGCTCACCAGCTTGGACCCAAGTTCACTGGCTCCAGCAAGGGGTTACTGGTTCTGCTGAAGGCCCGCAGTCAAGGCACATATGAGAAAGCAATCAATGAACAACTAAGGTGTTGCAATATGCAATGAAAAACTAATGATTGATGCTTCTCATCTCTCCATTCCTGTCTGTCTGTCCCTGTCTATCCCTCTCTCTGACTCTCTGTATCTATAAAAAAAAAAAGTCTTTTTTCATAATTTAGGATGGTTTGGGGATGTTTCACAGGGCTGTAACTAAATAAATCTATTTCAGTTATTTTAAATGGGAGAAATTTGTTTGATATACCAGTTGACTGACTTACGAGCTCAGTTAAAGAATGAATTAAACTCGTATCTCAAGGTGCCACTGTAATTCAAAGCAATGTTAATCACAAATTTCACTTTCCATCCATTCACTTTTCCTTCCCTTGATCACTCTTTTAATCTAGGAATACAAGAAGGGTGATGAACTTGAGAGGCAAACAGCAAGAAGTAGGAATCAAGAAATAAGAAACTGGGCTCTGGCTGGTGGCTCAGTAGATAGGGTGTCAGCCTGGCATATGGATGTCCTGGGTTTGATTCCCAGTCAGGGCACACAGGAGAAACGACTATTTGCTTCTCCCCCCTCAACTCCCCCTTCTCTTCCTCTTTCCCTCCTGCAGCCAGTGGTTCAATTGGTTTGAGTTGTTGGACCCAGGTGCTGAGGATGGCTATAGGAGCGCATCAGCCTCAGGCACTAAAAATAGCTAGATACTTGAACATCTGCCACAGATGGGGTTGCTGGGTGGATCCCAGTGGGGAGAATGCAGGAGTCTGCCTCACTATCTCCCCTCCTCTCACCTAAAAACAAAAGAAGAAGAAATTGGTGGTCTTCAGAATGCATTAGCCCCTTACTGTGGAGTACCTCACCTGCCCCAGTTCTGCCTTGACACAGACCTTTTCCCACCTACTCCCAGCTACAGAAGCATGGAAGGTGGGGTAAGGCCTGTGGTAGGACTGGAAAATTTTCAGGTTTCTCATCTGGGGCTCTGCCGCAGATCTTTGAGTGAGTTAGGAATAAGTCACCTGAATTCTCTCATATCATCTACAGACTGAGAATAACTATGCTATGTACCCCATAAAATTTTGTTAAAATAAATGGACATAAGGCATAAGCATTTTGAGAAGTAAAAAGTACCATATAAAGTTTTGTTAATGACAGGGTTTGCATTAGTTTAGCTTCCCTAAAGTTAACAGATGTTACACAAAATAAAGGTTCATTATCACAATGATTCAGCAAATGCTTGGTTAAGAAAATTCTCCAGAGTCTGTACCTAAAATATATCAGATACTTTGGGCCCTTGTTGTAAACATGTATATTTCTAACACCTCCTTTGCCATCCTAAAACAAATTCGTAGATAAGTCCTACACAAACATAATGTCCAAAAAAACCATCACCAACAACAACTTATCTATTTGTGTATGTAAATGATTGGGAATGACAAGGCTAAAAAAAAATAGTTTTTTGCATCTATATGGAGAATCATGGCAAATACAAGTTACATACAGCCTACAGAGTTGTGCTATATTAGCGACTGAAACACAACTAGTAGCATTTGCTCATATTGTGCTTTCTTGAATAGTAAAAATAATTCTTTGTAAAGCTCCAAACCAAAATACAACCTTTCCTTGATTTACATGGTCATTGTAGTCGTAAAATATTCAGCATCTATGATTATAAAATCACAATTACTTTGTGTGTATACTTAAAACAAGTCTGAAGCTTAATGATCAATGCATTTTTCAGCTACATCACTACAGGGACAAGTGTGAGTTGCAGGCGCTGAGGGACAGCTCTTGCTTTTATGGGTCTGTCTGTGCACTGCAGTCTGACTACCATTTCCCCAGAAATAAGACCTAGAGCAATTTTTTCAAGCTTAGAAATATAAGATATCCCCAGAAAATAAGACCTAGTGTGTCTTTAAGAGCAAAAATTAATAAGACACTGTCTTATTTTGGGGGAAACACGGTAGCATCCATGACCTCTGGACCAATCAGAGCAACAAGAAAAACACTTTTATGAATTTATAATTTATAAAACGTTCCCAAGGGGGCAGTAGAGCTCCATTGAGATTGGCTACTTATAGGGTTTACAGAGTCTTTTAACATGATAATGTTAAGAGATTGTTTGCCAATGCTTAATTACAGAATACCATTTTTCCCAAGTAGCTTCTGGAAAGACTACAGTTTCACTAATCACAGTTTAAGAAATATTGGTACTAAGTATTTTTAAGGAGTAAGTCAAATAGTAAAAGCATCCTTAGTCCTGCCACAACTGAACAGCAATAAGAAGTTTCTGGAGATATGTTTCCCAGAGATGAAAAACCTGATACTTGCCTGGGTCTCTCAATATTATCAATAATACAGAAAAGATATCCCTAAGACACTCAGACATCACAGTTACACAGCCAAATTCATTAGTGCCATTCAGGATAAATGGTATCAAAGGTACATATTTGGAATCTAGGCTGTTGCTTGGAAGTCACTTTTATGATCCTTGAACATATTACTTCATAAATTTATTTTTCTAGGGGCTATAAATTTCTCTATGCCCTTTCCCAATAGGAAATGGGTTTTGTAGGTCAATCTAGTGAATGTGGTGGATAACATCAGCTATTCTTTTCTTTATCAATTCAATATACAAAATTACAGCAATGAAATGTTATTTCCATTATTTTCTCAAACCTACAGGTTTTATAAGTACTGAAAGATATGTTTAAATTGGACCCCAAACCTGGCTTTAACTCATAACCTAATGATTTAAAAATTAAAAATCCCACTATTCAGGACCTGGTGAGGCTATGTGCTTTGATTTCTACAAATGAAATAAATTACAGTAAATAATTACAAAGCAATCATAAAAATGCTGTTAGTTACAGGACTACAGAACCTTAATTACATTGTTAATGTTTTTATTTTCTCATATTTTAAGACACATGTGAGAACAATGCTTCTAATTTTCTAAAATATTTATCATGTATTGGTGCCATCTGGTGGACATTTTCAATTAAAGCTAAATCATTGTTTAAAAAAATTGGAGGGATAGGTTTCTCCCCTCTTAAAAAAAAGTAGAAAAACAGGTTTATTATTTGCAACACACTTTATCTTATAGTTTCTGTAATTTGGGACCAACGCATCAGTTCACTCCTACTCGGTTCTATCAACCTGCGGTCACTTATCACATGGCCCTACCTCATCTTTATCCAGATTTGTGAATGGATTAAGTTATCACATTACTTGAGAAATAAGTACTTAACAGTGACAGTATTTGTAAATTAAACAATAGAATGAGTGAAGATAAATGCAATGTCTGAAATCAACAAGGGCAACTTATACAAGACATTTCTTCAAATCAAGAGAGAATAAGCAAAGAAATGTGTAAGCACTGACCAGAAAGGGCTATGAAAGTATACTCAGCATGTTAACAAATAATTAAAGATATCACTTTATACCTATCAGGTTGGCAAAAATTATTTTAATTTTAAAAGTCTGATATTAGCATATTAACAGGTGCTAGTGAAAGTATGAAACAGAAGCCTTCAAATACTGCTGGTGGGAAAGGAATCTAGCAATACTTAAGTACGTATGCATACAGCCTACAACCCCAAAATCACATTCCTAAGTGTATTAATTACCTATTGCTGTGTAACCACTTACCCCAAGATTTGGAGGCTTGAAATATCATTTGTCTCAAAATTTTGTGGGTCAGGGTTTCTCAAAAGTCGGCAATCAAGAGTCAGCTGGGGCCTGACCTGTGGTGGCGCAGTGGATAAAGCGTCGACCTGGAAATGCTAAGGTCGCCAGTTCGAAACACTGGGCTTGCCTGGTCAAGGCACATACGGGAGTTGATGCTTCCAGCTCCTCCCCCAGTCTCTGTCTCTCTCTCCCTCTCTCTCTCCTCTCTAAAATGAATATATAAAATAAAAATTAAAAAAATAAAAATTTTTTTAAAAAAGTCAGCTGGAGCTACAGTGCTCTCAAGGCTAAATGGAACAGCAGCGGCTTCCCGGCTCACTCAAAGAGCTGTTAGCAAGCCTTAGGGCCTCACTGGCTATGGGTCAGAGTTAGTTCCGTGCCACAGGGACATTTCCAGAGGACACTTCACAACACCGCCCTCTGCTTACCTCAGAGAAGAGAGAATGAGAAATAGCAAGACAGAAGTCACAGACCTTGGGGAAACTAATCTCAGAAGTGAGGTCTCATCACCTTCGCCATAGTCTACTCATTAGAAAGCAATCGCTAGGTTCAGCCCACATTAAAGGAATGAGATTAAAGAAGGGCATGCAGATAACAAACCTAACTTTCTGCGGTCATTTTGCAATGTATACAAATGTGAATCATAATGTTGTACACCTGAAACTAATATAATGTATGTCAATTATACCTCAAGAGGGAAATGAATATCAGGAGTCAGGGAACACTGGGAGCCATTTTAGAGGCTGCCTACCACACTGGTTATACACCCCAGAAATTTTCAACAGATCAACAAAACAAGGATGAGACTGTTCACTGCAGGATTGTGTTGGCCTGGGTGACAAAGGGAGAAAGGCATGGGCATGATGACTTGCATCGGCCAAAATCAATGGGCAATGAAATGAGTATAATAATTCAGTTCTGTGATTCGAAGACTATTAAAAACAAAACCCCAAAGACGAGAAAAACAAATGCATCCCTACAAAGCTGTGCTCAAGCCCCCTTGATTGTTCTCTTTCCTCCAGACAGCCAATTATCGGTTATAAGATAAGTGCCATGTATATAGTCAGCACAGGCCAGGTACCTGTTGTTTTTCAACTCACCTACCCTTCTATATGCTACTTTGAACATCTGAGGCTGGGAGACATTACGCTACATTTCTAAGTTCTCTGTCCAGTGGCTAGGGCCCTGAGGAAGCTGAAGGCTTCAGAAGGAAGGAAGCAGACAGGCTTTGGCTACCAGTGTGACAGTTGCTGCAGGCGTTCTTGCTGCTGTGGGGATGGGGGATTCCAGAGGAGCAGTTGGAGCAGAGGCAGCACCCTTGGCTAAGGGACACCTCCTCAGCAGCTCCAGGCTGCTTCTGATGGTGCAGCTGCAGGTCAGCTCCAGCACCCAGCATCTGCTGTTTGGCTATCACCCCTTCATTTCCCTTGTTTGCTCCAGCCCCTCTTGCCTACCTTTTTGCACTTCCTTTTGATACTTTTTACCAGTACAGAGAAAAAAGGCTATCTGAAATATACTGCTTTCTATTAACCTCCTAATAATAGGACCTTATAATTGTAAACAACTAAATCTCCACTTTACAGATGAGGAGATTCAGAGAAGGTAAGTATTGTACTTGCCTGAGGGTAATAGCTGGGATTTAAATCCAGTACACCTGGCTCTTGAGCCTATCACTTCACTATACAGTATGCTACACTTCCTTTCACATACATATAAGTAAAACTATGTTTCCCCATGATGTCATATAAAAGAAAGAAGTATGACACCATGATAAAGACAGCTAAATAATGCCAGCGGCCCTTTTAAGTAAACATTTATTATGTATCCTCATGATTTAGAAAAAAGAAAATGTGAAAAAACAGTTACACAACAAAGGACATACTGGTCTCCTTTCCTTTTTGAAAGATTTGTTCATATGCTTGGGGTACAATTATATATAGTTCCATATGTCATAATACTGTAGTCTGATGCTGAGCTTCCCATGGCTTAGTCAGTAGGAAGCACCAGATCAGGAAAAGATCCTCTCAGACCTGTACCATGTTAGATTGTTTTGCATTAAAAGCCATTTTCTTAAAATAACTAAATGAAGTTCTAAGACAAGTCCTATCACAATTTAAAATTTTTAAAAAAGCATTTCTATTATTCTTGCTTACACTGGGAATTCTCAAATCACAGAACAGTGGGGGCAATGGACAGGACATGGTTTGTCATCTGAGATTAGGTTCTAGTCCAAAGCCAAGAGCTATTAGATGACTTTATTCTCCAAATAAGTAAGCCTCTACCCACCTCCTGTGACCTTCATTTTATTCCCAAATACATGACAGTAAAGAAGCATGTTATAGTGAACATCACAACTCTGAACTCTTCTAATGGAAAGAAACTGATTTCATTTCCTCACACACATCTCTCTGGACTGCCAAAACTGAAAATTGCTAGTTCTCTTTAGTTGTCTTCTCCCTAATATAATATCTTCATATTAAATGAGGACCCTCATTTCTTTTCCTTTACCTAATATCCTCCTTTTCCCTTTTGCTAATATCAGCAATAACAAAATGAAAAAAAATCAGCCCTTTTGTAGGGAGGGAATGAATGAACAAATTCACATGAACACACAGCCCCAATGGGGGCTATGTCAAAGAGCTCCAAATGACCACAGGTAGAACAGTTCAAACACTAAAGTAGTATAAGATCATAACATAACCCAAAGTTTCAAGTACTCGAGTCCATACTGCTATAAATGATTAAACAAATTAGTAAATGAAACACATCTCCCATACAGAAGAATTTCAAATAATCTATGTAGATATCCCAACTCCTGAGAAGGGGCAGGATGACTCACTGCTTATCAAGTGTGGGCTATGCAAAGTGACTTCCTCCAAAGTGTTTTACAGAAAGAGGAAATAAAACAATAACTACAATGGAGACAGCTGAGAAACACTACCTTAGAGTATCAATAGGGTTAAATCACGTTGATAGTATGTACCCTTGATAGAATCATGAAAATAGCATTTTACCTGTGCTCCTTCCACCAATAACCCGCAGCTCCAGTCTTATCAGATGAAAAGTATCAGACAAATTCCAAGAGTGAGGCGTCTTAAAAAATACCTGACCAGGGCACCTCCAAACTGTCAAGGCCATCAAAACAAAGGAGGTCAGAGAGATTGTTACTGCCAAAGGAAGCCTACGGAAACATGACAGCTGTGATGTGCTGTCCTGGAGGGAATCCTGGAAAAGGAACAGTACTTCAGATAAGAACTAAGGAAATCTAAAAAAACCACTAACTTTAGTTAATAGCAATATATCAGTATTGGCCCTTTTAAGTGTAACAAATGTATCACACTAATATAAAATGTTATTAACAGGATAAGCTGGAATATAGGAACTTTGTACTATCTTCTCCATTTTTCTTAAAATCTAAGAACTAATTTTAAAATATTAATAAAGACCATTAAACAGAAAAAAATTCCAAAATGTTAACAGTGATAATCTCCCTAGTAGAATATGGGTAATTTATGCTTTTGTCTTTTTCCCTCACACACATTTTCTACAAGCTCTATGCTGATCTAAAAAGTATACACATACAAAATGTGTTTCTCAACTTGCTTAAATGCCAAACACTAAATCTGTGATTATAAATATTAAAAGAAGACACTATTTATTGAATAACTGCAATTTGTTGCCTACTAACTATGCTTAAGAATCTGACCAATCCTCTGTGTAGTAAACTGTATTAGTTTTTAAAAGATGAAGAACTAGAGGTTCAGGAATTTTAAGTCAATTACCTAACAGGCAGCAGGTAAGCTTAACTCTAAAATATGCTTTTATTTCTATATAATACAGCTTCCCTAGATTTGTTCAGCACTGCATAAACTAGTGCTAGTACAAATACTAAAGTACTTCACAACAACGCTATGAAATGGGTTATCAATACCTCAACTTGTGTGAATTGAGTCAGAAGAAAAATATGTGACAGGAATCACTACAGTAAAAACACCACTAAAAATAAAACATAACTTCCATCAAATAAAACAATACAGGCAGCACTGCCACATCACAGTAGTTGGCAAATCTACTCACAGTAACTTTTAAATACCAGAGATTTTGTTTTACCAGAAGGCATCCTGAATCATGCTTCTTCCCAAGGTAAATAAGGTAGTTCTTTCAAACTATATTAAGTCAAAGAACTAAGTTCAAAGAGATGATTGAGACTGATTTCCTGCCTCCCTCAAGGCTCACTACCCACTGTTGAAGTTATTTCAACATGTGACAGAGTTGATTAGTCAACATCTGTGTTTCATGCCATTTCATGGCTCCTGAACTCACAGGATGATGCGATTAAGGTTAGCTTGTTTTTAAGTAAGTTGGTCTATTTTAGGAGTTAGTAACCATCATAAAAATAAGCCAAAGCAAAGTACCTTGGATCTGAACAAGGGAAATCCAAAACCTGCTCGAAGAATTATAACACCAGCATCAGCCCTGGTTGGCTGGCTAGGTGGATAGAGTAGCAGCCTGGCATATGGATGTTCTGGGTTCAATTCCTGGTCAGGGCACACAAGCAACCACCTGCTTCTCCCTCGCCCTTCTCTACCTATTCCCTTCCCACAGCCAGTGGCTCAATTGGTTCAAGCATTGGCCCTGGGTGCTGAGGATAGCTTGGTTGGTCCAAACGTCAGCCTCAGGTGCTAAAAATAGCTCGTTTGATTCTTGAATTGGCCCCAGACCGGGGTTGCTGGGTGGATCCAGGTCAGGGTGCATGCGAGAGTCTATCTTCCTTCATCTCACTTAAAAACATAATAATAATAATATCAGCATCCATGAAGAAAATCAAATACATGAAGCAGCACACCTGTCAAAAGGACATAGGAACCAGATTGATAGGGTACCCACTGACCAATTCTGGGATAATGCAAACATCAAAATAAAAAATCATCTCATACAAATTAGATATGAGGATATAAAGCATAGGAAATATAGTCAATAAAACAGTATTGCAATATGGGACAGTTGGAACTGGAAATACCGAGGAACACTATGTACACTATGTGATTGTCTAACACTAAGCTGCACATCTGAAACCAATATAAAATAATAAATATTAAAATAATATTTTAAAATTAACTCAAAAAGAAAACCTGATTTTAAAAAGTAGACCAAGACTTGAGATATACAGATATCAAATAAGCACATGAAAAGATGTGCAACATAATTAGCCATTATGAAAAAAATTATAAACACAAAGGCACCATCATCTACTTACCTAGGACAGCTAAACAATTAAAAAAAAACTGGTATCAATCAGGTAGTGGCAAGGATGCAGAGTAACTGAAATACATACTGATGGTGGGAAACTAAATGGCACAAACCACTTTGGAAAACAGGCAGATTTTTATAAAGTTAAAATATAGTTTATGTAATTTAATATAGGATCTAACAAGTAAAGTTTTTAATTTACCCAAGTAAAATATAAACCAGTGCAGAAATGTTCACAGCCATTTTACTCCTAATCACCAAATCTGGGAAATTCAAATATGCCTCAACAGAATGAATAAACTGTGGTCTGTGGTACATCCACACATTGCAGTATCACTCAAAATAAAAAAGTACAAGCTCTTGATATATACAACACCTTGGGTGAATCTCAAGTACACCATGCTAAGTGAAAAGAATCACACTCAAAAGCTGTATTTCATTGACATATTTTGGAAAAAGTAAACCCTAAGGTCAGAGAACAGATCAGAAAGTGTTAGGGTTAAGGTGAGGGGAAGGGTTTAAAAACAAAGGGAAAGTAAGTGGACTCTTGGGGCAGTTGAGGATAAATTATAGAACTGTTCTGCCTCTGTCATTCCTGCCTCTGTCACAGCCTTATTTCAACCAGTAAGTTTCATTACTCATATCGCAATTTGATTGTGGTAGTGATTACATGAATCGGTAAGCATTAAAATTCATAGAACTATAAATCAAAATAACAAACTTCACTGCCTATAAGTTAAAAATTAAGTTAAGAAGAAAAACAAAGTGAAAATAACAATTATAAAGGATTAAATTCTTTAAAACAGAAAACCAATATCCCAAGAAGTCTGAGAACCTCTGGACTAATTGACAGCACAGGTCTCCCGATACAATGCAGTGAGGATTTGGCATTACTTCTGAGGAAGTCCTGGTAAAAGAGCTTAACATAAATAAGAAAACATCAAACCCATATTGAAGTCACTCTACAAAATGACTGGCTTGGACTCTTCAAAAGCATTAATTACATAAAACATAAAAACTCGTTAAGACACACAGTAGGTCAGAGTAATGGCGGGGTAGGAAGCGATACCGATAAATCTCCCCCAAAACTCAACAAGATCTTCAACCAGAAACAGAAAAACCTATACTTGGAGCTTCCAGATGCTTCGCAATACACCCAAAGGTATGATTGAGTGAAAAATTGGCTAAATATATAACCAAACCCCGAAGGAAATAGGGAGTAAGAAATGCTCCACCTTCCTCACTAACCTAAACAGGGCGGCTTTCTCTGGTAACTGTGAATATAGAAACTGAGGCAGGCAAAGGGGGTGAATAGATCCAGGCCGCCACAGCACAAACGGCCGAACCAGGCTGTGGCACGGAGATCCAAGCCAAGGAAAATCTGATCCTGTGGCAACCCGGGCAATACAAGCTAACACTCGCGTCAAACCCAAACAAAGAAAGACAAGTGGAGTGGCCATTTTACCCGGTCTCCTGGTCGGTGCGCAGTTAGTGGGCGAGAATTTCTTCCTAGGCCCCGAGAGTGGGTGCCCGTGTTGCCCCACGGAGAGGCAGGGTCAGAGGCCTTTCTGTGGGCTGAGGGCAGAGTCTCTGGGCAGCCCCAGCGCCCTGGGAAAGCCACGCACGGGAGGGAGTGAGAACTAATTCCAACGGTGGAGATTTTCCGTGCGGGCGGAGGTTTCACTCAGAGGGAAACGCGGCCGGCCTCATATCCTGGTCTGCGCGCGCAGGTAAGGAGTGAGAGATTCCACCGAGTGCCTCGGCAGTGCGCGCCCGTGTTATCGCACAGAGGGGCAGAGTCAGGGGCCTTTGTGGGGGCCAAAGCGGAATCTCGAGCCGCCCCAGCGCCTTGCAAAAGCCGCGCACGGGGACGGAGCGAGACTCAATTCCAACGCTGCAACTTTTCCCTGTGGTTGGGGGTTTCACTCAGAGCGTAAGACTGCTGGCCGGATATCCTGGTCGCAGACAGTAAGTGAGAGTTTCCTCCAAGCGCTCCGGAAGTGGGCGCCCGCTTGTGTTACCAGACAGAGTGGCAGAGCCAGAGGTCTTTGAGTGGACGGAAAGCCCGCCTGATTATGCTAGCAGCTCTGACTAACTGAGCCTTACCCAGAGCCCTGTGCTGAGTGGAAATAGAGTGGGGAGTTGCCAGCTCTTTGAGCCTCTTACTATCCAGGCAGAGGCAGCAGCAACCCCATAGCTGGATTATCAGGCTACTAATTGAGGAAGGAAAGACTAGGAGAAAGGCTCCAGGAACACGGACTCTCTCACTGTCAGAGCCTATAAATGCTAATGAGCTTCGACTGCCAACGAGACTAAAGCACAATACATGACATTGCCATAGAGACTTATCAACTGCAAACCTCTACCTGAGCGTGCCAAAGGGGCAGAACCTGGGGTACAAAGTCACCGACCAGGAAGAGGGAGAGAAAAGAAAAAGCAAGAAGATAACCTCTCAAAATGAAGAATAATCTGCAGACTTTATAACCTATCCCATTTTATTATATTTGTTCGTTTGTTTCTCTTATCTTCATTCTTGATACTTTTTTTTCCTCCTCCAATTTGGCCGATTAACTCTCTACCGGTCTTACTCTCTCCTCTCCTTGAACTACACTACCCATAAGTGTTACATCTCCCATTATCTTTTCTCTTCTCTTCCTTTCTCCCTATGAGGGTTGCACTCCAAAACCCTTAACTCTCTCTCTCTCTCCTTTCTTTTTTCTTCTTTTAGTGGTTCCCTCTTTTTTTCTCTCTCTCTCTTTCTTTTCTCCCTCTATATTAGTTTCTTCCTTTCTCCTTTACATCTCCTCTCATTCAAACCTCAATAACAAACAAATTATCTTATCTGGGACTCAAACCTATGTTTGTGGCATTTTGGGGGTTTTTTACTTCACTTTTTAACTCACTAGCAGTGCTCTCATCCCTGGCTCTCCATATTATCTAGTTCTTGTTCCACTAAATACAATAGTAATTTTTTAATTTGTCCCCCCATTTTTCCGTTTTCCTCTTATTCCTCTCATCATAACTCTTAGACAACCAACACCTAAAAGCAAATCATTTTATTCTTGACCCAAATTTTTTCCTTATTTGCTTTTTGTGGGTCCATACGCTCTTTTTTTTTGCTTTTTTCTTTTTTTTTTTTCCTTTTTTTTTTCTTCTTTTTTTTTTTTTTTTTTTTTTTTTGCCCCTTTATTACTTTTCCCCAATTCAGGCCCTCCATCACAGGCATTGTTTGTTATAATTTACAGTCCACCACAAGATTTTCTCAAGAAACAGAGAAGAGGAGAGGAGAGGAAAAAAGGAGGGGGGGAATAATTTCCTTTTTTTTAAAATTTTTATTTTATTTTATTTTTCTTTATTTCATTATTAATTTTTTTTAAAAAAAAACAACTCTTTTCGATTTTTTATTTTATTTTTTTTAACTTTTTATTCTTTATTAAACCTCATTAATACTATCAACAAAACCACCCTCAGATGCCATTAACAAAGAGAAAATCGAATATCATGGATACAAAAGAAAGAGAGGTAACACAGCTAGATGAGGAAAAATCTATGGAGAAAAAATTTAATATATTGGAAACCTTGGAGCTAAATGACAGAGAATTCAAGATAGAAATCCTAAAAATACTCAGAGATATACAAGAAAACACAGAAAGGCAATTTAGGGAGCTCAGAAAACAACTCAATGAACACAAAGAATATATGTCCAAGGAAATTGAAACTATAAAAAGCAATCAAACAGAGATGAAAAACTCAACTCACGAGCTGAAAAACGAAGTAACAAGCTTAGCTAATAGAACAGGTCAGATAGAAGAGAGGATTAGTGAAATAGAAGACAAGCAACTTGAGGCACAACAGAGAGAAGAAAGAGACTCAAAAATTAAAAAAAATGAGATAGCTCTACAAGAATTATCTGACTCCATCAAAAAGAATAACATAAGAATAATAGGTATATCAGAGGGAGGAGAGAAAATGGAATGGAGAACATACTCAAACAAATAATAGATGAGAACTTCCCAAGCCTGTGGAAAGAACTAAAGCCTCAAGTTCAAGAAGCAAACGGAACTCCGAGTTTTCTTAACCCCAACAAACCTACTCCAAGGCATATCATAATGAAATTGGCACAAACCAACAGCAAAGAAAAAATTCTGAAGGCAGCCAGGGAAAAGAAGAATACAACATATAAAGGAAGGCCCATTAGATTATCATCAGATTTCTCAGCAGAAACTCTACAAGCTAGAAGAGAGTGGACCCCAATATTTAAAGTCCTGAAAGAGAGGAACTTTCAGCCACGAATACTATACCCAACAAAGCTATCCTTCAAATATGAAGGAGAAATAAAAACATTCACAGATACAGAAAAGATGAGGGAATTTATCATCAGAAAACCCCCACTCCAGGATTTACTAAAGGGGGTTCTCCAATCAGATACAAAGAACAAAAAAAAACAGAGCCACAAGTAAAAGCTCCAAGAAGAACACAATGAAACCAAATTTAAACTGTGACAACAACAAAAAGAGGGGGAGAAGATGGAGATTAACAGTAGCAAAGGACGATGGAGTGCAAAAGTACTCACAAAATAGTTCGGTACAATGAACAGGGTAGGGACCCTTTTCATTACTCAAAGGTAACCACCATTGAAAAAACCACCACAGAAGCACATGAGATAAAAAAGATAGCAACGGAGGAAAGATGTATGGAATACAACCAAATAAAAACAAAAGATAGAAAAACGAAAGAGAAGGATCAAACAAGACACAAAACTAACAGAAAGCAAGATATAAAATGGAAATAGGGAACTCACAAGTATCAATAATTACACTAAATGTAAACGAATTAAACTCACCAATAAAAAGGCACAGAATAGCAGAATGGATTAAAAAAGAAAATCCAACTGTATGCTGCCTACAGGAAACTCATCTAAGTAACAAGGATAAAAACAAATTCAAAGTGAAAGGCTGGAAAACAATACTGCAAGCAAATAACATCCAAAAATAAGCAGGTGTAGCAATACTCATATCGGATAATGCTGACTACAAGACAGGAAAAGTATTCAGAGACAAAAATTGCCATTTCATAATGGCTAAGGGGACACTGAATCAAGAAGACATAACAATTCTTAATATATATGCACCAAACCAAGGAGCACCAAAATATATAAGACAGCTACTTATTGATCTTAAAACAAAAACTGACAAAAATACAATCATACTTGGAGACCTCAATACACCGCTGACGGCTCTAGATCGGTCATCCAAACAGAGAATCAACAAAGACATAGTGGCCTTAAACAAAACACTAGAGCACCTGGATATGATAGACATCTACAGGACATTTCATCCCAAAGTGACTGAGTATACATTTTTCTCCACTGTACATGGATCATTCTCAAGAATTGACCATATGTTGGGCCACAAAAACAACATCAGCAAATTCAGAAAAATTGAAGTTGTACCAAGCGTATTTTCTGATCATAAAGCCTTGAAACTAGAATTCAACTGCAAAAAAGAGGAAAAAAATCCCACAAAAATGTGGAAACTAAACAACATACTTTTAAAAAATGAATGGGTCAAAGAAGAAATAAGTGCAGAGATCAAAAGATATATACAGATAAATGAAAATGACAATACGACATATCAGAATCTATGGGATGCAGCAAAAGCAGTGATAAGAGGGAAGTTCATATCGCTTCAGGCCTATATGAACAAACAAGAGAGAGCCCAAGTGAACCACTTAACTTCTCACCTTAAGGAACTAGAAAAAGAAGAACAAAGACAACCCAAAACCAGCCGAAGAAAGGAGATAATAAAAATCAGAGCAGAAATAAATGAATTAGAGAACAGAAAAACTATAGAAAAAATTAATAGAACAAGGAGCTGGTTCTCTGAAAAGATCAACAAAATTGACAAACCCTTGGCAAGACTTACCAAGGAAAAAAGAGAAAGAACTCATATAAACAAAATCCAAAATGAAAAAGGAGAAATCACCACGGACACCGTAGATATACAAAGAATTATTGTAGAATACTATGAAAAACTTTATGCCACTAAATTCAACAACCTAGAAGAAATGGATAAATTCCTAGAACAATACAACCTTCCTAGACTGAGTCAAGAAGAAGCAGAAAGCCTAAACAGACCTATTAGTAGAGAAGAAATAGAAAAAACCATTAAAAACCTCCCCAAAAATTAAAGTCCAGGCCCTGACGGCTATACCAGCAAATTTTATCAAACATTCAAAGAAGACTTGGTTCCTATTCTACTCAAAGTCTTCCAAAAAATTGAAGAAGAAGCAATACTTCCAAACACATTTTATGAGGCCAACATAACCCTCATACCAAAACCAGGCAAGGATGGCACAAAAAAAGAAAACTACAGACCAATATCTCTAATGAATACAGATGCTAAAATACTAAACAAAATACTAGCAAATCGAATACAACAACATATTAAAAAAATAATACATCATGATCAAGTGGGATTCATCCCAGAATCTCAAGGATGGTTCAACATACGTAAAACGGTTAATGTAATACACCATATCAACAAAACAAAGAACAAAAACCACATGATCTTATCAATAGACACAAAAAAGGCTTTCGATAAAATACAACACAATTTTATGTTTAAGACTCTCAACAAAATGGGTATAGAAGGAAAATATCTCAACATGATAAAGGCCATATATGATAAACCATCAGCTAACATCATATTAAATGGCACTAAACTGAAGGCTTTCCCCCTTAAATCAGGAACAAGACAGGGTTGTCCACTCTCTCCACTCTTATTTAATGTGGTACTAGAGGTTCTAGCCAGAGCAATCAGACAAGACAAAGAAATAAAGGGCATCCATATCGGAAAAGAAGAAGTAAAGGTATCACTTTTTGCAGATGATATGATCCTATACATCGAAAACCCCAAAGAATCCACAAAAAGACTACTAGAAACAATAAGCCAATACAGTAAGGTCGCAGGATACAAAATTAACATACAGAAGTCAATAGCCTTTCTATATGCCAACAATGAAACAACTGAGAAGGAACTCAAAAGAATAATCCCCTTCACGATTGCAACAAAAAAAATAAAATACTTAGGAATAAACATAACAAAGAATGTAAAGGACTTATATAATGAAAACTATAAACCATTGTTAAGGGAAATCGAAAAAGATATAATGAGATGGAAGAATATACCTTGTTCTTGGCTAGGAAGAATAAATATAATCAAGATGGCTATATTACCCAAAGCAATATACAAATTTAATGCAATTCCCGTCAAACTTCCAATGACATTTTTTAAAGAAATAGAGCTAAAAATCATCAGATTTATATGGAACTATAAAAAACCCCGAATAGCCAAAGCAATCCTAAAGAAAAAGAATGTAGCTGGGGGCATAACAATACCTGACTTCAAACTCTATTATAGGGCCACGACAATCAAAACAGCATGGTATTGGCAGAAAAATAGACACTCAGACCAATGGAACAGAATAGAAAGTCCAGAAATAAAACCACATATATATAGTCAAATAATTTTTGACAAGGGGCCAACAACACACAATGGAGAAAAGAAAGCCTCTTCAATAAATGGTGCTGGGAAAACTGGAAAGCCACATGCAAAAGAATGAAACTGGACTACAGTTTGTCCCCCTGTACAAAAATTAACTCAAAATGGATCAAAGATCTAAACATAAGACCTGAAACAATTAAGTACATAGAAGAAGACATAGGTACTCAACTCATGGACCTGGGTTTTAAAGAGCATTTTATGAATTTGACTCCACAGGCAAGAGAAGTGAAGGCAAAAATTAATGAATGGGACTACATCAGACTAAGAAGTTTTTGCTCAGCAAGAGAAACTGATAACAAAATAAACAGAAAGCCAACTAAATGGGAAATGATATTTTCAAACAACAGCTCAGATAAGGGCCTAATATCCAAAATATACAAAGAACTCATAAAACTCAACAAGAAACAAACAATCCAATAAAAAAATGGGAAGAGGATATGAATAGACACTTCTCCCAGGAAGAAATACAAATGGCCAACAGATATATGAAAAGATGTTCATCTTCTTTAGCTATTAGAGAAATGCAAATCAAAACGGCAATGAGATACCACCTCACACCTGTTCGATTAGCTGTTATTAGCAAGTCAGGTAATAGCAAGTGTTGGAGAGGCTGTGGAGAAAAAGGAACCCTCATACACTGTTGGTGGGAATGTAAAGTAGTACAACCATTATGGAAGAAAGTATGGTGGTTCCTCAAAAAACTGAAAATAGAACTACCTTATGACCCAGCAATCCCTCTACTGGGTATATATCCCCAAAACTCAGAAACATTGATAAGACACATGCAGCCCCATGTTTATTGCAGCATTGTTCACAGTGGCCAGGACATGGAAACAACCACAAAGCCCATCAATAGATGACTGGATAAAGAAGATGTGGCACATATACACTATGGAATACTACTCAGCCATAAGAAATGATGACATCGGAACATTTACAGCAAAATGGTGGGATCTTGATAACATGATACGAAGCAAAATAAGTAAATCAGAAAAAAACAGGAACTGTATTATTCCATACGTAGGTGGGACATAATAGTGAAACTAAGAGACATTGATAAGAGTGTGGTGGTTACGGGGGGGAGGGGGGAATGGGAGAGGGATAGGGGGTGGGGAGGGGCACAAAGAAAACAAGATAGAAGGTGACAGAGGACAATCTGACTTTGGGTGGTGGGTATGCAACATAATTGAACGACAAGATAACCTGGACTTGTTATCTTTGAATATATGTATCCTAATTTATTGATGTCACCCCATTAAAAAAATAAAATTATAAAAAAAAAATAAAAAATAAAAAAACATAAAACTCAGTAATTGGGCCTGACCAGGCGGTGACGCAGTGGATAGTGTCGGACTGGGATGCAGAGGACCCAGGTTCGAGACCCCTAAGCCGCCAGTTTGAGCGCAGGCTCATCTGGTTTGAGCAAAGCTCAGCAGCTTGAGCCCAAGGTCGCTGGCTTGAGCAAGGGGTCATATGCTCTGCTGAAGCCCCCCATCAAGGCACATGAGAAAACAATCACTCCCTTCCTGTCTGTCCGTCCATATCTGTCCCTCTCTGATTCTATCTCTGCCACCAAAAAAAAAACAAAAAAAAACCAAAAAAACAAACCTCAGTAATTGGTCCAAATAAAAGTCTAAAAAGATAAGAGAACCCAATGCAATGCACAATGTTGGATTTATTTTTTTTTATAAAGGACTTTATAGTTGGAACAATTGATAAAATATCAATATGGTTCTCAATTAGATAATAGTGTGTTAATTTCCTAATTTTGACCAGTGCACTATGGTTATATAAAAAAATCCCTTGGAAGAGGAAACACTGACATAATTAGGGTTAATTTTAAATTATTCAGGAAGAAATTAGAGAAAGCAAACAAGGCAAGGGCTCCGTTGGCAAATGCGAATGAAGGGTATCCAGAAATTCTTTGTGCCAATCTTCCAACTTTTGTCTGAAAATGTCAAAATTAAAAATTTATTAATAAAACATCTCTTGGGTTAAAATACAGATAATCTAAAAAATAAAATTAGGTTTGAGCGTCGGCCCTGGGCAATGAAGATAGCTTGGTTGGTCCATGCACATCAGCCTCAGGCACTAAAAATAAAAATAGCTCAGTTGATTCCAGCATCAGCCCCAGACAGAGGTTGCCGGGGAAGATCAGTTAGAGTACATGTGGGAGTCTGTCTCACAATCTCCCTTCTTCTTACTTAATAAAGTAAATAAATAAATAAAATACAATGAACACATTTACATTTAGTAAAATTAAGAGCCTAGACCAGTGGTAGTCAACCTGGTCCCTACCGCCCACTAGTGGGCATTCCAGCTTTCATGGTGGGCGGTAGCGGAGCAACCAAAGTATTAATAAAAAGATAGATTTAACTATAGTAAGTTGTTTTACAAAGATTTATTCTTCCAAACTTAGCAAAAATCCGACATAAAGTACTTGGTAAGTAATTATTATTATATGCTTTAACTTGCTGTAACTCTGCTTTATAAATTTTATAAAGTAAAGTTACTTCCCTACTTTATAAATCACCATTACTGTGGAACTGGTGGGCAGTTAAAAAATGTTACTACTAACAGAGATACAGAAATGGGTGGTAGGTATAAAAAGGTTGACTACCCCTGGTCTAGAACAAGCACTGCCATGGACTCAGTACTGATGAGATAGGTGTATCCCGCAGACAGCTTCAAGTCCTGGGTTCTGCTGTGGCAAAGAATTAGCTTGATGCTGTTACACATATGAATTACACAAGCAACAATCTCCCCACCTGTTTCCTTGTTCTTTGACCTTTATCTATAAAACAGCAGCTTTGAGTGCAGATTTTGCTTCAAAGACAACTGACCTTACTGACTTAGAAATTATTCAAATTTATAAATTGGGTTATAAATCAGCTTCCTATTTGATTACTGCCAGCATTCTCAAATTGTATGAACAAGAGTATTTTGCAACCCATAAGCCTAAAAACTATACTTAAATGGTAGATTTATGAGGGCTGTGTAATTGTGCAACTCTTGACTACCAGCTTTTAAGTGATAGGAGGGGAGATAGACTCTACCATGTACCCAGCCCAGGATCCACCCAGTGGCTGACCCATGAACCAAACAAGCCACTGGCTGCGGGAAGGAAATAGAGAAGGGGAAGAGAAGCAAATGGTCACTTCTCACATGTGCCATGACTGGGAATAGAACCCAGGACGTCCACACACTGGGCCAATGCTCTACTGAGCTGACCAGCCAGGGCCTAACAGCTTTTCTCTTAGCTACATTCCTGCCTCTGCCACAGCCTTATTTTAACCAATAAGTTTCATTACTCAGAAGACATAACATCTAAAAGAGTAAGACTAAATAAGGTTAATGGGAAACTAATTTTCAGTGGGAAAAGCATATGACAAGTACTTAAAAACCATAATTTTAGTTTGAAAAACTGCATGAGATACTCGGTCATTTAAATGTGACACTGATGCAGTCACCTCAAGGACACAGAAAAGAGAGAAAATGTTTTTATTTTCATGCTTTTTAAAAGTCTTGACATAAAACAAGTAAACACAGACTACAAGTGAAAACTTTAAATATGTAGACAGAAGAGGAGCAAAATAGAAATTTCAAGCCTTTATTCATAACTTCAGAATTAAGAAGTCCAATTTTAAAAAAGGAAAATCCATTCAGCACTTACTCAGTATCTTTATTTAGTGGTATACCTACAATTTTTAAATTGGTTCTTATTTCTGAAATACTTAAGAAGTATCATCTTGCTTATAAAAATAGGATCTTACTATTTTATTCCCAGAACACTTTAAAACCCAAGCTAACTCCTTTCTTTCAAGGATGTGGAAGGCATTCCTCCACTCATATCTAAGCATGAAGATCATTTTTATTACTTCACCATCTATATGCTGGATTGTAACATTCTTTGTGATGGTTATTGTAAGGTATTTTTCCCCGCTGAGAAGGAAGAAACGGGCCAGAGCCGCAAAGTGTGGAATAATAAACGGCTTTATTGAGTATAGAGCGCACAACCCGCCCGGCAAGGTTCCGTGGCCCCGAGGAAAGAAAGATGGAGGCTAGGGAAGTTGCATGGATTAAACCGCATGGGAGATATTTAAAGGGTCCCTCTAGGGAAGTGGAGCTACTATGACGTGGTGAAATTTCTCTGGCTGGCAGACGATCGCTTCTTTCCAAATGGTTCCTGGGAAGCTTCCTTTGGCGGGCTTGATTGTGGGCGGTCCTAGCCAAAGTGGGCGGGTCTGAGTCCCTACGTCACCATCCCTCTATCCACCGACCTTACATTTATGTGTTCAATATCAGAAACTTATATAAAGAAAAATCTTTCCCTTCAATTTGTAAACCAAAAATTTTAAAGCAACATCCTTGCATTGATAGGAAGACATTTTTATGACATAAGCAGCTACTGCCCTAACCTGCTGACACAGGCAAAAGTTACAAATTGTTATTTAACCTTTAAATAATTAGTCCATGTTTACTACAAATCCAAATAATTTAAATATATATATTTTCTTCTGCAATAAAAATTAAGATAAACCCCAATATATCAACTTTTAAAAATGTTAATTAAAGAAATTAACTTTCCTCCTGAATGCCCAGTGATAAACTGACCTCCAATTTCCCTACCCAAGGACATAAAACTAATCTAAAGTAGATCCAAGTGCATAAAAAGTTCATATTAAAAATGACTCTTCACATGCTTTTACTAAAGCAATCAGTACACAAAGAATGTGAAGGCTTCTTTTATGCTTGCAGGGTTAGATAACTTCCAAGGAATCACAACTTTTAAATCCAGAGCTAATGTTACGTGAAAATACGTTTCACAAGAAAAGCAAACCAATAAAAGCCTACATATAAAATGGTCTAAATATCAATAATAACAGTAGTCTGATCTTTTATCTAAAATCTCAAAGTTATCAATCTTTTCGATACTTTTAGTGAGCAATCAAAACAGTCATATTTATTCAGATTGAAAACTAAATTTCTCCTCTATGAGGCATAGTGGAATAGAAAAGGTTATTTTGTCCAATGCCCTGAGCCTACAGATGTGGAAACCATCTACAACATGATCTCATTATGTCATCATCGATCCACCTTCTTCACCAGTGGCATCTTGAGAAACGTGAAGGTCTTCGAGCATCTCAGCCAGACTGATTCGAGGTGTTCCTTCATCATCTGTGTCATTTTCCACAGGAATGGCTGAATCTAAGAAAAAATATAAGGAGAATTTCAAATACATACAAATCCAAAAAATGCAAATTTCTGCCCCCACCATCATTATTGTTATTTAACCATATTTATCCACAGATCTTTTATTGTATCTAGAACAGGCATTTAACCATTCATTGAATGACTGAACTGCATAAATATATGAACAAATATCTACTAGTGTAGGGGTCAACAACTTGAGGGATCATACCAGGATATAAATAGTATCAAATGTGGTATAACAGACATTTAAACAAGTTTTTCTGTTTTGCAAGTATTTTTAAAAAATAAATGTTTAACTAGAAGAGTTTTAAAAACACACAATAAAAGTCATTTATGAAATCAAAGTTTAAGATACCAGAATAATCACTGTGGGAGAATATATCTATATACAGGGTGAGACAAAATTAGGTTTTCAGTTGTTTGTATGGAAAATAATACAATAATTAATAAAGAATCATACAAGAATTGTATTTTGCAGGCCCTGGCCGGTTGGCTCAGTGGTAGAGCGTCGGCCTGGCGTGCAGAAGTCCCGGGTTTGATTCCCGGCCAGGGCACACAGGAGAAGCGCCCATCTGCTTCTCCACCCCTCCCCCTCTCCTTCCTCTCTGTCTCTTTCTTCCCCTCCCGCAGCAAGGCTCCATTGGAGCAAGGATGGCCCAGGCGCTGCGGATGGCTCCTTGGCCTCTGCCCCAGGCCCTGGAGTGGCTCTGGTCGCAACAGAGCGACGCCCCAGAGGGGCAGAGCATCACCCCCTGGTGGGCATGCCGGGTGGATCCCAGTCAGGCATATGCGGGAGTCTGTCTGACTGTCTCTCCCCATTTCCAGCTTCAGAAAAATACAAAAAAAAAATTGTATTTTGCATACTCACAGCTGTAAACCTAGTTTTGCCCCACCCTATACAAAAGATAACTTAAACACTCAAACACCAACCTCTGTAAATGTTTACATTTTTTCTAATTGCCTCATCTTCTTCAAGATCTTCAAGGAAATCTTGGTATTGCCTACAAAAGCATAAAGAAACATTTAAATACTGCATCTTTACTAAGTATGACATTATCTTTTCTTCATTTTCAGTACTGCAAGATGTGTTAGAAGTATTAAAATATTTAAAATATCTGGTTGTCAAGTATGCATGTTAAATACTCTAAGTTTTTTCTTTCAAAATTACATGATAAAAACATACAACTGAACATAAGGTAAAGTTAATTTTAATATAACACAATGAGAAAGCTCCTTCCCAATTTACTTCTCCCAGAAAAGTCCTATGGCCAAGTTGAAATACTTATATTTTTAAGAACACAGGTAAATTACTCAAATGTGTCCTTATAATATCAAATTAATTTAACATTACATATTTAATACATACTCATTTTAAATTACATTGAGATATTTTAGAAATACGATGTTCATGAAAGAAAAATAAATTGTAAAATGAATAAATAATCTTAAACAATACAAATCTTTTAAGATCATCATGATCTCCTATTATGACCCAGTTGGAAATATCTACTCATATTTAATGGGGCAATTTTATTTAAACTCTTTATTTTTTCAGACATCATTGTCTTTATCATCATTAAGGCCACTTTTCAAATCATCTAGAACACAGTATCTCCATTTCTCCTTAAATTGTTTGAAAAATAGCATATTTGATATCAATAAGCTATTCTCTTTTTATCCTAAGTACTCATTTGCTATTTGTAATATCCACAACATAATTACTTATTATATTTTGACTTTTCAAATAAAGTGTTTACAATAACACTGGAACTGTCAGGTCATTACCTAGAAAATAATAACAAAATTCTGTGTTAAATGTCATTATACTCTGTTATACTGATTCTATCAACACATTGGTAAGAACACAAAATTAATACTGAGCCCAAGAAACAACTGTGTGATGACTGCCTCTTTACAATATAGAAACCATAAAAACCTTATCATAAGGATTTCCTTTAGACACATACAAAGTTTAAAGAAAATTCGGACCTTTCATTATCTGTATCCATGTTTTCTCTCTCTCTTGCAAGCTCTTTCAGTTTCCAGTTTCTACGACGTTGACGTTTGGTACGGTCATAGCTTTTCTTGATTAATACCTAAAAGTAACAAAAGTATTTGCAAAGTTACCATGTAAACAAGGTAACACCTGAAATCCAATAAAGCTAAAAAATGAAAAGTTATGGAAATGTCAGGAAGTCACCAAACTGATGCTAGTAGTTACATGTTAGGGAAAGGAGTAGGGAGGGATCAAAAGGTAGTATCAAGAGAATGTCTATTGTTCTCCATGTACTGTATTTATTATTTCACGAGAATGCATCCAGCCAGCATTTGTGTAATTGATAAAATTTACTAACTGAAATTTTTCTGTGATTGAAAATTTTTTTCTTTATACCTAAAACTTCAGGTTTCTGGTGTGTTTTTTTACACTATTGTTCAGTTTTTAGCTACCACTCACATAAGTCATTCTGAAACATTATCATAGACACTTTTTCTCCCTTTTGTTCCACTAATAAGTGGGAACAAAATATACTTATAGAACTATATATATACTTTTTTCACAATTGTATGCCCTAGAACAGTTTAATAAATTTCGGAATGAATGAAAAATATAATACAAAATCTCATAACATCATGATTTCCTGTTATGACCTAGTTAGAAATACCTACTTAGACTTTCTATTTCCTAATTTATTAACTAACAAAAGCACAACTGGTAGTAAGGAGTCCTTATACCATGACTTTATTTTTGCCCAGAGCTAAGAAGATCAATGTTTATTTTACAAGATTAGGAAGCAGGAGATAAGGTCTTTTTGACATTTGACATTCACTGTTGCTGAGTCTTACAAGCTCAAGTTAGAATTTAACAGGTTTTTTCAAAAGTCAGAGTCTTTCTCTAAGACTTGCTATTTGAAGATTTACAACTGTAATTATTTTAACTTTTTTCATTAAGAGAAGCAAGGAGACAGAGAGACAGACTCCTGTATATGCCCCAATAGGGATTCACCTGGCAACTCTGTCTGGGGCTGATGCTCTGCCCACCTGGGTCCACTGCTCCACTGCTCAGCAACCAAGCTATTTTTAATGTCTGAGGCGAGGCAATGGAGCCATCCTCAGTGCCTCAAAGCATTAGAGCCATGGCTACAGGAGGGCAAAAGTGAATGAGAGAGTGAGGGAGAGCGGGAAGGGAGGAAAAACAGATGTTTGCTTCTCCTGTGTGCCGTGACAGGGAATCAAACCCAGTACTTCCACACGTTGGGCCAATGCTCTACTGCTGAGCCAACTGGCCAGGGATCAATTATAATCAAACTAAAAAAGTTTAATTCTCAGTGTCTTCTTAACTGAACAATAAATGAAATACTGAGACTATAAAAATGAACCGGAATAAACTGTAAAGATCATTAATTTTAGCTGTAATTTCCCCCCCCCTCCACAGATAGTCCCAAGCATTTTAAAAGAATGTGAAAATGTGATTATAAGAGCAAAAAAAAAAAAAAACCTCTTTAAATCTTGTATTTTTTCCACTAATAAAAATAATTTAAACAACAATTTTCTATCTTTTTCATCTCATGGCAAACATAAACTAATTAAAATACTGCAACACACCAAAAATATACATTTTTGCCAATCTGACAAAAAAAAAGTATAATTTTAATTTCTTCACATCAAACAGTTACTGTTGTATTGGCTTTGTCATTTTTTATTTGACAATCTATGCTAAAAGAAGTCAATGCCCATGGCTACTCAGGTACTACTACAATACATGTTTTAAAACACATAGTTTTAAACCAGTACACTGGTTGAAAACCGATTTAAAATGAAGGCCTTTGTTATTATACTTTTATGTGCAATTTCAAAAAAACTCTCTAAATTGACTTGTTATTTTAAAAACTGAACTTGTGCATCTCACCCATAAGAGTTATATCAATCCTGTTTAACACAAGAAAAAAACAAAAAGAAAAAATCCGAAGCCTTACCACATCTGGGACTCTATCTGGGTTCATTTTGTTGACATGCTCATCATTTAAGTTGCAGTTTGCTAAATCAAACCTGAAATGAAAATAATGAAACATTTAATGGCAATAACCTATTCTTTTATTTTATAGATGATCACCTAAAAGTTCCTCTTAAGATCAAACATTTAATATGAATTCCTATATCAAAAGTTTTATAGCCTGACCTGTGGTGGCGCAGTGGATAAAGCGTCAACCTGGAAATACTGAGGTTGCCGGTTCAAAACCCTGGGCTTGCCTGGTCAAGGCACATATGGGAGTTGATGCTTCTTGCTCCTCCCCTCTCCTCTCTCTCTCTTCCCTCTCTATAATGAATAAAATATTAAAAAAAAAATAATTTTACAGTTCACAGTGAACTTCTACAGATTACATACTAAAGATAACAATGCACTCTATCTCTGAGTCTCACATATCCATTACTGTCTACTTCATTACATATTTGTAAAGAAGCAAAACAGACTTATAGGATTCCGTTAGATGGTTCCATTATTTTACAACAAAACAATTCAAAACAACATGCTCATTCTCTAGTAAAAAAAACTAAAACCCTAAGAGCAAAAGTAGTAATGTTTAAGGCTCTGCAGAATAGACTGCCCTATGCCTATAAAAACCCTTTACATACATGGCTGCCATTTTTTTATTGACTTTAGAGAGAGGAGAAAGGGGGGAAAGGAGGAGGAAGCAGCAGATCACAGCAGTTGCTTCTCAAATATGCCCTGACCAGACAAGCCAGGGGTTTTGAACTAGCAACCTCAGCATTCCAGGCTGATGCATTATCCACTGTGTCACCACAAGTCAGACTATAGATGCCATTTTTAAAAAGTGAAATATTTGAGGCCCTGGCTGGCAGGCTCAGTGGTAGAGCATCGGCCCGGCTTGTAAAAGTCCCGGGTTTGATTCCTGACCACGGCACACAGGAGAAGTGCCCACCTTCTTCTCCACCCCTCCCCCTCTCCTTTCTCTATAGCTATCTTTTCCCCTCCCGTAGCCAAGGCTCCACTGGCCCCGGCACTGAGGATGGCTCCAGTTGCAATGGAGCAACACCCTAGATGGGCAGAGCATCGCCCCCTAGTGGGCATGCCGGGTGGATCCCGGTTGGGCTCAAGTGGGAGTCTCTATGCCTCCTCACTTCAGAAAATTATTAAAAAAAAAAAAAAAAAAGTTCAATATCTGAGCAGTAACACCCCCCTACACCATTACAAATACAATCTAATCAAACAACTTCAGAGTTCAGTTACTCAAAATCTTGGAACAAATGATGCTTTAAGATGATGGCCATAATGGAGTATGGGTTTCTGTGCAATCTACAGTTTAATTTACTTAGTAATAGTAAAATGAGCTACAAGGCTCTCGAGAACCCTTAAATTCTTTTCTGAATAAACAACTTTAGTATTTTAGATAGCTTTGCTGGCTCCTGAAAAAAAACTGCAATACTAATTGACAGTTTTAAAATACTATAAAGTAATACAAACCCCAACACCAGGTCTCCGGGATTCAGAAGATGTCCCAAATGGGTGCGACAAAAATATTGTTTATCTGTATTCATTTCAGATGTTTTCTGTACCCAGACTTCCCCAAGGGTATGCTTAACAGGAAAGAAAATGGAACTCAAAACTCATTTCATAGGCACTTAAATACAATACTGACTTTGTTTTAATTTTCATTAAAAAAAAAAAGATTATTTTATTTTTTCAGATTTCTGAAACACTGTAAAAAAGTTAACAAATTACTTAATTATGAGTATAGAAAAACTCACAAGGAATTCATAAAATAAATATTTTTGTTAAGATTTTAGTCAAGCCTTTTATAAAATATTACCAATGTCACCTAAAACAGACATCTGTAGAATTTCTGTAAGAAATATTTTCACAGGCTGATGGGCCAATACAGACTGAGCAAAAAACATGTTGCAGAAACAACATCCCAAGTTTGAAATATTAAACTAGAAAACCATTCAAGTCCCCTTCCAACAGAAAATTTTACAAGCAATTGTAATTGACATTCAGACTACCAGACTGAATTAACTGCAGCATATACCAATAGCCTTTATTAACAAAAGCAGACCCATTGAGATCAAGAGCAATACTAAAATTTGCCTTGACTGGATAGATGACTTGGTTGGTTAGAGCACCTTCCTGAAACACAGAGGTTATGGGTTTGATCCTGGCTCAGGGCACATGCTGGAAAAGATCAATGTTCCTGTCTCTCTCTTTCCCTGAATCAATAAAATAAACATTAAAAAAAAAGCAATACTAAGAGTTATGGATAGGACTACGGAAGATCAAAGAAATAAAAAGTAAAGGTAAAAGGAGAAGAAATGAAAAAAAAAGTGAATTACCAGAAAGAGACTAAATCCTATGTAACAGGACACACTTTTTGGATAACTTAAATCGCATCTATTCATAAGAGACTTACAAATCTATTTTAGTTAAGTATTTTGAAAACCAAAAATATATAGTATCTCGTTTTATGTATACCTAAGAGAAAGTGGTATTCTTCTACGTTTATTATAAATGATGTTTGCTCTTTACCATATTTTTTTTATTTTAAATAAAAATGTGAAAATTAATTTGTCTTCTATCTCCATTGGTTTCCCAAATTATCAGAAGTTATTTTGTCTCAAAACACAGTATCACCTCTGTGTAAATAAGGACCATTAGTTTACAAAATGGGGATCTCTAAACACCAATTCATAGTAAAGGAAATCACACTCATAGCTTTGAAGAAATGCCTGATTTCAGATATGGGGTAATAAATATACAAATGTGATTCTGGAACATCTAAACATTGTGATGTACCAGAAACTAAGGATGCTTTCAAACACTGGGAAAGTCATGTCAAAAGGACAAAGGAATAGACCTCTATCTATTAAAGAAATTGAATCAACAAATAATAACCTTTCAAACAGAAAGCACCAGGTCCAGATGGATTCCCTGATAACCAAACATTTAAGGAAGATATTATATTAAATCTCTATAATCTCTTCCAGAAGAGAGAAGACAGAATACTTCCTACCACATTTACATGGACAATATTACCCTAATACCAAAACCAGGCCTTCATGGACATTACCAGGCAAGCAGACTGGTGCGCTCTTATGAGCATGGATGCAAAAATCTTCAACAAAATATTAAAAAATTGTACACTATGACCAAGTGAGATTTAACCCAATGTATGTAAAACCAGTTCAATATGCAAAAATCAATTAAGGTAATCCATCAATCACTTCAAATAAATCCAACACACTAATCATGTTAAAAATTAAAAACTCTTACAAAGTAGGAACAGAAGGAAACTTCTTCAACTTGACAGACAAAAAACAGCTAATATTATACCTAATGGTGAGAAACTTGAAGATTTCCCACCAAGATCAAATACAAGCCAAGGATGACCCCTCTTACCACTGTTTCTTTTTTCCTGTATATTTTTTCTGAAGTGAGAAGCGGAGAGGCAGAGAGACAGACTCCTGCATGCGCCTGACCGGGATTCACCAGGAAAGCCCACTAGGGAGTGATGCTCTGCCATCTGGGGTGTTACTCCATTGTAACTGGAGCCATTATTTTTAGCGCCTGAGGCAGAGGCCATGAAGCCACCCTCAGCACCCAGGCCAACTTTGCTCCCACAGAGCCTTGGCTTGTGGGGGGGGGGGGGGGGGGGGAGGGAGGAAGGAAATGGGGAGGGTGGAGAACCAGATGGGCACTTCTCCTGTGTGCCCTGGCCAGGAATCAAACCCGGGACTTCCACAAGTGGACCGATGCTCTACTGCTGAGCCAACCAGCCAGGGCCCAGTTGTTTTTTGTTTTCTTTTTATTAATTTTACTTTATTGTGTTAACATGGATTCAAGTGTTCCACTCAATATAACACCCTTATCCCTACCACCGTGTTCCCCATTATACCCCCTCTGGCCCCTCTCCCTGACTCCCTCCGCCTTCCCTGTAGCATTTGCTTTCTTATTTTCTGTATCTCTGTGTTATGTATAATATATTTAATTTCACTAATCCCTTCACCTTTTCTAATCCCATCCCTCTGACTGCTGTCCCTCTGGTCCCTGTGACCCTGCCTCTGCCTCTAGTCTATTCCTCAGTTCACTTTGTTCTATATAAGTGAGATCATATGATATTTGTCTTTCTCTGCCTGGCTTATTTTACTTAGCATAATAATCTCCAGGTCCATCCATGCTGTCACAAAAGGGAAGATTTCCTTCTTTTCACAGCTACATAGTATTCCATCATGTATAAGTACCACTGCTTTTTTTTTTTTTTTTTTTTTGTATTTTTCTGGAGCTGGAAACGTGGAGAGACAGTCAGACAGACTCCCGCATGCGCCCGACCGGGATCCACCCGGCACGCCCAGCAGGGGCGATGCTCTGCTCACCAGGGGGCGATGCTCCGCCCCTCCGGGGCGTCGCTCTGCCACGACCAGAGCCACTCCAGCGCCTGGGGCAGAGGCCAAGGAGCCATCCCCAGCGCCCGGGCCATCTTTGCTCCAATGGAGCCTTGGCTGCGGGAGGGGAAGAGAGAGACAGAGAGGAAGGAGGGGGTGGGGGGAGGAGAAGCAAATGGGTGCTTCTCCTATGTGCCCTGGCCAGGAATCGAACCCAGGTCCCCTGCACGCCAGGCCAACACTCTACCGCTGAGCCAACCGGCCAGGGCCAGTACTACTGCTTTTTAATCCACTCTTCAACTGACTGACAGATCTTGGCTATTGTAAACAATGCTGCCATAAACATGGGGGAATATTTCTTCTTTTGAATCAGTGATTTGGTATTCTTAGAATATATTCCTAAAAGTGGGATAGCTGGGTCAAAAGGCAGTTCCATTTTTAATTTTTTGAGGAAACACCATACTGTTTACTACAGTGGCTACTGAAGTCCTCTTACCACTGTTTTTCAGTATCCTACTAGAAATCCTAGTCAATACAAAAAAAAAAATAGAAATGAAAATGAAAGATATATAGATTGGGAAGATAAAAATAAAATTATCTTTGTTTGCAAATAACATATGACTATGTATGTAGAAAACCTGAATGAACAAAGAAACTCCTAGAATACAGTGAGTTTACAGGAAACAAGTTATAACTGAAAGTCAAACACTTTTCTACATACCAAAATGAACAAGTGGAATTTGAAATTAGAAACACAGTATCAGAGATTCCAAGATGGCAACAAAACAGGTGGACGTTACAACTGCCACATGCCAGGACCAAACTGGATTATAACCTAGTTTAAAAACAATCATCCTGAAAAAAAAACTTTGGACTAAATAAAAAGGAGTCTGTAACAAAGGAGCACAGAAGCCACATCAAGACTGGTAGGAAGGGCAGAGACACGGAAAGGGCTGCCCCGCTCCCAGGATCAAGTGGCAGCTGAGGGTCTGGAGGAACTCTCACTTTGGGGAGGGTCGCCCTGAGAGGTGTGGCTCAAGCAAGAGGTTACTCGGTTTGCTGAGGGCCCACAGTCAAGGCACATATGAGAAAGCAATCAATGAACAACTAAGGTGTCGCAACGAAAAACTGATGATTGATGCTTCTCATCTCTCTCCGTTCCTGTCTGTCTGTCCCTATCTATCCCTCTCTCTGACTCTCTCTCGTCTCTGTAAAAAAAGAAAAAAAGAAATTGAAACACTTATCAAAAAACTCCCAACAAACAAAAGTCCTGAACAGTATGGCTTCAAAGGTGAATTTTACCAACTATTCAAAGAAGAACTAACACTTCTTCTTCTCAAGGTGTTTCAAAAAATTCAAGAGGAGGGAAGACTTCCAAGCTTGTTTTATGAGGCAAGCGTTATCCTCATTCCAAAATCAGGTAAAGACACTACAAAAAAAAAAGATATATATATAGGCCAAAAGCCCTGATGAACATAGATGCTAAAATTCTCAAAAAAACATTAGCAAACGAGATCCAACAGTACATTAAAAAAGTCATACAACATGATTCAACGAGATAATTCCAGGGAGACAAGGCTAGTACAATAATCCCAAATCAATCAACGTGATTCATCACATAAACAAAAGGAAGGTTAAATATCACATGATTATATCAAAGATGCAAAAAAAGCATTTGATAAAATCCAGCACCCATTTATGATCAAAATTCAGCAAAGTGGGAATACAGGGAACATACCTCAACATGATACAGTCCATCTATGACAAACCCACAGCCAACATCATACTCAATGGGCAAAAATTAAAAGCAATCCCCTTAAGATCAGGAACAAGGCAGAGGTGCCTCCTTTCACCACTCTTACTCAACATAGTTCTGAAAGTCCTAGCCACAGCAATCAGACAAAAAAAAGAAATAAAAGGTATCCAAATTGGAAAAGAAGTAAAACTATCATTATTTGCTGATGACATGATACTGTACATAGAAAACTCAGTCAAAAAACTACTAGACCTGATAAATAAATTTGGCTAAATGGCAAGATATAAAATTTATATTCAGAAATCAGTGGCATTTTCTTATACCAACATTATGAGAAACAAAAGAAACAAAACCCTTCACAATTGCAAAAAATATATACACATATATATAAAAACGTAAGAATAAATTTAACCAAGGAGGTAAAAGACTTGTACTCGGAAAATTATAAGACATTGAAAAAAGAAATCAAGGAAGATACAAACAAGTGGAAATATATACCATGTTCATGGATAGTAAGAATAAATATCATTAAAATGTCTATATTACCCAAAGGAATCTATAAATTCAATGCAATTCCTATTAAAATACAAACGCATACTTCAAAGATATAGAACAAATATTCCAGAAATTTATATGGAACCAAAAAAAGAACATGAATAGCCTCAGCAATCTTGAAAATGAAGAATAAAGTGGGAGGTATCACACTTTCTGATATCAAGTTATACTACAAGGCCATTGTACTCAAAACAGCCTGGTACTGGCATAAGAACAGGCATATAGATCAATTGAACAGAACAGAGAACCCAGAAATAAACCCACTCCTTTATGGTCAATTGATCTTTGACAAAGGAGGTAAGAGTATACAGTGGAGTAAAGACAGTCTCTTTAATAAATGGTGTTGGGATAATTGGACAGGTACTTGTAAAATATATGAAACTAGACCACCAACTCACACAATTCACAAAAATAAACTCAAAATGGATAAAAGACTTATATAAGTCACAAAACTATAAACATCTTGGAAGAAAACATAAGGAGTAAACTCTCTGGTAACTCTTGTAACAGTATTTTGTGCCATTTTATTTCCACAGGCAAGTGAAATAAAGGACAAGATAAACAAATGGGACCACATCAAATGAAAATGCTTTTGCACAGCAAAAAACACCATTAACAAAATTAAAAAGACAACTCACACAAAGGGAGTACATATTTGCCAATAGGTCTGATAAGGGGTTAATAACAAAAATTTATAAAGAACTTCTAAAACTCAACACCAGGAAGATAATTCAATCAAAAAATAGGCAAAAGAAATGAATAGACACTTCTCCAAAGAGGACATACAGATGGCCAATAGGCATATGAAAAAATGCTCAACATCACTAATCTTCAGAGAAATGCAAATTAAAATCACAATGAGCTATCCCCTCACAACTGTCAGAATGGCGCTCATCAACAAAACAACACATAATAAGTGCTGGCAAGGATGTGGAGAAAAGGGAACCCTCCTGCACTGCTGGTGGAAATGCAGACTGGTATAGCCACTGTGGAGAACAGTATGGAGATTCCTCAAAAAATTAAAAACAAAACTGCCTTTTGACCCAGCTATACCACTTTTAGGAATATATCCTAAGAATACCAAATCACTGATTCAAAAGAAGATATGCACCCCCATGTTTATTGCAGCATTGCTTACAATAGCCAAGATCTGGAAACAGCCCAAGTGTCCTTCAGTGGACGAGAAGATTAAAAAGAAGTGGTAGACCCTGGCCAGTTGGCTCAGTGGTAGAGCGTCGGCCTGGCGTGCAGGAGTCCCAGGTTTGATTACTGGCCAAGGCACATAGGAGAAGCGCCCATCTGCTTCTCCACCCCTCCCCCTCTCCTTCCTCTCTGTCTCTCTCTTCCCCTCCCACAGCCAAGGCTCCATTGGAGCAAAGTTGGCCTGGGTGCTGAGGATGGCTCCGTGGCCTCTGCCTCAGGCGATAGAATGGCTCTGGTTGCAACAGAGCAATGCCTCAGATAGGCAGAGCATCACCCCCAGGTGGGCATGCCGGGTGGATCCCGGTCGGGCGCATGTGGGAGTCTGTCTGACTGCCTCCCCGTTTCCAACTTCAGAAAAATACAAAAAAAAGGAAAAAAAAAAAGTAGTGGTAAATATACACAATGGAATTCTACAGGGCTATGAAAAAGAGGGAAATCTTACCTTATGAGATGCTATGGATAACCCTGGAGATTATCGTGCTAAGTAAAATAAGCCAGGCAGAGAAAGAAAAATATCTAATGATCTTTCTTGTATGTGGAATCTAATGAACAAAGTGAACTGAGGAATGGAACAGAGACTGAGACGAGTCAGAGAGCAGAGGGACAGCTGTCAGAGGGAAGGGGGATGAGGGGATGGGATCAGAGAAGGTGAAGGGATTAGTGAAGTTATATATACATAACACATAGATACAGAAATCAGGACAGCAAATTCCAGAGAGAAGGGGGGAGTGAGGGTGAGGAGGGAAAGGAGGTGTAATGGAAGACACGGTGGTGGGGTGTGAGAGTGTTAATTGAGTGGTACATTTGAATCCATGTTATCACAATAAATTAAAATAAAATTTTTTTTTAATTTTTCAAAAAGGTTAAAAAAAAATTACCATTTATATTAGCACCCCCAAAAATGAAACTTAGGTATAAGAACTTTATGAGAAAAACTACAACATTCTGATAAACCAAATCAAAAGAAAACTATATAAATGTAGAGAATACCCATGTACATGTCTAGGAAGTCTGATAGGAGGATATTAATAATGGAAGAGGCTATGTATGCATGTGTAGAGGCAGGGGTATATGGGAAATTTCTTACCTCTTCTTAATTTGCTAAAACTGCTCAGAAATTGTAAAAAAGTCACTAAAATAAATTTTATAAGCCTGACCAGGTGGTGGTTCAGTGCACAGAGCAAGGACCTGGGACGCTGAGGAGCCAGGTTCTAAACCCCAAGGTTGCTGGCTTGAGTGCAGGCTCACCAGTTTGAGAGCAGGGTCGCCAGCTTGAATGTGGGATCACAGACATGAGCACATAGTTACTGGCTTGATTGAGCAAGGGGTCACTGGCTCGGCTGGAGTCTCACGGTCAAGGCACATATGAGAAAGCAATCAATGAAACTCTTCTGAAGGAGTTTCCACTGGCTAAATTTTGGGTAATTTGAGAAAGAGGGAGGAAAGCAGGGAGGGAGAGAGGGAGGAAGGGAGGCCAGCTCGTAATAAGGGGAAAATATCATAATATTACAATAGAGAGATCAGGCTATCAGTGAAATAGCCAAATGTTACCTGTCTGTTGATATACTACAGAAAGTACACAGCATCATCACTGAAATGTTGTGGTCAACAATAATTAACATAAATTTGAGCAAGGCTTTAGATCTACTTTCCAGTTTTAAGGTTAAGAGATTAAGTAGCAAGTTAAATGATATCTTGAGGAAACAATGAGAAAGATCCACAACATAAATGCCCTGGTTGCCTTCAGAGGTTGGTATCATGAAAAATAAGGGAGGGAGCTATTAGTAAATAAAAGATTTAAGACATATAACATTCACATTCAATGTATGGTCCCTAAATAGATACTAGGTTTAAACAATCCATAAAAAGTACAGTGGGACAAAAGAGAAAATTTTAATATAAAAGATAATGTTTATATTGTATGTATGATAATACTTTGATTAGGTAAAAAATATCATCATATCTCAGAAATGTAAACTGATATATTCAGTATGTAGTGATAATACAGCTTATATTTGATTCAAATGTTTGAAAACTTTTAACAAGTCAAAAAAGGTTAGCTTGTTACTTGGTCCTTCTGTACAAAAGCAAGAAAATGCTTTTCCATAATAATAAACATTTTAAAAAATGTTTTCACATTAAACAAAAAAATAAACTTCCCAGATAGTGTAAGTCTGATAATTTTCACCACAATGACCGTATGTTACAAACAAGCAACACACAAACATGAAAGGTATCTGTAAGCTAGTGTGGTGCTAGTTTTATTTGTAAACACCATCTTAGAATTACCAGGACCAAAACAGTAAATTGGAAAAGAAAAAAAAAAAGGTGTGCAGTATAGAACATACCTTTTTTGATATTATTCCAGCACCTGCTTTGCGTTTTAGGTCTCGAACGATGCTGCAATCCATCACTATAAATTCTTCCAGCTGTTTGGGATGGCATAAACTGCTGAAAGGGTGACCCCAGAAAGTGCTCCCATCAATATCTGCAACTAAGAATAAACACAGACTATTAAAGAACAAGAGAAATGAAGTATTTTGTAAGTCAACAAACATAAAAAGAAGAAAAAATTTAATATATACAAACTGGGATACATCAGACCAACAGAAACCACTGTGGCAACTCAGGCTCTAGAGCGAGCACTTATTACTATAAATCAACCCAACCTTCTCACAGCACAAAAGAAATATCAGGTGTCAAATATATATATATATTTTTGAAAAATTTTTCCATTGATTTGAGAGAGAGAGAGAGAGAGAGAGAGAGAGAGAAGAGCATCAACTCGTTTCACTCAGTTGTTCCATTTCATTGTGTACTTAGGCTTCTCATATGTGCCCTGATCAAGGCTTGAACCCACCACCTCTGGAACACCAATCTGATGCTTTACCCACTGTACCACCCAGCCAGGGCCTGAAATATATCTTAAGTATACTGCTTACAAAAATTAGGGAATATTTCAAAATGAATATGAAGCGACAAAAAAAAAAGCATTTGATTTTTTTTTAATTAAATAAGAATATCAGAAAAGCAAACAAGTCAAAGAAAGTTGTTTGTGCAAATGAGATACAAAACCAACTTTTATTTCATTGGTGAAAATGCACTGTGCAAAAGGACTGGAGTATCTGCACCTTTCCTGATTCCCTCATTTTTGTGAGCAGTCATTAGAACACCATAGAGCTAAGTGCCTTTAATACAAATTTAAATCCAATTAGTTGTATAGCAGTTTCCTGTGCTGGCACTTTATTTTAGAAACATCAGTCATCTTAGGTACTTAGTTTACGGAAAATAAAGTTTTATCTAACAGGCAGTCGTCCCAATTTTGTAAAAAAAAAAAAAAGACCTCTGACTGATGAATTATAATCTAACAGAAAAGGATGGTAAATGACTTCCTAGAAAATAGCAAAATAAAGCCATTTTATAAAAGAAAACTTATATTACAGGAAATAAAAAGTAAAAACGATCAAGAAATAGGAAATGCAAACAAGTACTGAGAAGACACCTATCAATACAGGGTCTTCTTTAAAAAATAGTTTTTATCAAGGGAATGTTAAAATTATGTATAGCAATGATAAAAGTAGTTAAAATTCACTTTAAACTAAATGTTCTACTGGATTATAAAGAGTTAAATATCCCAAACTTTAAAATATTTGCCATACACTGAAATTTGGCAGCATACTTAAATATTAGTCACAAAAGTAAAATGAGATAGTCAATTGCAGTAAATAAATGGCATAAAGCTAGTAAATTTTTAAAAGTTCACAGAAGTAAAAAAGTTTCTTCAAGTAAAAAATACAAGAGTAACTTATCAAAAGCTTAAAAAATTAGTGTTTTATAAGAACTAGCTTTTCATAACAATATTATTGAAAATGTTTGATGCAATTAATAACAAAGTATTACCACTTGCCAGACAGAACAGTCAAGGCAAACAGTTCCTAAAATTTACCTTGTAGGGTGTTTGGGTCTATGAGATGGATGGTGCTGGTTACGCGTATACACACACAAATCTGGTTCACATTTCCCAGGCTTTGTGCCAATTTTGGAGACAGACAAACAACATTATCCTAGGTACAAGAACTAACATTTAGAGTGAAGCAAACCCTACAGAACAGTCTCCAAAAAACACTCACCAAAGTTACCCTGATCTGTGTTCATCTGACCAGACCAAAACATTAAATTTTTAATTCTATGTATCAACAAAGGGTCTAAACAAAATCATCTTTAGAAAACAGAAAATAAGCTATAACTTCTTAAAATGGGGATATTTGTCTTAATAAAAATTCTTAAAAAATTTTTCCATATCTTATTCACCAAGCTATTGTGTATTTCAATTTTATTGAAGTGTGAATGCTTATTATTCTATGTTAATAGTGTACACTCTAAGCAAAGTATAAGGTCTATCGGAAAGTTCTGTCCATTTTTGGAATAAAACAAAATACAAATTTTTCTTACTGTCAATAAATTTTATTAAGTAATATAATTGCCATTATTATTAATGATTTCTTGCCAGCATGAGGGCAATTTGTATATCCCATTTTTGAAAAATGTTTTATCTTTTGATGCGAAAAATTGAACCAGTGCTTGTTTGATATTTTCTTCATTTTTGAATTTGTTGCCCTTCAAAAAATTTTGTAAGGACAAAAACCAGTGATAGTCGGAGGGTGCTAAGTCCGGGGAATATGGTGGATGCGACAGACATGCTTCTGTAGCATTTCTTCCTTGTTGAAATTTGTAAAAATTACAGTGGCGTAAATGAACTTTATCAGTAGCCATGGGTACACTATCGCTTCACACATAAGACTGTGAATCAACTCTGTTTTAGTTAATTTGTTATGTCAGTATGTATACATTAAGTGATAAAAATAGAGAGGCACACATGCACCAAATAAACGTGCTTACGTGTCGAAACTTGTTGTGATAGAAATGGACAGAACTTTCCGGTAGACCTTATATTAAACATCAGAAAAAGAGTGACTTTCTAAATCTACTTGTGACTTCTTTCAATCTCCATTAAAAACAAATTTCAGGAGAGCCACATTTCTCTTTCCTGGGTATATGTAACAATATATACTCAAATGTTCAATGCCCCCAAGAGCATACCTCTATGTGTACATTGGAAATACAACCAATAATGGGGTTATCTGTTTTTAAACGGTATTAAAATATAGTATAAAAGAATCTGAATTCTATTTTAAGCTGTATTTATTTGCAATCATAGGCTTCTCCACTGAAAGGACATTCTGTCCAGTCCCTTCTTTAACTTAGTCAAGAGTCTCCCAAGGATTAAAGATACTCCTTTACACAGTGTATGCATCCAGTTACTTGCATGAATCACTCAGAAGCACTTAATATGCAAAGTCTTAAATATTCCCTAACACCTAGATTTATATTTGCCAGGCTCTGTGCCAGTTAAATGTTCAGTTTTATACCAGGAATTTTAAAATATGCCCCTCAGGCCGAATTTATTCCATACCCATTTTTATAGTTTTGCTGGGACACATCCTCAGCCATTCATTTATCTATGGCTATTTTGTGCCACAGCAAAAGAATTGAGTAGTTGCACCAGAGACTATATGGCTTGAAAGTTGAAAATATTTACTACCTGGCCCTTTAGAGAAAACTCTGCTGACTGTGCTTTAAGCCATCATTTCACCACTGATACTGTACTACATCATAAAAAGTGGTAACAGCTTTAAAGCTTAAGAGTCAAAGACCTAGGTACAAATCATTTTCTAGTTATGTAACTTTGATCAAGTCATCTAACATCCCCAAGTTTCAATTTCCTTATCTTCAAAATGATAATATAATTTACTCCAGCTATTGTGAGACATAAAGAAATGAAATATACTCAAGTACTTGGATATTAATAACTTATACAGAAGGCTCACAATAAATTATGGCACTTATCAGTGATTTAAATATCAACATATAAGTTCCTATATGACAGAGACCTTTAGATGCATAAACCATAACCCACAGCCTTCTATAGAGTAGATCCTCAACTAGTCATTAAATTTTAATCCATTTAGGTTTTTCAAGCAGTCTTACCTAGCACAATTAAATGAAATGATAACCTACACTTTAAGTGTTGTTCAGATTATGTTTTTAAATCACAGAAATGACTGTAGGTCTCATTTCCACAATACTGTTTTCATCATGCCAAAATCCAGTTCAAAAGTGGTTCACTGATATTTATTTTAATGTCATTTCCTGTATTCAAAGTTTCATAGAACTGTCATGTGTCCACATTTTAAGAAATATGGACATTAAAAAACTGAAACAAGCCTTTTAATTAGTATACCAAAATAAAGGTGCCAACTTTAAACATAATTACTTTTTAACATCTTTTTAACATGGCTGAGTATATTAGAAATCATTTAAGAAAGTTATTCTACATTTTTAACCAAGCCCAGAAGAAAACCAGGAGCTAATAATTACATATAAACCAATTAATTGCTTGTACTCTTTTATAGACATGGATTAATTAAATATGAAAAAGTACCTTGCATATAGGAACAATTTCCACAGAAAAAGTGCTCTTGTAATTGTATGTGTTATTATGGATATCCTGAGAGATCAGTCTCTGTGAGGCTTTGTATCTATTAAGAGAAAAAGTTGACAGTAATAAAAAGACAAATGCCTTATTTGTAGTCTTGGAATATCAATTTTCATCAAATCAAATCATCACTGTCAAAAGTATGAAAAAGCTTCCTGTTGTCTACTATGATAAATCTAATTTCATCCACTTAAATTACAAGCCTTTGCCAATATGACTACAACCTATTTTCAACTTTATCTACTAAAGACTTCTAAAACATGCCCTTGGTTCAAACCAATCTTATATACAGCATCCTTTAAAAGCTAAACTAAGGCCCTAGCCAGACAGCTTGGTTGGCTGGGTGTTGTCTTGAAGAGCAGAGGTTGCTGGTTCAATCCCCAGTCAGAGAACATACAGGAACAGCTCCTTTCTCTCTGTGTCTCTCTCCTTGCCTCTCTCAAATATATGAATGAATGAATACTAAACTAATACCCCCAAGTCTTTATTCACACTAATCTCATTTTTTCAATATAAACTGTACCTTTTTTTTTTTTTTTACAGGGACAGAGAGAGAGTCAGAAAGAGGACTAGACAGGGACACAGACAGGAACAGAGAGATGAGAAGCATCAATCATCAGTTTTTCGTTGTGACACCTTAGTTGTTCATTGATTGCTTTCTCATATGTGCCTTGACCACGAGCCTTCAGCAGACCGAGTAACCCCTTGCTCGAGCCAGCGGCCTTGGGTCAAAGCTGGTGAGTTTTTTGCTCAAGCCAGATGAGCCTGTGCTCAAGATGGTGACCTCAGGGTCTCGAACCTGGGTCCTTCCACATCCCAGTCTGACACTCTATCGACTGCGCCACTGCCTGGTCTAAACCATACCTTTGAAAATTTCCCATTTTAGGAGCTTAAGTCCTTCCTCGTCTATAAAGTTTCTAACCAAAGCCCTCTACCCCCATCTTTCTTTTCTCTTATTTAAAAGAATTCAATCAATGATCTGGCACTACTGTGCTTATCATCACAAAGTGAGGTCTACATCCCTCAAGTGATTCTTACATGCTCTTAGGCTAATACTTCCCTTCCCTTAAAGAGACTAAAACCAATAGATGTTTACTAATTGTGTAAGTATTCCTACTACAATTTTAAATATTTTAACACAAGAGAGTTGTCTCAGTCTGAAGGATGTATGTTACCTAGATCTACTTCCAGCTCCTTGGACATAATCTTACATTTAGGTTCAGAACATACCTACAGGGAACTGTACATTGAAGAAATTCTACCATCTTCTGTGCATGCTGCTTTGAAGAATAATAGAAATCCAAACCATCTTTAAAAAAAAAAAAAGCCACATGAAAACAATTCTGCATAATGAGATTTTCCTCTACTAACTATGTAACAAATTATCAAATTAAAATATCAAATTATCATAAAATATAGCCACAACAACTAAAGATATATCACTTAAGACTTGTTTAACAAAATCAGACAAATGCGAACAAAAGAAAAAAGATTCACAATTTTAATGTCAAACAAATAATATTCAAAGTCAAGGGGGAGAGGAGGGAAAAACACTAAACAGAACTTAGAAGGTCATTTTATGTAATAAGTGGAACAATGTATGAAGAAGACAATAAAAATGAACTGAGATGCAGAAACAAAACCTATTAAAAAGAAGAAATTAACAAATGTTAATACATGCACAATCAATGTGGGTGACTAGTGTAACACCACCAAAACCAAAATAACCACACTGACCAAAAATAAGGATTCATAGAACTTTAATAACCATTAAAATTAATTCAATTGAGATTACAGAACACGGTCCCAAGAAAAAAAAACCATACAATTTTTAAAAATTCAAAGATTCAAAAAAAACTTCAATAATTTCCAAACAGTAGAAATTACTGCAGACATTATCCTATCACAATGCAACAGCATTAAAAATCAGCAACAAAAGCATAACTAAAACCAAAACTGTCTGCTAAGGAATGTTTAGAAATATTCTTCCACACAACTCTGCTAACTAGTAAAATAAAATAACTCACAATGGGCAAAACTATTTTAAGGATAAACAAATTTATTGGGAACATTACACTTCCCAATTTTAAAACTCAGTAACTTTAAGTAATCAAGACAGTGTGATACAACCTGAGAATAAATTTATGGAACAGATTCGAGAATCCAGAAATAAACCTTTACATTTAGAGACAACAGATCTTTGTTGACAAAGGATTCGTGGCAATTCACTGGGAAAAAAATAATCTTTACCCTGGGAAATCAGGATATTCACACAAAAAAGATGAATTTAGACCCTTCTCTCATACCAATACACAAAAAGTAACTCAAAAGGGTTATTAACTCAAAGCCTAAATATAAGAGCTAAAACAATAAAACATTTAAAAGAAATACAGAAGAAAATCTTGATTAGATATGAGTTCTTAAACATAACACCAAAACCACAAAAAGATAAAAGAAAATATGGCAAACTGGACTTGAAAATTTAAAACTTCTGCAATCCCAAAGATACCATTAAGTATAGACCTCATACTTCTTGATTTCAAAATATATTATAAAGCTACAGAAATCAAAACAGTATGGCACAGACAAAAAGACAGTCATATAGACCAGAGTTTTCTGTCAGAAATTTCTTTCTGGTCCACGAAAGAATTAACCACCCTGATGTTGTACGAAGATTACAGACCCAACGATCTTAGTCAAATTCCCTTATGCTCAGGTTGATTTTGGTCTTAGTGGTCCCCTAAACAATTCTATTTTCATAGGTTCCCAAGTGTAAAAAGGTTGAAAACCACTACACCAATGCAACATAACAGAGAGCCTAGATATCAAACCACACATTTACAGTGAACTAATTTTAAACAAAGGGGCCAAGAATATACAGTGGTGAAAGAAAAGTCTCTTCAATAAATGATACTGGGAAAACTGGATACCCATATGCATAAGAGTGAAACAGAATGTTGTCTTAAACCACATACACAAATAAACTAAACACAACTTAAGACCTGAAACTATAAAATTCCTAGAAGAAAACATAGGAAAACCTTCATAACTGGTTTTAGCAACGACTTCAAGCATACGACACCAAAAGCAAAGGCAACAAAAACAGTTGGGACTACATCAAACTAAGAAGCTTCTGAACAGCAAAAAAGAAAAAAAACATGGTGGAAAGACAATTTACAAAATAGAAGAAAAAGTTACAAACCATTTATCAGAAAAGGGTTAATCTCCAAAATATATTAGGAAGTCCTACTACTCAATAGAATAGCAAAAAAACAAATAAACCCACTAAAATGTGGGCAGAGGAACTGGACATTTCTCTAAAGCCAAGTATATGAAAAATGCTCAGTGTGACTAATAAGCAAAATGCAAATCAAAACCACAATGAGATACAAAAAAGTAACCCACAATGAGAAATAAAATTATTACTGTTAACAGATAATTGTTTATCTAGAAAATCAAGATTATCAACTGTAAAACTTAGTGATATTAAGAAATTTCAGAAAAAGCAATATATAAAATCAATAGCTTTCTACTACATTAGCAATTATGTATTAGAAAATATAACAAAAAAGCTGCTATCTGCACTAACAAATAGTACAGAACAGCTCAACACACCAGTAAGAACATTCAAAATCTTCGTGAAGAACACTATGAAATGCCACTGAAGTACAGAAAAGAACTAATTCTTTTTTGTAAATGTCATTATGCATCAAACACAGTTTTGTGCTTTACACAGATTATTTAATTCTTACAATACTACTATGAGGAAGGTGCTATTTATCCTATTTTATTGATGGAAAAACTGAGGCTCTGAGTAGTTAAATAACTTGCCTAAGGTAAGACAGCAAAACCTGGTAGGACAGAGACTCAAACCCACAAAATATGGTTCTAGAATCCATGCTTTTACTATCAACAAAGTTTTACCCCCTCCCCCCAAAAAAATTGCAACATTTTGGAAAAAAAGATTAGTAAGGGGCAACAGAATTTATATTCTCTGGTAGAAGCAGTGAAACAAAATTAAGAAGTGAGCCATGTATATAAAGGAATTTAGCTTATATAAGAATAAGGAGATACTTCAGATCAGCAAGGAAAAGACAGATTATTTGGTAGGTAGATGAGGTCAGGTTGAAAACCCAAAAGTAAAGTAAAAACTATAGCTTTTTTTTTTTTAAATAATCTTGGGAGTATAGAAGACGTTCGTCTGTAAAACAGAAAAGTCATATGCCATAGCTGTATAATTAAAAAAGAAAAAGAAAATGATAAAAGCCATTACACTACAAAAAGTACCAGCTCTCTTAGCCTCATGCTCAAACACAAGTTCTCAAATGCATGCTTTCTCTATGTATATATACATAATCCTGAATAACAGACAAAATAAATGAGGAAAAACAAATATATGAAGGACAATTCACATTAAACAAATCAATAATACACAAATAAAAATGTTAACCTGCATTAGTAATGAAGGAAATGCAAATTAAAACAAGATGCCATTATTTTCTCCATTAAAACAAAAATTAGAAACGCTAATACAATCTTATGTGGTGCTGGCAAGGTTGGGAAAAATGGAAACTCTCATAAGTGATGGGACAATAAACTGGAACTATTTTGGAAGACAATCCAACAATACATACAAAAATTTTGCATTAGTAAACTCATCTATTAATTTCAACTCTTGAACTCAATTCCACAGAAAAACCACTAAATATGGACAAACATGAGGACTTTTATTTCAATGCTGTTTGCTGCAGCAAAAAAAAAAAAAAAAAAAAAAAGAGTATCTTGTAAGCCAGGGGTCTCAAACTCAACTCAGCATGTGGGCCGCAGAGCAAGATCACAGCCGTTCGGCGGGCCGCACTAGGTCTACAAAAGGCAACTGTTACGCAACACTTTTCTCACTGCAGTTGAAAACAAAAAAAAATCAGTACAACAAGCACAATCATACATGCAGTTTACTCAGTGTCACAAAACGACCAGAAACTGTAGTTCCCATCACAACTGCTGTTAACTAAGCTAATATCTAGCTAGGATGCTAGAGAAATGAAAAATACAAGTAGGCCCCTAGGCTTACTTAATTTTATCCAAAATATTTTGAACTTCGTGGATTAGTCTGCGGGCCGCACAAAATTGTTCGGCGGGCCGCGAGTTTGAGACCCCTGTTATAAGCCAACTAATAGGAATTAATTAAATAAACACTAATGAACACACACATAATGAATTATAAATAATGAAACAGGATTATATGCAATGACATGGAAAGATTTCCAAACATGTAACATAACACGTTAGGTCACAGAAGACTACAGAATGATCCTACACAAGGGAAACCAGTGTCATCACAATGTACTAAATACAGAGCACATACTGTACTATCTTAAGGCACTACCTCTGGGAATAACATGTGGATAAAAGGGACATAGAGCCTGACCAGGCGGTGGCGCAGTGGATAAGCGTTGGACTGGGATGCGAAGGACCCAGGTTCAAGACCCCCAGGTCGCCAGTTTGAGCGTGGGCTCATCTGGTTTGAGCAAAAGCTCACCAGCTTGGACCCAAGGGTCGCTGGCTCGAGCAAGGGGTTACCCAGTCTGCTGAAGGCCCACAGTCAAGGCACATATGAGAAAGCAATCAGTGAACAGCTAGGGTGTTGCAGCAAAAAACTGATGATTGATGCTTCTCATCTCTCTCCGTTCCTGTCTGTCTGTCCCTATCTATCCCTCTGTCTCTGAAAAAATTTAAAAAAAATTTTTTTTTAAAAAAGGGACATAGAGGTCCTTTATTCAGATATACTTCCAAGTTTGAATTATTATTATGATGATTATGATGATGATTTTAAAAACAAAGTTACAGGGTTTTTTTTTTGTTTTTTGTTTGTTTTTTTTTTGAGAGAGAGAGAGGAGGAGAACAGACAGGGACAAGCAGAGAGAAAGGGAGAGAGATGAGAAGTATCAACTCATTGTGGCACCTTAGTTGTTCATTGATTGCTTTCTCTCATATGTCCCTTGACTGGGGGCTCCAGCGGAGCCAGTGACCACCTGCTCCAGCCAGGAACCTTGGGTTCAAGCCAGTGACCTTGGTTTTCAAGCCAGGCACCTTGGAGCTCAAGCCCACAACGATGGGGTCATGTTTATGATCCCATGACAAACCAGTAATCCTTCTGCTCAAGCTGGTGAGCCCCGCTCAAGCTGGCAACCTTGGGGTTTCAAATCTGGGTTCTCAGTGTCCCAGGCCAAAGATCTATAGACTGCACCACCGTCTGTTCAGGCCAAAACATTTTTTTTTTTTTAATTTTATTATTTATTTTTTTTTGTGGCAGAGACAGAGTCAGAGAGAGGAACAAGTAGGGACAGACAGGAAGGGAGAGAGATGAGAAACATCAATTCTTCATTGCAGCTCCTTAGTTATTCATTGATTGATTTCTCATATGTGCCTTGACCAGGGGGCTACAGCAGACTGAGTGACCCCTTGTTCGAGCCAGCAAACTTGGGCTCAAGCTGGTGAGCCTTGCTCAAACCAGATGATCCCGCGCTCAAGCTGGCGACCTCAGGGTCTTGAACCTGGGTCTTCCACATCCCACTCTGACACTATCCACTGCGCCACCGCCTGGTCAGGCAGGCCAAAACATTTAAATCAAACTAAGAACCACTGGGGGGGGGGGGGGGATTAAATTTCCCTGGATAAAAATAAAAGTGTTACACCCACAACATTTTTGGTTTTGAAAGTGACTGCAAAATTAGGTACCAAAATGTAGCCAGGTCTTTTGTTACAAAAAAATTCTGTATAAGGCTAATTCTGCTAATTCTGCATGATGAACAACAGTAACCTTTTGCTTCCTTAGCTAGAATATTTGGATCTCCTTATTCATAAAACAGTTACTTAAAACAAAGTTACTCAGAACAAAGGTGTATTTTTCCTCTGGTTAGCCACAAATAGCCAGGCACTACAGAATGTTAAACAAGCAGCAAGGTTGTCTCACAGCTTCTACCACAGTATATCAAATATACTTTAAAATATGTGCCCCCTTATTTATTTTTTTTCAAAACTTGATTGACAGTAAGAGTATGCATTCTGGAACCAGATTTTGTGGGTTTGAATCCTAACCTACAGTAAGTATTTACTAAATTGTGTTTCACCGATTTAGACTGTTAACCTTATGGTCTACCAGTAATGCACTCAGGTCAGATACAAAGCTAAAAAGAGTTTCTTCAGGTGTAATAACAAATACTCCTATTTCCCTCCATTTAAGACCAAGACCATACCTCTAAGAACTTTTCTCAAGACATACATGGTAAATGATTAAGAGATGAATAAGTCACAGTAGAAATTACCATTTTAAAACAAGGAGTATAATGTAAGAATTTGGTCATTCCTTCAAAAACAGTTATGTCTAAGCCAGTACTTTAGAGACTAGATAAACAATGTACATGTCCACCAGTAGCAAGAACCATCTAAAAATATTAACTGTTAGCAAGAGATTTAAGAGTTTGCTAAAAAATATTTATGTCTGCCTGACTGGTGGTGGTGGCAGTAGATTGAGCAGCAGCCTGGTTTGAAAACCCAAGGTCACAGGCTAGAATGCAGACTTGTCAGCTTGAGCACAAGATCATCAACATGATCCCAAGGTCACTGGCTTGAACCCAAGATCATTGGCTTGAACAAGAGGTCACTGGCTCAACTTAAGCCCCTGGTCAAAGTACATATGAGAAGCAATCAATAAACTAAAGCAACTACAAGTTGATGCTACTCAACTCTCTCCTCCCCACCTCTCTCCCTTCCTGTCACCCTCTCTCTCAATAAATAGAGTATTTATGTTTTATATTATTAACCATTTGAGTTGTACAAACATTCATGTACGTCCTCATGCCTCCTGACCCTCCAGAGTACGAGCATAACAAAAAATTTTCTTTTAAAAATGTGTAAGGCAACATTACAAAAAGACAAATGTATGTTCTTCTTGTTTCCATAAATTGGTTATCAAACAAACATGATTTTAAGTTAATAAAACTGTAACTGAAGTAATTTTATTTTTTGGAAAAAATTCATTCCTGGGAGTCAGCAAGCATAAAAAAAACTCACTACTCAAAGGGTTAAATAGTCACCCATCATCTAGTTGTAGAAGTAAGCTATATTATCAACAGCAAGTGCTAAGAATATGCCCTAAAGAGCCATTATAAAATAATGCAAAAATTTTAAATTCCATCTTCAAGAAATCTAATTATACCATTTGTATATCATTATTTATTATCAGTTATTCTGATTTAATATACCCATAATAAATGCCTCTAGGAATATAAAAAACAAAATATTACAGAACTTAAGAGATCTCAAATATAACTTTCTTCCAATCAGAAACTGATCTCTACATAAAACAAGTTTTTGATGAATTTTCTATCATAGCACTTTATATTCCATTAATGTAGTTACTAAATTACTAATCTGCTAACTACTTAGTATATATTAAAAAAGGGTTTTTTTATTATTTTTTAGAGAGAGAGGAAGGGAGAGCAGGAAGAAAAGAGGGGAAGACAAAAGAGGGGGAGAGGGGGAGGGAGGGGGAGAGAGAGGGAGAGAGCAGAGGAGTGAAGGGGAGAGAGAGGAGGAGTGAAAGGGAGAGAGGAGGAAGGGAGGTGGGGAGGGCAACAGGGAGGGAGGGGGAAGAGAAATATCATTTGCTATTCAGCTTAGTTACGTATTCATTGATTGGTTCTTATATGTACCCAGACAGGGGATCAAACCTGCAACCTTGGTGTATCCAGACGATGCCCCAATCAACTACTCAGTGTATATTCAAATTAAAATAGAAAAAATGTAAAATTCAATTTCTCAGTTGCATTAGCCACATTTCAAGTATCCAACAGCCACATATGGCTCATGGCTACCATACTGGACAGTGCAGATAAAGAACTAAGACTTTTTTCTTCCTAACAAAGTTCTTTTGAACAGTACTATTCTAGATATTATCAGAAAAGATGAAAGACTCCTTAGGTCAGCTGAAATAAAATACTGACATCATTTCAAATGCTTTTACATTTTAACTCACCATGAATCTCTTTGATACGAAGTGTATTCTGATGCATTCCATATTTCAAAATTAACTGTTCCAGATAGTAGAAAGTTTTTTTGTACAAAGTCTAAACATAAATGCATTATTAGATTAATAGATGAAATGCAATACAAGCCACTACAGATATAGCACACTGATTTTTAAAACTAAAATAATCTTCAAAGATGATCTAAAATGTGATAGTAATCTATTTCTAAAGATGAATGCTCCAGGGACGTAGGCTATCCCTGGTGCACAAAAGATTTGGAAAAAGGGACAAAAAAGGAGGTTTTATTAGCTATTTATGACTGACAAAGACGAAATACAAGCTGAGGGATTCACTCAGCATCTTTCTCTCATTACCTTTTGCCTAACTTGGACCACAGCCTTCCAGAAATCCTTAGCTTCTACCCTGTGGCAATCTCCACACATCTGGGGCTGAACCACATAATCCACCACAAACACTTGCTGAAGGATGGCACCATTCATTACCTGATTAAAAAAAAAAAAAAATCACTCCCTTCATTCTCTCCTGTTAAACATTTTTCTTAAAAGAAGACACTTTAATATTTAAGTCAGGAGTGACGTCACGGAAATGGCGCCGTGAGCAGCGCGTCCGACAGATCTCCCCAAAATAACAACAAATTTATCAACTAGAAACAGAAAAATTTATCCTCGGAGCATTCCGGAGTTCCACACAAACTGAAAGGGAAAGGACTGTTATCACTTGAATCTGAGAGAGAGGGTGTGGAGGAAGCTACCCCAGGGACGTTCATTCAAGCCACGGAGGGAGTGCGCCTGTGGAGAGTCAGCCCACACTCAGGAGCGGCGAGCAGCCGCCGGCGCGCGCCTGGTCCGGTTGCAGAGCGAGCACCGCTAAGGTTCCCAGCGGCCCGAGCACTGCGAGTGAGAGTCCCCAGCCACCGGTGCCCGGAGCACCCCATTCGCGCGCGTGCCCTGGGCATTCCACGCACCCAGAGCGCCATACTGGCCTGCACACCCACGGTGCGCCCCAGCCGCCAGCAGCGGGGCAAGCGGGAGAGGCGCCAAGGCGGTCTTCCCTACTTGGGAGATTCTCTCCGTGGGTGGGGCACCTCACCCAGCCATTCAGCTAACAATCAAGCGTTGGGGGAGGGGCGCGCAGGCACCTGAAATACCTTCGGGAGCACAGCTGCAGACCCAATCACTGAAATTAGCTTAACCCATGAAATCTGCGCACCCTCGGTTCTAATTGATAAGATCTCTCTCAGTTCAGCGATCCAAGACAAGAGGCGTGATATTTTTTAGTGCCTCTCGCTAAAGGGGCGGGGGCAACTTCTGATTGATAGAGCCTCCATATTCAGAGATAAACGCTAACAAGAGGGACTTGGCAGATAATAAGATCTATACTACACTAGTCGCAAGCAGAGACTAGTGCCTCTTCTTCCCTGCAAAAACAGGCTACAAAGTGTGGAAAGCCTGGGTTGAGTGGTCCAACTGAATGCTAGGCACGGAACAGTCACCTTGACAACAATTGACTCCCACCCCCGCCTGATTACACTGGAGGCTCTGACTGCCAGAGCCTTTCCCAAAGCCTTGCACTGAGTGGGGATAGAGTGGGGATTTCCCAGCTCTTTGAGCCTCTTACTCCCCAGGCAGAAGCAGTGGCAGCCTTATAGCTGGATCACCAGGCTGCTAATTCAGGAAGGGGGAACTAGGAGAGAGACTCCAGGAAAGAAAACTCTCTCATCGTTGGACCCTGCAAACGCCAACAAGCCTTGACTACCAGCAAGACTAAAGCCAATTATATGAGATTGCCATAGAATCCCATCAACTGCAAATCCCTACCTAAGTGTGACACAGGGGCAGAGCCTGGGGTACAGAGTCATCGACCAGGAAGAGGGAGAGAAAAGAAAAAGGAAGAAGTTAACCTCTCAAAATCAAGAAAAATCCACAGACTTTATAACTTGTTCCACTAATTTTTTTGTTGTTGTTGTTTGTTTCTTCTATCTTATTGCCTTTATTATTATTATTTCTATTTCCTCCACCTCGGTCCTCCTATTCTCTGCCCATCTTATGCTTTCCTTTTCTTGAACTACACTACCCATGAGTGTTACATTTTATTTCTCTTCTTCATCCTCACCCTCCTGTAAGGTTATACTTCAAAACACTTAACTATCACTCTTTCCTCTTTTGTTTTTTTTTGTTTTGCTTTATTTTGTTTTTTCTCTTCCTTTTTTTTTTTCTTCCTTCGTTTTTCTCTTTTTCTTATTTTTTCCTATCTATTCGTTTTTTCTTTTCTCGTTTTACTTTCCTTCCACTTAATCCTCAATCACGAACAAATTAGTTAATTTGGGACTCAAGGTTTTTTTTTTTTTGGCTTTATTTTTCTTTTTCGCTTTTGTTTTTGTTTTTTTGTTTGTTTATTTTTGTGGCATTTTGGGTACTTTTTACGTTGCTTTTTAACTCACTAGCATTCCTCCCAACCCAAGCTCTCCATTGTATTTAGTCTTCACTCCACTTAATACAACAGATTTTTACTTATTATTTTTACTTTTTTCTTCTTTATTATTCTTTTTTTTCCTCTTTTTTTCTGGTTCCCTCTGATCCCTCTAATAGGAAGGCCTATTAGATTATCATCAGATTTCTCAGCAGAAACTCTACAAGCTAGAAGAGAGTGGACCCCAATATTTAAAGCCCTGAAAGAGAGGAACTTTCAGCAAAGAATACTATACCCATCAAAGCTATCCTTCAAGTACGAAGGAGATATAAAAACATTCACAAATACAGAAAAGATGAGAGAATTTATCAGCAGAAAGCCCCCACTCCAGGAAATACTAAAGGGGGTTTTCCAACCAGATTCAAAGAACAAAAGAAAACAACACCACAAGTAACAGCTCCACCAAGAACACAATAAAACCAAACTTAAACTGTGACAACAAAGGAAAAAAAGGGGGGAGAGGATGGAGATTAACAGTAGCAAAGGACGATGAAGTACAGAAATACTCATAAGATAGGGTACTACAATGAATATGGTAGGTACCCTTTTCATTACTTAATGGTAACCACCCTTGAAAAAACCACCACAAAAACACTTGACTTAAAGGTAGCAACAGAGGAAAGAAGTATGGAACACAAACAAACAAAAACAAATGATAGAAAAACAAAAGAGAAGAATCAAACAAGATATAAAACTAACAGAAAGCAATTTATAAAATGGCAGTAGGGAACCCACAAGTGTCAATAATTACACTAAATGTAAATGGATTAAATGTACCAATAAAAAGACACAGAATAGCAGAATGGATTAAAAAAGAAAATCCAACTATATGCTGCCTACAAGAAACACATCTAAGCAACAAGGATAAAAACAAATTCAAAGTGAAAGGCTGGAAAACAATACTCCAAGCAAACAACACCCAAAAAAAAGCAGGTGTAGCAATACTCATATCTAATAATGCTGACTACAAGATAGAAAAAGTACTCAGAGACAAAAATGGTCATTTCATAATGATTAAGGGGAAGTTGAATCAAGAAGACATAACAATCCTTAATATATATGCACCAAACCAAGGAGCACCAAAATATATAAGACAGCTACTTATTGACCTTAAAACAAAAACTGACAAAAATACAATCATACTTGGAGACCTCAATACACCGCTGACGGCTCTAGATCGGTCATCCAAACAGAGAATCAATAAAGATAAAGTGTCCTTAAACGAAATACTAGAACACCTGGATATGATAGACATCTACAGGACACTTCATCCCAAAGTGACAGAGTATACATTTTTCTCTAGTGTACATGGAACATTCTCAAGAATTGACCATATGTTGGGCCACAAAGACAATATCAGCAAATTTAGAAAAATTGAAATTGTACCAAGCATATTTTCTGATCATAAAGCCCTGAAACTAGAATTCAACTGCAAAAAAGAGGGGGAAAAACCCACAAAAATGTGGAAACTAAACAACATACTTCTAAAAAATGAATGGGTCAAAGAAGAAATAAGCGCAGAGATCAAAAGATATATACAGACAAATGAAAATGAAAATACGACATATCAGAATCTCTGGGATGCAGCAAAAGCAGTAATAAGAGGAAAGTTCATATCACTTCAGGCCTATATGAACAAACAAGAGAGAGCCCAAGTAAACCACTTAACTTCACACCTTAAGGAACTAGAAAAAGACGAACAAAGACAACCCAAAACCAGCCAAAGAAAGGAGATAATAAAAATCAGAGCAGAAATAAATGAAATAGAGAACAGAAAAACTATAGAAAAAAATCAATAAAACAAGGAGCTGGTTCTTTGAAAAGATCAACAAAATTGACAAACCCTTGGCAAGACTCACCAAGGAAAAAAGGCATAGGACTCAAATAAATAAAATCCAAAATGAAAGAGGAGAGATCACCACAGACATCATAGATATACAAAGAATTATTGTAGAATACTATGAAAAATTATATGCCACCAAATACAACAATCTAGAAGAAATGGATAAATTCCTAGAACAATACAACCTTCCTAGACTGAGTCATGAAGAAGCAGAAAGCCTAAACAGACCAATCAGCAGGGAGGAAATAGAAAAAACTATTAAAAACCTCCCCAAAAATAAAAGTCCAGGCCCAGACGGTTATACTAGTGAATTCTATCAAACATTCAAAGACTTGGTTCCTATTCTACTCAAAGTCTTCCAAAAAATTGAAGAAGAAGCAATACTTCCAAACACATTCTATGAGGCCAACATAACCCTCATACCAAAACCTGGCAAGGATGGCACAAAGAAAGAAAACTACAGACCAATATCTCTAATGAATATAGATGCTAAAATACTAAACAAAATACTGGCAAACCGAATACAACAACATATTAAAAAAATAATACATCATGATCAAGTGGGATTCATCCCAGAATCTCAAGGATGGTTCAACATACGTAAAACGGTTAACGTAATACACCATATCAACAAAACAAAGAACAAAAACCACATGATCTTATCAATAGATGCAGAAAAGGCTTTTGATAAAATACAACACAATTTTATGTTTAAGACTCTCAACAAAATGGGTATAGAAGGAAAATATCTCAACATGATAAAGGCCATATATGATAAACCATCAGCCAACATCCTATTAAACGGCATAAAACTGAGGACTTTCTACCTTAAATCAGGAACAAGACAGCGTTGTCCACTCTCTCCACTCTTATTTAACGTGGTGCTAGAAGTTCTGGCCAGAGCCATCAGACAAGACAAAGAAATAAAAGGCATCCATATCAGAAAAGAAGAAGTAAAGGTATCACTTTTTGCTGATGATATGATCCTATACATCGAAAACCCGAAGGACTCCACGAAAAGATTATTAGAAACAATAAACCAATACAGTAAGGTCACAGGATACAAAATTAACATACAAAAGTCCATAGCCTTTCTATATGCCAACAATGAAATATTAGAAAACGAACTCAAAAAAATAATCCCCTTCACGATTGCAACAAAAAAAATAAAATACCTAGGAATAAACATAACAAAGAACGTAAAGGACCTATATAATGAAAATTACAAAGCATTGTTAAGGGAAATCGAAAAAGATACAATGAGATGGAAAAATATTCCTTGTTCTTGGATAGGAAGAATAAATATAATCAAAATGGCCATATTACCCAAAGCAATATACAAATTTAATGCAATTCCCATCAAAATTCCTATGAGATTTTTTAAAGAAATGGAACAAAAAATCATCAGATTTATATAGAACTATAAAAAACCCCGAATAGCCAAAACAATCCTAAGGAAAAAGAATGAAGCTGGGGGCATTACAATACCTGACTTTAAACTATATTATAGGGCCACGATAATCAAAACAGCATGGTATTGGCAGAAAAATAGACACTCAGACCAATGGAACAGAATAGAAAGCCCAGAAATAAAACCATTATGGTCAAATAATCTTTGATAAAGGGGCCAACAACACACAATGGAGAAAAGAAAGCCTCTTCAACAAATGGTGTTGGGAAAAGTGGAAAGCCACATGCAAAAGAATGAAACTCGACTACAGCCTGTCCCTGTGTACTAAAATTAATTCAAAATGGATCAAAGACCTAAATATAAGACCTGAACAATAAAGTACATAGAAGACGACATAGGTACTAAAATCATGGGCCTGGGTTTTAAAGAACATTTTATGAACTTGACTCCAATGGCAAGAGAATTGAAGGTAAAGATAAATGAATGGGACTACATCAGAATAAAAAGTTTTTGCTCAGCAAGAGAAACTGATATCAAAATAGACAGCCAACTAAATGGGAAATGATATTTTCAAACAACAGCTCAGATAAGGGCCTAATATCCAAAATTTACAAAGAACTCATAAAACTCAACAACAAACAAACAAACAATCGCATAAAAAAATGGGAAGAGGACATGAACAGACACTTCTCCCAGGAAGAGATACAAATGGTCAACAGATATATGAAAAGATGCTCAGCTTCATTAGTTATTAGAGAAATGCAAATCAAAACTACAATGAGATACCACCTCACCCCTGTTAGATTAGCTATTATCAACAAGACGGGTAATAGCAAATGTTGGAGAGGCTGTGGAGAAAAAGGAACCCTCATTCACTGTTGGTGGGACTGTAAAGTAGTACACCCATTATGGAGGAAAGTATGGTGGTTCCTCATACAACTGCAAATAGAACTACCTTATGACCCAGCAATCCCTCTACTGGGTATATACCCCAAAACCTCAGAAACATTGATACGTAAAGACACGTGTAGCCCCATGTTCATTGCAGCACTATTCACAGTGGCCAAGACATGGAAACAACCAAAAAGCCCTTCAATAGAAGACTGGATAAAGAAGATGTGGCACATATACACTATGGAATACTACTCAGCCATAAGAAATGATGACATCAGATCATTTACAGCAAAATGGTGGGATCTTGATAACATTATATGGAGTGAAATAAGTAAATCAGAAAAAAACAAGAACTACATGATTCCATACATTGGTGGAACATAAAAACGAGACTAAGAGACATGGACAAGAGTGTGGTGGTTACCAGTGGTGGGGGGAGGGAGGACATGGGAGGGAGGGAGGGAGAGAGTTAGGGGAAGGGGGAGGGGCACAGAGTACTAGATAGAGGGTTACGGAGGACAATCTGACTTTGGGCGAGGGGTATGCAACATAATTTAATGACAAAATAACCTAGACATGTTTTCTTTGAACATATGTACCCTGATTTATTAATGTCATCCCATTACCATTAAAAATTTATTAAAAAAAAAAAATATTTAAGTCAAAATCTTTTTCCATGAATGCTTTGAGAATATCAACAATAAATCAGTTAAATTTAAAGTCATAAGCATAAATTACACTACTTCAAGAAAGACACATAGGTTTAATTCATAGGATTTACTGTATTAACATTTCAAATATACCTTTAATCGAAGTGGTTGTGAGAATTTTTTTGCAGAATTTTATATCTATATACACTTGGGTATATGTATCTGTATAAAATTCATCCTTAGCAGAAAAAAAAAGACAAAATAAATAAATAAAACATTCTTAATTTAATTGTTTTCAAACATAGCCAATCATCTGAAATCACTTGGGAAGATTTTTAAACATACACGTTCCTGGGTCTCACATTCATTTGTGTCCACTTTGATTCAGTTACTGGAGTCACAATGATCAGCCAAATATTAGAAGCAGTGCCTTAGCTCATGTTTTACTCCAACCTTTTTCCTAATAAAAATAACTTTGAAAAGATTATCTCAGCCCACTAATCATAAGCAATGGCTGCAATTATTAGTGACCTGATGATCTGTTCACATGGTCCAAAAGAAAACAAAGGGTTAAAATCAAGAGTGTATTCATGACCTGTGGTGGCACAGTGGATAAAGCACTGACCTAGAACGCTGAGGTCACCGGTTCAAAACCCTGGGCTTGCCTGGTCAAATAACATATATGGGGAGTTGATGCTTCCTGCCCCTTCCCCCACTCTCTCTATATCTCCCTTTCTCTCTCTCTCTCTCTAAAAATGAATAAAATCTAAAAAGAAGCATTTAAAAAAAAAGAGTGTATTCATGTCCTTTTAAGCTGTTCAAATCAAGAAGTAACTTATCAATAGCCTCTTCCTTTAAACTATACTGCTTACAAAAATTAGGGAATATTTCAAAATGCACTTTCAAGATCAGGGAACTTGCAGACACTCCAGTTCCAGCCTTTTGTATAGTGCACTTTCACCAATGAAATAAAAGTTGGTTTTGCATCTCATTTGCATAATCAAACAACTTTCTTTGACTTGTTGTTTGCTGTTCTGTTCTTATTTAATTTAAAAAAATCAAATGCTTTTTTAAAATCACTTCATATTCATTTTGAAATATCCCCTGATTTTTGTGAGAAGTGTACATAAACTTTAACCATGCTGAGATTATGTAGCTTACCTCCTTCTGAATAGTTAGTTTAACTTTAAGTCTCTTAGAATGGGGCTCAGTCCAAACGAAGCCTGCATCTACAAGTCGGACCTTCAACAAAACACAAACAGAAAGAAATGTAAGTTCCTACCCGAGAAGACAAACATGAAAGAATAATTCATTAATAAATAAATTTCATACTGTTTAAGGAATCTGGGATTAGCATCACTACCTAACATAACCAGTAAAAAAATAAACAATTATCATGAAAGGTACAGCAACAAAAACAGCAAATAAAAGGACAATCTAATGACTTCATTAATGCAATTGACACAATTCAAGTAAAAATTAAAATACTTGCACAGGAAGGAAAAAACCTTTTTTCTAAAATAGGTATACTGTGTTTTAGACGAGATCGGGCGCGTTCAGGGTGGTATGGCTGTAGACAGGTATACTGGGTTTTAAATAGAAATTATACTTTTTAGATGACAGCAAAGATGTTGTGACCTCATCTTTGGGCATGTAGATCAGTGATTTTCAACTCTTTTGGCGGATTGGCACAATATTTCTGGCAGAAGAGCGGTTAAAGACCACTGATCAAAATAATACCATTTCTCTGACACAAAGAAGAGATTTAACAGGGAAAATATGAGGCATTTGGTTTCAGACATTTGAGTTAAAGAAGATTTATCTATGAGATATCCAAGTGAAGATGTTCAGTAGATAATAAGACATATATTTAGTCTGGAGCTCTAATGGAGAAATCTGAGCTCTATAAAAATGATTTAGGAGATATCAGTGGGCAGGCAATAATTTAATCAAGCCCTATCTGGTCTAGCAATGGGTAGTGTAGCTTCAGCACTACAGAGTAGAACTCTCCTCACACAACTAGCTCCACATGAAAACAAACCCTAGTCAGGCCACACAGGTTCAGCAGGTGAAAGGCAGCTTCTATTCTTCAGTCTCCATCTACAGGGCTCAAGAGGAAGCCCCATGGGCACTAAGACTACCTTTCCCTCAGCCTCCAACCTCCATCTGCAGGAATGGGTTCCTTGACCTCTACTTCATTTCCCAACACAGTCTCATCAAACTATCCTCAGACAACCAGGACCATTCAACTTTATTGGGCCCTTTATCCTTCTTTACCATAGTCCCAAACACCTCAGTCACCCCTCATCTTCCAAACTCCATATGGTCAACACATTCCCTATTTGTGCCATCTAACACTCTGGAACTCAACATACACTAACAAAACCTCCTGAATCCTCCATCTCTCTACTGAACATTCTCTTCACCTTCTAGAAATCTTGACTATATACATTGTTCCCTCTGCAGCTAATTAAAATAATAACTGATATTTTTCTTTCTTTCTGTTACTTGACTAGAAGATAGGTGTCCTCCTTGCTCTTAAATTACCAATTCCAAATCATTCTTTCTGCCTCCTCCTTAAATACAGCCAGCTTTGAATCTGAAGTCTTTGGACTATATACCACCCCTCTCTCTTGTTAGTCATCTGTTAATCTCTGGGTCACCTGCTTTCGTTTCTCAAAGATTTTAGATCCTGGCTCAGTCACTCTCTTCAACAATATTAATACTTGATGATTTCAATATCCTCACAGATAATCCCCCAAACACCTATCCTCTCCATTCTTTTTGAGTTCCTCTTCCCCAAAGATCTTGTCCTGCTTCTTAATCATATACCCTTTTACTCCTGACAACTAAATCCTGCCATCCTGGGCCCCAATCTCAATTCCAAATATCCATTTCCCTAAGTATCATCTCTTACCTTTCCAACTCATTGTCTCCAGTTACTGGACACCACAAATCCTTTAATTTACTGAAACCTACAAACTATTCATCCTATCCCACCTTTTCACTATCCATTATCCTTCCCTATCTACTCACTTCTACCCTGTCTCAGCTTAATTTCAAGATCAAATCACTCATTTCCATGCACACACTCAATTTCCTTGGTTCCTCTCTCACTTAAACTAAGACATTTGGCTAAATCATAACCAATGCTCTACCTGCTCTATGCCTTATTTATGCAGATGATGGGGCTACAGAAACACAAACCACACTAGTCTTTAAATTTATACTTTAAGTGTAATTCTTATCATACAGTATCATTCTGGTACATTCTTCCTCTCTGAGAGATCTATTTCATATCTTCCCCTCTATTCAAACACTTAATAGATTTCCCCTCATAACTATTGCTCATGCATCTGTTTTCTCAAATAAAAAAAGATTAGAAGAGATTTTCCAGAAGTTCCCACATGCCAACACCTTCTCTTCTGTTACCACACATGAACTGTCCCTACTGCTATCAAAACCAACCTCTATAATGCCCCAGAAGAGAGCAGACCTTTGTTTTGTTCCCTGAAATATTCTAGGCTCCCAAAATGGGCCTGGCAGAGAGTAAGCACCAAATATTTGTTGTATTCTTCCACTAATCTGCAATATCCTATCACTTTCCTACTTCTTAAAGGCATCTCCCAGTCAATTATTGTCTCTGCAGTTTTACAGATTTTTTCCTCTGTACTCTATTATTCCAGGACAACTAATAAATATACTGAGATGTGTCCTTACTCCTTCTTTCCCACTGCCCTTTGTAGCAAATTAAAAAACAAAAGAGTAAAACCAGTATTTACAAGGCTTGATCTACTGTGACTTTTCATAACTCATCTTGCTTCAATCCCAACTGTTTTTCCCCTGCCAACTCCACTCTAAAAATAGATATGCTCCAGCCTCTACACTTGTTTTCTCTACCCATAATGCTCTTCCACAAATTTCGGCACAACTCAGTCCCTACTGCCTTTATTGTTTATTCAAATGTCACCTTATCAGTGATTTTAAACTGCAACTCTTCCCTGTGAAGTTCTTATCCCCTCCCTTCCTGGTTTTCTCCTTCACAGAATTTATACCATTTAATACATTATATAATATATCGACTTATTTTGTTCATTGCTACTCCACACTTTCCCCTCCAACTAGAATAAAAGTTTCCTAAGATAGAGATTTCTGTCTCTCTCATTTACGGCCATATCACCAATACCGAAAGCAGACTAGCCCACAGCTGACACTTACAAACATATCCTGAATGAACTAATAAATTATTAAGGCTCACCAGACATTTGACAAAAGCCTGAAGTATGAAAGCAAGAAGAGCAAGTTACATAAAAAACTGATTCGGGGGGGGGGGCAAATCTGGTAATAAAAACAAATGTTTTAAAATAAAATTATTATCAAACACTTAGAAAAATACAAGAGCAGGATGCATCAAGACTCTGTAACTTGAAAATATTACTGCTGGGAGAAAAGAAACAATACAAAGACAAGAAGATAAAACTGTCAGGAACACAGGAAAAAAAAGACAAAACAATACAAAAGAAAGATTTAAAACAAAAAAGTTTAGCAATGGTTTTATACAAATATTTTCCTAAAAAATTATTGCATTTAAGAGGTTCTCAAGAAATGACACTTTTGATTCTATATTAAGACTTTTAAAATAAACACTTTCATTTCCATAAAAAAAATATGTAACTTTAAAAATTAAACAGCATTTGTAGTAGAGTGCTAACCAATAATAACATTTAACAGTTACTTTTGAAAAACCTACTTATACAAGGATTTCCTGAAAATGAGAGATTTAAAAGATATTCCTACATGAGAAAGCAATCAATGAATACCTAAGGAGACTAAGGAGCCGCAACAAAGAACTGATGCTTCTCATCTCTCTCCCTTCCTGACTGTCCCTATCTGGCCCTCTGTCACAAAATTAAAAAAAAGATATTCCTACAAAATATCATTTTAGCTCTTTGACCTACCTTACTCAAAGGGGCTTTGATTTTTTTCAAACACAAAGCAAGAAGTTCCCTGGATTCTAATGCACATTGTATCCAAGTTCCTGGTGTCTGAAAATATCTGAAAGAGAAGATAATAAAATCCAGCATCTCTCAAAAAAAACCAAAAATTTTCATCTGTATATGTAGACATAACACTGATTTTTAACCATATATAATAACCCACAGTTGATCTGAAGCACTTAACCCAAATATATTTTAACAATCCTGCAAAACTTTCAATTAGACCAGTAGCTTTAGTTAAAAAGGTAAAATTCTGGGTATTTGTGAAAGCCAATCTAAAATAACCTATTAAAGAGGTCATATTACTTCAAGCACCAGTAAGAATTCCAGTGAGGATGACAAAATGACCAAAAGTTCCTTGAATCAATGTTCTGAAAAATCAGGTAAATATAATCTTTTTTAATATATATTTTTTATTCATTGTATCTATTACTTTTTTTTTTTTTTTTTTTTTACACAGAGAGAGTCAGAGAGAGGGATAGACAGGGACAGAGAGATGAGAAGCATCAATCATTAGTTTTTTGTTGCAACACCTTAGTTGTTCATTGATTGCTTTCTCATATGTGTGTTGGCCGTGGGCCTTCAGCAGACTGAGTAACCCCTTTCTCAAGCCAGCGACCTTGGGTCCAAGCTGGTGAGCTTTTTGCTCAAACAGATGAGCCCGTGCTCAAGCTGGCGACCTTGGGGTCTCAAACCTGGGTCTCGGCATCCCAGTCCGACGCGCTATCCACTGCGCCACCGCCTGGTCAGGCAGGTAAATATCATCTTAAAATGGCATTAAAATGATTTATAATGTATATCTATAATGCTTGAGAACTGCTTATTTCTCACACAAAAAAATAAATCCGTACCTCAAGCTATGTACCAAAATAGTTGACTATCAATCTATTTCAAGTCCTTTTCTGAATTGTAATTGTAAAATTCAAGTTTTAAAATCTTACATAAAACCTGACTAAATTAGCATTGAAATTGCTTATGTATGTGTTTTAAGTTTTGTAGCCCAGCCCACCCAGAACTTAGAACAATACTTAGGCACACAGTTAAGTGTTCAATAAATGCTTTTAAACACATACATAATACATCTAAATATGTTATGTAAATGCTGTTTTATATAATATTTTTAAAGATTTACTCAAGTAGAGCGTCGGCCTAGCGTGCGGAGGACCCGGGTTTGATTCCCGGCCAGGGCACACAGGAGAAGCGCCCATTTGCTTCTCCACCCCTCCGCCGCGCTTTCCTCTCTGTCTCTCTCTTCCCCTCCCGCAGCCAAGGCTCCATTGGAGCAAAGATGGCCCGGGCGCTGGGCATGGCTCTGTGGCCTCTGCCTCAGGCGCTAGAGTGGCTCTGGTCGCAACATGGCGACGCCCAGGATGGGCAGAGCATCGCCCCCTGGTGGGCAGAGCGTCGCCCCTGGTGGGCGTGCCGGGTGGATCCCGGTTGGGCGCATGCGGGAGTCTGTCTGACTGTCTCTCCCTGTTTCCAGCTTCAGAAAAAAAAAAAATGAAAAAGAAAATTTTTTTTTTTAAAGATTTACTCAAAAATGTTATACAAGTCCCTTTGTTATAACCATGCTTTTGGAGTTTTATATATCATCCAATAAAGCCCCTTCATTCTGGTGATGATACTAAGGCTTAGAGAAGATAATTGTCCAAGAGTTTCAAAAAGCTAATTTGTGAAAAAACTAAGCTTCTTTGTCCAGTGCTTTTTTCATTCCACCTTGCTTTTAAGAATAGCAAATACTGTTCCCCGGCTGGATAGCTTAGCTGGTGAGTGTCTTGTCCCAACATGCCAAGTTGCAGGTTCAATGCCTGGTCAGGGCACATATAAGAATCAACTAGTAACAGCATGAAAAAGTGGGACAAATTGATGTGTGTGTGCCTCTCTCTAATATTTATAATAGATTCAGCCTCACACTTGCAAAGCTTACAAACTATAAACCCCCCTGAAATAGTACAAACTTTCATGTGTTTATATAATGCACGTTTTATATGTACATATATATTTACATGTTTTTGTTTAAATTCTCAAAGGGATTAAAAAACTCTTCCTCCTCCAAAGAAGTTATGAATTACTATAACCCTAACCTATTTGGGAAATCATAAGCATGTACTTTTTTTTTCTTTTTTGTAACAGAGACAGAGAGACAGACAGATAGGGACAGACAGACAGGAAGGGAGAGAGATGAGAAGCATCAGGTCTTCCTTGTAGCACCTCAGTTGTTCATTGACTGCTTTCTCATATGTGCCTTGATGGGGGGGGGGTGCTATGGTAGAATGAGTGACCCCTTGCTCAAGCAAGCAACCTTGGGCTCTAGGTGGCAAGCCTGTGCTCAAGCTGACGACCTCAGGGTTTTGAACCTGGGTCCTCCACGTCCCAGTCTGAACACTCTATCCACTGCACCACCACCTGGTCAGGCTATACAGTTTCAAGAGGCAGTTTCGGCCCTGGCCAGTTGGCACAGTGGTAGAGCATCAGTCCAGCATGCGGAAGTCCTGGGTTCAATTTCCGGCCAGGGCACACAGGAGAAGCGCCCATCTGCTTCTCCACCCCTCCCCCTCTCCTTCCTCTCTGTCTCTCTCTTCCCCTCCCACAGCCAAGGCTCCATTGGAGCAAAGTTGACCCGGGCACTGAGGATGGCTCTATGGCCTCTGCCTCAGGCACTAGAATGGCTCTGGCTGAAACTGAGTGATACCCCAGATGGGCAGAGCATCGCCCCCTGATGGGCATGCCGGGTGGATCCCGGTCCGGCGCATGCGGGAGTCTGACTGCCATCCCTCTTCTCACTTCAGAAAAAAAAAAAATTAAAAAAAAAAAAAAGGCAGTTTTGTGTTACTTTAATGGTCTACTAGACGGATACATGTGATTTATGGTAACAATTGAAGTTAATAAAGAAATAAAACATTACTTTTCAGAAAGTCTCCTGCCTTCACATACAGTTTTTATTTCAGACCATTCCAAACTATGATTTACTGAGCATTTTTCCTCATTAACTACAGTCATCTTAGTTACATGAGAACATTCACAGATGTAATTTTTAAAATATACTGCTAAATTACTTAAAACATAATGTGCTTTTTAAAAATCATATATAGTTTCTAGTGACTAAAGGGAAAAATAACTCTCATGGTAATAACAGTACGTCCTTAATAAACTGTTCTCACACATACAAACATCAACTTGTTATCTATTAACTCTATACATCAAACCTATTAATCTCTTAAAAGAAAAAGAATAAATTTAAATACCTTTTCACTACCTTTACCAGATTAGCAGGGTAAACTAAAAAGTATACTACAAAACTGCAAATTCTAAAATCTTTGGCAACACAGACAAACAAAAATCAAATCTCAATTATGTGCACTTTATTCACGTATTTCTGTAATCCTGGCATATCCCAGGTGCTCTCCTATTTGTAAAATCCCAACTGTAAGCAGGATGAATGGTTCCAAACCATACCTTTGGCATTGTTTGCAGAAAGCTATAGAGACTTGTTTCGGAATGCCTTGGCTGATGTCTACTTTACTTCGCAAACAGGCCACACAAGTGTTGGCAGGATTTGGACTGATTACGACACCACATTCGCAGCACAAGCTTCAAGAAATAAAGCATAAAATTCAGACTAATTTTATAAATGCACTGGTTAAATTTAAAAACTGTCAACAAACCAACAAACAAAAGTCTTCAGTTAGGGCAATCGTATCTCTGTACTCAAAGCAGCAAATTAAGAAAAAAAGCAAATTTCAAAGTGGCAATAAATAACACGTGGGCATACTGAGGAAGAAAAACAAAGACAGCCAAAATTCCAAAATGCCTCTAAATTATGTGGCTGATGCCCAAAGGGTCTAGAGAGTTTAATTATTTCTAAGAGTAATCAGAGAGCATTAGTCTACAAGTTATTTTTATAAAGCCTCCGGATAGCTCGGGGACTGCCGAAATGCAAACACCTCCCCAGAGCGGCAGGTTTTTAAAGGATAAAGAGCGCCCAGTCTAGTGACTCGTGTAACTGATGGGGGAGTCGTGGTCTAGGTGTCTGAGAACCTCTGCCGTCGTGGCCACGGGGCTGCTGAGTGCTACATATGTGGCTGACATGACTGAGGAACTGAGTCTTTAATTCTATGTCATCTCAATTACTGCAGATTTAAATAGCTAGCCACACGTGGCCAAGGGTACGGTACTGGGCAGCGCCGACCTGCAAGTCTGGATGATGAAGAAGGTAACAACGCAAATGTTTGCAGTAACAAACTCTCCAAAAATGAATTCCGTTTTCTCAGGAAATAAGGCGTTTCGTTTTTTTCTCCCTCAAAATTAAAAAAGGATAAAAGTCCCCCAGGTTAAGTTTCAGAGTTAATGGAAGGGGAGGAGACGGGGAGACTCACACGTGCCCCGGGGAGCCGTGGGCGGCCTCGGACGTGTACTCCATCGGGCGGGCGCCTGCTGAACAGAAAACAGGGCGTCGGTGGTCGTCGGTGCCGCCGCCTCTCCCGTAAGTAGGGCAGCCGGCGGGCGCCTGAGGGGAAGGAACGCAAACGCCGCTCTGCCCGCGGACCCGGCACAGGGGACCTCACCGTCGGAGTGGCGCGGACTCTGAGGCCCCCGGACCGGCCGCAAAGCGGACCTCCGGCAGCACCGGCAAGGCTCCGGGCGTCTCCGCACACCCCGGGCCTCGGGTCCGAGCTGCCGGAGTCCCCAGCCGGCGTCCCCGTGCCCGCGGGCCCTCCACCCGACCCGCGCCCGCCCCACGGGGACTCGGCACACGCGGCCCACAGGCGGCCAGAGGCCAGCCTGCCTCTCCGCACGTACCCATGCGCGACAGCAACTCCGGTCTCGCCCCCAGAACCTACTTAGTGTCCCCACGCAGGACCAAGACTTCCGACAAGCTGCAACAAAACCGTCTACTACAACTCAGCACAACGGCCCCACAGCCGGCTTCATGAAGTGAAGATCTCGCGAGAGATCCAAATCTCGCGGCCGAGAGTGGATAGTTAAAGGGCGGGGCGGCCACGGTGACCAGGGGCGGGGTCGGAGACCCCGCAGCTGGGAAAGACGAGCTGCTTCTTGTCAGCCTGGACTGCCTGAGACTTAACTGGCTTTCCAACTCTCCTGGGTCCTCGTCTTTACGGATTTTCTCCGATTAGAGCAGGGGTCAGGGAACCTATGGCTTGTGAGCCAGATGTGGCTCTTTTGATGGCTGCATCTGGCTCACAGACAAATCTTTAATAAAAAAAAAATAACGTTAAAAATATAAAACGTTCTCATGTATTACAATCCATTCATTTCCTACCACTCATGTTCATGGTTGTGGGTGGCTAGAGCCAATCACAGCTGTCCTGCGAAACAACACCAAATTTTTATTGGATAATGCATAACGTCATTGTATGGCTCTCACGGAATTACATTTTAAAATATGTGGCGTTCATGGCTCTCTCAGCCAAAAAGGTTCCCGACCCCTGAACTAGAGGCTCGTCCACTTTTCAGATATCCTGATTGGGAGCTAGCTTCTTGGTGAAATGATTATATAAAGGTTATTTGTAAACCGGATCACTTTATATGAAGATATTAAACTCTGTGGTGGGCAATGTATTTGTTTTGTTCTCCATCATGTGCCTAATGCCTGCCACATTCTAAATGCTCAAATGGTTAACAGGTGAAAGAAAAAAAATATAAGGCATAATTACTTGTGAAGAAGTCTGTTATTTTTAGGCCACTCTAATTATCAGAATGTGCTTCCTGATACTGCACTTAATATTTCCTTTTAATTTTGTACCTTGAGCATAGGGCAGCACCGGCATAAGCCAGGTTATTTTATAGTAAGTGATCAAAGAAGGACTTTCATCATTTCTTGCCCAGGGTACTCAAATAGTCTCTCATTCATTTTCCTACTGCCAGACTCCAATCCATCCTTTTGTTGTAAGGTACCAAAAAGCTGAAAATTGATATTGATATTCTAGGAAGAAAGGTCAGGTTTTCCTGTCTTGTCCCTCCTTCAGGAAGGGGAGGGAGAAGAATGTAGAAGTTTCTGGCTTGCAGGAACAATGGGTTATTTAGTTTTAAATCTAAAATAAAGGTTAACCTAGAAACTTCTCTTTCAATAGGAGGCAGAATTTACATACCACCTTGCATTGACTGTAGTTCCTCCCTTTCCTGGAATCTTGAGGGTAAAATACCTCTAGGCTAGTGAGGGAAGATGAACCCTAAAAGATTTGTAAACATCTTTGATTGTGTTACCTTGAAAATCTTAATGTTTCTGTGTATCCCCTAAACAAATGTTGTCAGCCTATGCCATGATGTCATGCTCTCCCTCGCCCATGTGTGATCAAGGGTGTATAAGCAGCCCCTGAACTATTTTGGGAGCTCACACACAATTTGGGTCTGTTGCCCTGTGTCAGCCATATGCAGCCAGCATATTTAATAAATCTCCTTTAATAAAACTCTTCAAAACTCATCTTGACTTGGTGTCTCTACGAGAACCCACGAAATTGAGGATTGAGTACTTTATAACACTTTTAAAATGCAAATATGATTTTGTCATACTCCCCTGCTTTCTAACCCTTCGGTGGTCTCTGATCATCTCCTGAATTATTTCCTATTCTTTGCGTAGAAAAAAGACCCTTCACGGCCATGAATGGTTAGCTCAGTTGGTTAAGAGCATAGTTCATAAATGACAAGGTTGTAGGTTTGATCCTCAGTCAGGGCACACAGGGAAAGCAACCAAAGAATGTACAACTGAGAATAACAACAAATGAATGCTTTTCCTTCCTCTTCCCTTTCTCTCCCTTCCTTTCTCTGTCTCTCTAAAAAAATCAATAAAAACTAAGCCCTGGCCAGATAGCTCAGTTGTTAGAGCATCGTCCCAAGCATAGAGGTTGCCGGTTCGATTCCTTGGTCAGGGCACACACAGGAGCAGCTCCATGTTCGTGTCTCTCTCCCTGCCACTCTCAAAAAATAAAAGAAAAAGAAAGAAAGAAAGAAAGAAAGAAAGAAAGAAAGAAAGAAAGAAAGAAGACCTTTCAGAATTTGACCCTGACCAACCATCACATTCCTAAGCACACAGCCCCACTGGAAGGTCCTCATAAGAACTAGGCTACCTTTGCTTATGACCGGGACATTCCACCTTAAAGACTAAGCTTGGGCATCCTTTATTAGTTTCCTATTGCTGCCATAACAAATATTACAAATTTTGTGGCTTAAAACAATTCAAATTTATTATCTTACAGTTCTGGAGGTTACAGGTCTAAAAATACATGCTTCTCCTTTACATATGGTCCTATAACATCTTGATAGAAGGTATATGCCTCTATAGTAACACTAACAACATTAAGTTGGATCCTAAATGTTCTACTCTGTATAGTCCATGGGTTCAAACTCCTGGAGAGCATTCTGGGTTTTGTTCTCAGTATTTGCTGCATCTACCACAGTGCCTGGCACAAAACACACCCTTAGTATATCTTGGTCAATTAATTATCTATTTGATACAACAACTCAGAAGAGACAGTTTTTATCTCATTTTTTTCATGCATGTTGTCATTTCCCTTAAGCCAAATGCCACCAGGAAAACAACTAAGTTAGACTGATTGCATTTATTATTCATTGAAGTGAGTGCAAACAGACCATAAGGAGTATTTTAGTAACAAGAGTTAGAAAAAAAAAAAAAAACTTATTGTAGATTCGGCAGAGTAATTTGGGGAGGGTCTAAGGAAGCAAGGATCTGCTTTAGATAGGATGCTGTCAGAAAGCAGAGGCAATTCAATGAGTGGATAACTCAATAAATCTTATATATAGGAGGAGAGGCAGAAAGACGAAGGTGCAATTGGTAAGGAAGTAGCAGTCACTCACTTTGGCCAAGAGAGGGAGTGAGTGTTTGGTATTTTGTGGGTGGCACAGTGACCTTGTATTTACCTATGCTTAGACAAAATTATGCAGGGACATTGCTTTGTCTCATTTTATCATGGTCTCAGAGTAACCTTGTCTGAGTGGTATTCTGTGAAATTATTTATGCCTAACAGAATAATAATATAGTCTACCTGTGAGTACAGGCCAGCCTCTGAATGTCAGGGGCTGCTCCTTTTTTCTTTCTCAATACACTCCTTCACTTCTCTAGTTGATGTAGCACCAAGTGCCACATAGGGCCAGGCTACTTAGGCACTGAACATACAATGGTGATCAACACAGACATAGTCCCTGCCCTTGTGGAGCTTACATTTCACAGGTGAGGCTGATAGTCCAAAAGATTGTGTAATTCGCTGAGACTTCTGTAGCAAGTAGCAGAACCAGGATCTGAACTGCAGTTTGTCTAACTCTGAACCCATGCCCTCAACACCATACCAAGCTGTCTGCCCTGCTGAAGCTCAGGTTGTCTATTCTTATCCACAGGCTTTTTTTTTAAAGAAACTTGTTCATTTTCCATCAACCTTATTTCCACATTCTGTTTAAGAGCATGTGGAAGAACAGCTTAAAACCACTTAGTGGTTATTCCTAAGTAAGCAAATTTGGATGTCATAAAAAAAGTACTGACTTATTTTAGGGTACTTTTCAGTTAGTTGAACCATGACCTTCCAACTAATTATAAAAAGAAGTAATATGAAGAAATAATCCCAGAAATATTTTTCAGAATATAAGGAAATGAAATTTAGAGATTGAAAGGATCCACCATAACCCTGGCCAGTTGTCTCATGGTAGAGCATCAGCCCAGTGTGTGGATGTCCTGGGTTCAATTCCTGGTCAGGGTACACAGGAGAAGCAACTATAATGCCAGTGGCCATGGCTTTGTAGGTTCACTTGGATTCAGGCAGACAGGAAAGGAACTGTGGAGTCAGAAAATGGTGGGCCATTACAATTATTAGAGTCTTGAAACAGCAGCCAAGCAGGCAGGCAGGGAAAAACACTCCCTCTTTGTCTCAGACTCTCCAGCAAAACAGGTGGGGCCCAAGAAGGGGGGTAGAGACACAGTCCCCTTCCCCAGCAAACAACGGCCCCTTGCAATGGCAGGAAATCTGCAATTTGCAATCTGCAGCCCTGAGGGCAGGTACCCACAGCCTTACATAGACTATACACACATGGCACTGCCCTGTGCTCAAGCGCCAATCAGGCAAAATACAAGCAAACAAGCCTAACACACTTTTTATACATTTGTTTGCTCAACAGCGACCATCTGCTTCTCCCCTCTCTCCCTTCTTCCTCTCTCTTTCCTCTCCTGCAGCCATGGCTTGACTAGTTCAAGTGCATCAGGCCCCAGGTGCTGAGAATGGATCTGTGGAGCCTCTGCCTCAGGTGCTAAAAACAGCTTGGTTGCGAGCATGGTCCCAGATGGGCAGTGTGTTGGCCCCAGATTGAGGTCGCCAGGTAGAGTCCAGTTGGGGCACATGTGAGAGTGTCTCTTTATCTTTCCTACTCTCACTTTAAAAAAAATAAAGAAAGGATCCACCATAGTCTTACTAAAATGGATGAAAATAGGCATGCACTAGAGTTCTTATGCTGAGGCTCAGGATATTGGTGATGAAGGTAAGTAAGATCCTGGAAGCTGCCAGGAAGAAAAGAGCAGGTGACAATACTATAGTATATAGCTGTGCAGTGTTGTCATTGGGGGAAACAGGTTAAAGGGTCCAGATCTGTTTTGTTTCTTACAACTGCATGTGTGAATCTACAATTATCACCAAGTTTTTAACAGATTTTTTAAGATATAGGACACATTTTTCTGTTTAAGGAAAACAGCTCTCTGTGTTTATCTTTTGTAATTTCTTTTCCCAGGCCTTTAACACTTTGGTCTTCATCAATGGTTGACTGATGAAACCCCCACCACCACCACCACCTTACACTTTTCCCCAGTCTCCTTATCGCTAGGAGCAACCATGAGACACAATTTTGGCTAGCAGGTTAAAAGGGGAAATCTATCCAGGAAAACTTCAGCTTTCTTAATACAAAGGCACATGCTCAGTGGGCATACCATTTTCCCTCACTCTGCTCTTTTGCCCTTTTGTCTGCTTCCTGTCTGAAATACAAATGTGATGCCTGGAGCTACAGCAGCCATCTCCTGATCATAAGGCAATAAGCAATAAAAACAAATGCTATCATGCTAAAGCTGGTGTGGCAAAGAACTAGAAAAATCTGTTCACATTATAGTTCTTTTTAAGGTGAGGCAGGGGGAGACACTTAAACTTTTTTGTTTAAGCCACTACTGGCCAGGTTTTCTATTATTTGTAATGGAACACATTTCTAACAGATTCCTCACTCACAGGAGATTCTCAATAGGGATGATATACTTTGCCTTATGAGACTATTGTAAGGATGAAAACATGATAGCTACTGAATATTCTTGGTGTTTTTCAGAAATCAAATTGCTGATGCTGTGTTTTCCTTTCTTCTTTTTCTACAGCACTTTATGTTTCTTATTCTCCTCAGCTTGGCCTGAATTTATATTATAATCAGACTCTTGTCAGTGGCTCTCCTAATTGAATTGGGCTTTTGTTGTAGCTTAGCTCAGAGTTTTTAATGGTCTTCTTAAACCATTCTAAAAAAGGGCAATAGCTTCCTCTTTTGACCTCACAGTACTTACTGTTTGCACTTCTACAACTGCCAACTCATCATGCACTGTCCCATGATACTTCTCACACAGCTGTCACAGAATAATCAATGTTGAGTGCTGGAACGTACATTACAGATCATCTTCTCCAACCATTTCAGTGAATCATAGCCTCACTCCTGGATTTTTCTTACCTCTTCATGGGTTTACATCAGGGGTCCCCAAACTTTTTACACAGGGGACCAGTTCACTATCCCTCAGACCGTTGGAGGGCCGGACTATAAAAAAAACTATGAACAAATCCCTATGCACACTGCACATATCTTATTTTAAAGTAAAAAAAAACAAAACGGGAACAAATATAATATTTAAAATAAAGAACAGTAAATTTAAATCAACAAACTGACCAGTATTTCAATGGGAACTATGGGCCTGCTTTTGGCTAATGAGATGGTCAATATGCTCCTCTCACTGACCACCAATGAAAGAGGTGCCCCTTCTGGAAGTGCGGTGGGGGCCGGATAAATGGCCTCAGAGGGCCGTGTGCAGCCCCGGTGGGGCGTAGTTTGGGGACGCCTGGTTTACAGCTTATTGTCCCAACTAGATCTTAAGTGCCTAGATTCAAAGAACTGTTGACAACTTTTAATTCCATTCAATAAGCCAACTATATTTTTATTTTTTTCATCTGACACATTCCATATTTTCATCTAACAGATTTTTAGTATTATTTTTTTTTTTTCTGAAGCTGGAAACGGGGAGAGACAGTCAGACAGACTCCCGCATGCGCCCCACCGGGATCCACCCGGCACGCCCACCAGGGGCGACGCTCTGCCCCTCTGGGGCGTCGCTCTGCCGTGACCAGAGCCACTCCAGCGCCTGGGGCAGAGGCCAAGGAGCCATCCCCAGCACCCGGGCCATCTTTGCTCCAATGGAGCCTTGGCTGCGGGAGGGGAAGAGAGAGACAGAGAGGAAGGAGGGGGTGGGGGTGGAGAAGCAAATGGGTGCTTCTCCTATGTGCCCTGGCCAGGAATCGAACCCGGGTCCCCCGCACGCCAGGCCGATGCTCTACCACTGAGCCAACCGGCCAGGGCCGAGTCTAACAGATTTTTAATTTGAATTTGAAAACTTTCAGTTGCACTACCTTTCTGCAGAACTTCCTTAATGTTCAATTGGTGATTCAAATGCAAGTGTAATTTTCTTTTAATGCCATTTCTATTGTTTAGGTAACAAGAAAAATATTAGGTAACTGGCTTTGAAGAATACAATCATGTAGCTGTCATTCATCTCTGATATGAACCACATTTGATTTTTGAAGTGTATATAAATAGTTTCCTCATTTTAAAAAAATTTACATCTGCATTTTGAAAGGAACTCGGTCATAATTTTAGTTAATGTACTTGTTCACGTCACTTTTGGAAACACACTTTTGCCTATATAATCTGAGTTTATTTATAACATTCTGAATATATACTGCTTAAATTTATTAACTCAAGATACTGCAGTGAATATAAATTTTTAAAAAATGCCATAAGCTATGTTAATTGGCTGTGCCTGCTTAAAATGTTAACAAAAATAAATAAATAAATAACCTAGTAGGTAAATGAATAGATCTAATAAGCTCCTGTGTGTTATGAGGCTACCCAGGCCTCTAGGCATGCAAATGATCTTACCTATTAACCATAAGCCTCTGAAGGCAAGGACAATACCTTTTATACCTTTGTATCCATTGGGTCTAATACAGTAGAATCTAATAAACATTTGAAAAGTGAATGAATGAATGTATTTCATTTAAGATGACTCATACCTCTCTGAGCTTCTCCAGATTACTAGCACAATGTTTTGCCCAAAGTAGGCAATATTTATTGATTGTATAAGTGTTAAAAAGAGGAAAGGGAAAGTCTCCTTTGTCTTTTTCACTGGGCTACACTATTGTTCTAGGTATCATGGAATACCTATTTCTTAGCCTGCTTACCACAGGCACCTCAGTGTGTCAAGCACTCAGCCAAACTAGATGTGCCTTATAAATCAGCCCTGACCCTTGTCTTTTCTTTGAACCTATAACAATTTTCTAACGAGATACTACCTTTATAAAAAGAATGTTTTCCTTTGATAATGAGGAAAAAGAAATGAAGAAACTAATTTGTATAGATTATGTTCATGTTTTCTCTTTATTTTTTCAGAGACAGAGAAAGTCAGAGAGAGGGATAGATAGGGACAGACAGACAGAAATGGAGAGAGATGAGAAGCATCAATCATCAGTTTTTTGTTGCGACACCTTAGTTGTTCATTGCTTGCTTTCTCATATGTGCCTTGACCAGGGACCTTCAGCAGACTGAGTAACCCCTTGCTCAAGCCAGCAACCTTCGGTTCAAGCTGGTGAGCTTTTTGCTCAAACCAGATGAGCCTGCTCTCAAGCTGGCAACCTCAGGGTCTCGAACATGGGTCCTCCACATCCCAGTCCAATGCTCTATCCACTGCGCCACTGCCTGGTCAGGCTATGTTTTCTCTTCTCCCATTTCATTCATAAAGTAGCTTGTAATACATCAAGAAAGTTTCAAACTGGTGTGCCATACCAAATCCAATATATAAAAAATTTTGACAGCCTAACAACCTTTTAAAAATTGAATTACTGTATTTCCTCATGTATAAGATGTATCCTTTTTAGAAAACTTTGAGGTCTAAAAACTGGGTCATCTTATACAGTGGTGGGAGTTTCATTATCTTGCATTTCCTGCTTTCTCGCACTTGTCTTTGCAGTCATTGTTGTAGATTTTTTTACTTGCATTTCTCACTTTTTCACTCTTGTTGTCTTTGCACTCATTGTTTCGCACTTGTTACTGGTATCTTATGGTAGGTTATGTTTTGTCCCATTCTGCCCAGAAATGGCTCAGAAAAGATTTTTGTACAGTGCTGGATACAAGTTAAAAATGATCTAGTTTGCAAAAGTGAATGGAAATAGGGCTGCTGAACGTAAGTATGGTCGTCTTCCAACTGAGAAATCAATCCAAGACTGGCTACAGGAAGAAGAAACCCTACCGAAAATGCTACAACAGAAAGTCATGAGAGGCAAGTCAGCAAAATGGCCTGATTTAGAGAGGGAACTGAAGATATGGATTGAAGAGCAAAGGACAATTGGAATTCCTGTGTCCACAAAGATGGTTCAGCATGAGGCAAGAACAACTGCTGATGAAAAAGAAGTTACTGATTTCAAAGGACAACACAATTGGTGCTTCAGGTTCATGAAATAAAATGGACTAAGCATGCGTACATGCACCAGACTTGCCCAAAAGATGCCTGAAAGCTATGAGCAGAAGGTCCTTGAATTTCATAGTTTTGTCATTCAATGTTGGAAGACATATCAGTTTGAGTTGGGATAGATCGCAAATATGGATAAAGTCCCCCTTCAATTTGATGCTCCAACTAACAGAATTGTTGATAAGAAGGGGGTGAAAACTGTAACTTTGAAGACAAGTGGACATGAAATGAGCCATTATACAGTTGTTCTAGCTTGTTGTGCTGATGGAACCAAGCTGCCTCTTATGTTAATTATCAAACGCAAAACAATGCCAAAAGGAGACATTCCTTGATTGTCCACGTTCATGACAAGAGTTGGAAGTATCAGGATGGGATGAAGATCTGTTTTGAGAAAGTTTGGAGAAGGAGACCAGGTGGGCTCTTATGCAAACCTGCCCTATTGGTGCTTGATCAGTTCAGGGTACACAGAACAAAAAAACACAAAGAAGATTGCTACAGAACAAACAACAAAACTTGCCATCATACCTGGAGGCTTGAAATCCCAGCTCCAACCACTTCATATCAGCATTAACAAACCCTTTAAAGCTGCCATGACAGATGAATGGAACCAATGGATGAAGTCTTCTGGGGACAATTTGACACCAGCAGGAAGAGTGAAGAAATCAAATATAAGAGAAGTTTGTACCTGAGTGAAAAGATCCTGGGATACTATCAAGATTGAGATCATTGTCAAGCCATTTAAGAAGTATGGAATTTCAAATGCCATAGATGGAACTGACGATGAGGCAATATATGAAGACACTGATTCATCATCAGACACAGATGAGGACCAGCTCATGGATGGGAGTTTTGACAGTGATGAGGAGATGTATAAATTTTATGATGAATAAAACTTGAGTTCAATAACTTCATGTAATACATATTTTTTCAAATGTCCAGGCCCAAAATTAAGGTGTGTCTTATACATAGTGAAGTATGGTAATTGCTCTACTACATTTTATTCTTAGTGACAAGAAAGAGAAATTGACTCCAGCTGAGTTAGCAAAAAGGAATTTGTGGATATCCTCTTGGTCAATCCCAGAATCCAAAGGAGGGTGGAGACCAGACTCAGGGCCATGCAACCAAGAACACCACCCAAAATCACAAAGCAGATCAATTCACCTATTCAAGATCACACTTTCACAGCTATGTGTACCTCAGACATGGCTACTCTTGCTGACACCAAAGTCCCAGTTTCCCTGGGAACTCAACCATGTGACCAGCATAGAGTTTCCTATAATCCTTGCTTCTTTGCATCACTAACTCAGAAGTTGATGGCAGGCTCCTTTAATCAGCATAGACTAGATTATGTGGGTGGATGAAAGAAATTGGGCAGTAACTAGTAAGGAGAAAGAGTTGAGCCACTGCCTGCTATTGTCCTGTCCCTTCCTTGCTAATTTTCGAATACTGTATTTCCCCATGTATAAGACACTCCCATGTAGAAGATGCACCTTAATTTTGGGGCCCAAAATTTGAAAAAAAAAAGTATTACATAAAGTTATTGAACTCAAGTTTGTTGTTTGTTTGTTTTTTACAGAGACAGAATCAGAGAGAGGGATAGATAGGAACACACAGACAGGAATGGAGAGAGATGAGAAGCATCAATTATTAGTTTTTCGTTGTGACACCTTAGTTGTTCATTGATTGCTTTCTCATATGTGCCTTGACCACGGGCCTTTAGCAGACTGAGTGACCCCTTGCTCAAGTCAGTGACCTTGGGTCCAAGCTGCTCAAACCAGATGAGCTCATACTCAAGCTGGCGGCGACCTTGGGGTCTCGAACCTGGGTCTTCCGCATCCCAGTCCGACACTCTATCCACTGTGCCACCGCCTAGTCAGGCTGAACTCAGGTTTTATTCATCATAAAATTCACACAACTCCTCATCACTGTCAAAACTCCCATCCATGAGCTTGTCCTCATCTGTGCCAGATGACGAATCACTGTCTTCATATACTGCCTCATCCTCAGTTACACCTGTGGCATGGAAATGCCACAAACACTATATAAGATGCACCCAGTTTTAGACCCCAAATTTTTCGAAAAAAGGTGCATCTTATACATGGTGAAATACAGTACCTTTCTCCTACTTCCCACCTTTGCCTCCTCTGAGTTTAGAATCCCGAAACAAATTTAGTAATTTGCACATTCATTGACAAAATTACCACAGTTGGAAGCACTAAGTTAAGAAGTCTAATAGCTGGCTGTTCTTGGTAAATATTTATTAGGTCATTTTTAGATAGTAGTAATGCATTCAATTAATATTTATAAACATAAAATAGAAAGCCCTAAATGGTCTAATGGTTATGATTGCACTTTTCAAGTAGTCCTTTGAAATTCAGAATAAGCTCCTAAATAGAGTCTGTGAGTGCCTGAAGAAACCAATTAAAATCTTAATCCTTATATGAAGTGATTTGCTTTGCCTGGTTTATTGTGCAGGCCCACTGTTTCTTGGTCCATCAGCTGCACTGAAGACTATGGCCCCTTTCCAATAACTTTTTTTTTCTTTCCAATAACTTTTAATCCATGTAACAGAGTGAGCAATCAAACAACTCAGTGAAAATTTACTTGAGTTCAACAATTTCTTGGATATACTCATTAATTTTCTCAAAAAGCTTCCCAGAGGCTAAGTAGTGGTCCAAAATATGGTATTTTTTTATGAGTTGCTTGGCATGTAGTCACAGCCTTAATTTCACATACAAGGAAATGCTTTTAGCTGCAAGTAGTTTAACTACTGTTCAGAACACAACAAACTCATCCTCTAAAATCCTAGCAATTAGTTTATTGCCGAAATTTAGAGGTTTTTAAAAAACCCATCCATGGCAGTAAAAATTATAAACAATAAAGAATTTTTGCATGTGCTACATTGCAAAAGACTAAATCGTCAGATTTAGATTCAGTTTATATTTACTGAGCATAAACTATGTGTCAAAAACACTTTCCAAGGCAAGGTTACAAACATGATCTTAACTGTCACTACAAACACATGAGATAGATTTAATCCCCAAAACACAAAATTTGTGATTTTTTTTAACAGAAATCGCAAAGCTTGTACATAGCAAAAGCAGGGTTTGAGCCTGGCTTCACCAAATCAATTCTCTGTCTCAGCATAATGATCCAGTAAGTGTAAGAGTTTCAGCATGAAGCAGTAGGTAAAATAGACCAAGCTCTATGCAGAGATGAATAATAATGAGCAATTATTTCCAGGTTAAAATATTATGAAGTAAGCTAATGCTGAACCCAACTTGCTGGGATTTCATTGAGACATTGCAATTTGGCATCCTATCATTCAAAACTGGGCTGAAGGGAAGGACATGACCAAAGCAAACGGGTGTTTCACCTGTTGAAAGGCTGCCTCCAAATGATGAAGGATGGCTAGATATAAGTTTTCTCATATCTCAATGCACAGATTTGGAAGGCAAAAGCAAGTAAAAAAAATAAATAAAACAAAACTACATATTAAATAATGATGCAGAAATGTTATCTTGTGATGCCTAGTGATTACATACTTGAACAGTCTATGGCTGAGGCAGATATTTTGCAATTTCTTTTTCCTTCCTCATTTTCATGATTCCTTGTCAACATAGGTAGGTCTAAACTTGGAGATGAGGCCCAAGAGCTCGTCTAAGGTACATTAGCATGACTCCTAGCACCATCTGGGTAACAGATCCTCGCTCTAGCTCCATTGCACAGAATTCAGGACTATATCTGGGCCAAGCTGTTTTAGCTTGGAGAGTTTAAGAGTAATGAATGAGGAGTTCTTTTAGGTGTATCAGTACAGTGTACTCCTGCAAACCTAACACATCACATGACTCTGAGATAGAGGAGGTACACCTGACCAGGGTGCAGTCGTCTCCATCATGTACCCAAGCAAGACCATGTCCTGAACTGCATTATCACTCTGTATGTAAGTCTGTGTTTGAAGGGGTAGCTGAACTTTGAAGGCTTGATGGGAGCTTTATTTACTCAGATGTACCATCCCCAGCTGTATATGTGCTGGGGTGGCCCTTTACAGGAATCCTCAAGTAGAAGCACTTCGCTCTGTTAAAAGGAAATGGGAGCTGCTACCTGCTCTGACTTGATGCTGCACCTGTAAATATGTAAACCTTGTTTGATGTATCCCAGTGACGTCTTCATGTGGTTGGCTAGTCAATCTGAGGCTATTATTTACATTCATCAGTCACTGTGCATGCAGAGCCAAATGTCTAAAATAATACCAAGACCTTTATTGCTTTTCAAAGGAGATAGGCAGATTTGTTGCAAAACTGATGCTTAGTGATGGATCTCATCCTTGATGAAGATGTGAGGCTCACAGGAATCTTCAAGAAATAATTTTCTTTCTATCACAGCTACCTAAAATGATCACTCTTTTGGACATATCACATATTCTTTAAAGTTCTACTAAATATCTCACAGAGAAAGGAAAGTCTAGAACAAAACAGGCATAAAAATTTATAAAATGTACAATGTGCTGTAGCAGTAAAGCTTCTAGGAGGGTCTTAGTGTAACAACAGTCTATTGTCCTTTTGTATATAACATTTTCATGTGCTATATAAGGGGAAAACCTTCAAAAGTCATTGATATTAATTTGAAGATCTAGGAATATAATTGTATAGGAATTAATCATCTCTGGAAAATATTTTCATCTGCAACATATAATGTCAAATTAACTTCTCAGCATGGACAAGAGTGTGGTGGTTACCAGGGGTGAGGGAAGGGAGGACATGGGAGGGAGGGAGGGAGAGAGTTAGGGGGAGGGGGAGGGGCACAGAGAACTAGATAGAGGGTGGCGGAGGACAATCTGACTTTGGGCGAGGGGTACGCAACATAATTTAATGACAAAATAACCTAGACATGTTTTCTTTGAATATATGTACCCTGATTTATTAATGTCATCCCATTACCATTAATAAAAATTTATTAAAAAAAATTAACTTCTCAGTAGAAAGCATCTCCTTGCTTTCCGTTGTGTTTATGGTTGATGGAGTCCTCTCTCCATTTCCAGCATTCATTTAATCATCTACTCATATCTTTCACTAAGAAGCACTCCTTTCCTTTTCATTTTTTCAACTTGCAGCTGTTCCTCCTCTGTTGATCTAGGCCATTGGAAAAAATGAACAAAAGACATTATTATGTCTTTGACCACCTTTAAAAAAGTGATTTCACTCACCATTAAAGTCATACTATTAAAGAGCATGTAGACTTTTTTCGGTTACATTACTCTCTGACATAATTTAGCTTCATACAGAGTCTAGATATATTTAAGATTAATACAGCCTGACCAGGCAGTGGCTCAGTGGATAGAGTGTCAGAATGGGATGAGGAGGACCCAGGTTTGCAACCCCAAGGATCCCTGCACATCAACACAGAAATTAAAAAAGAAAAAAAACCTCATTACTGGGTAATCACAACAGAGTAGTACATGCACATAGACAGCCTGTGAGTAACTATAATATCAGAATGAAATTTCACACAAACTAGTTAAGTAGACATGAAGCCAGTAGGCATGGCCATCATCACAGCCACCTGGCCCATGCAGGTTTGCATTGAATTTGGACAGATGGTAATGAAACAACAGAGCCAAAAACTTGTGGTCCATCATCTTTAATCCTAGCTTGCACCCATCGGGCAAGTAAAAACACACACTGGGCTCAAAAACCCACTCACTTCATGCTCACAAAGCTACTGACTTATCCGAGTTTCCTAGAATCAAAGATTTCTACCTCACTAGCCTTATCCACCTGTTGGGCAGATAAAATGTATTATGCTCATTTTGTTAAAGATAACAGGAGGAGGCCATCGCCCAGGTGATATTAATGTGTGTTGGGGTGGGCTAAAGGCAGGCAGAATCCTTTAGCCTGGGGCTTGGTTTTGGGATTAAGCCTTTCCTACCCTTTTTGATGTAGGTCGGTACAATCCTATCATGCCTCAGAGGGTGACTTTGTATTAGAGACTTCCCTGTTTTGTATATTGGATTAAGGGTTTGGATTTCTACACTATAAAATGGGGACGGAATGAGAGTTTGGCCTCTTGGTTCCTGGGATGATTAGCATGAGAGAGTAGAGCCAGCAGCGGAAGGAGGCCATGTGGAGGAGGCCAGGAGAAGCAGCTAAGATGGCGGAGTGCTGAGTGAGATGCCAGTTTGTGTAGAGTTTGTATCTGGGATAAGGAAGGAGATGGGGAACAGAGGAGAATAAGTCTGGTGAGCTAGAAACCTTTGATTCTAGGAAACTCGGATAAGTCAGTAGCTTTGTGAGCACTGGATGTGACTGGGTTTTGGAGCCCAGTGTGTGTTTTTACTTGCCCGCCGGGTGCAAGCTAGAATTAAAGACTATGGCCCACCAGTTTGTGGCTCCGTTGTTTCTTTACCGACTGTCCGAATCCAATGCGAACCTGCATGGGCTGGGCTGCTGTGATAGTGGCCATAGCCGTGGCTTTTGGCTTTACACCACCTCTGTTCCCCATCTCCTTCTCTCTGCACAAACTCTGCACAAACTGGCTTCTCCTTCAACACGCCACCATCTTGGCTGCTTCTCCTGGTCTCCTCCACATGGCCTTTCTCTGCTTTCCTCTCTAATGCTAATCTCAGGAACCGAAAGAGAGCAAGCTCTTGGTCTGCACCACTTTATAGTGTAGAAACCAAAACCTTTAATCCAATATACAAACAAGGAAGTCTCTGATACAAAGTCACTTATCTGAAGCATAATGGGATTCCTCATGAGAGTGCACCACCCCACATCAAAAAGGGTAGGAAAGGCTTAGTCTTAAAACTAAGCCCCAGGCTACAAGGATCCTGCCTGCTTACAGCCTGTCCCCCACACACAATGCAAACTATAAGTGAGCAAACATATATATCATATTTACAAACTTATTTGACCAACAGTAGAGCAGAAGAAAGAATAATGGAACTCTCTTATCCCCTTGAGAGACAAACAAATAGTGACTCCAGTGTTATGGGTGTAGACAGTTCAAAGGCACATGAAGCATGGAACATGGAGACATCTCTGCAAAGGGAAACAAGAAATGGGGTCATCTAGCCTGTTGATCAAATTGTTATAAAGTACCTGTTGGGAAGATAAAATGTATTATGCTCACTTTGTTAAAGATGGTGCTGCCCACGTGAGGCCGTTGCCCAGGTGATATTAATGTGTGTTGGGGATCATTGTAACCTGGGGCTTGGTTTTGGGATTAAGCCTTTCCCACCCTGTTTGATGTGGGGTGGTACAATCCAATCATGCCTCAGAGAAGTGACTTTGTATTAGAGACTTCCCTATTTTGTATATTGGATTAAGGGTTTGGATTTCTACACTATAAAATGGGGATGGAGCGGGAGCTTGCGCTCTTGGTTCCTGAGATTATCATAAGAGGCTGCCCGCCGGGTGCAAGCTAGAATTAAAGATGACAGACCATCAGTTCTTGGCTCCATTGTTTCTTTACCGACTGTCCGAATCCAATGCGAACCTGCATGGGCCGGGCTGCTGTGATAGTGGCCCTGGTTGTGGCCACTGCCTTTACAGTACCGCACCCCAGATTCTGAAACGCACTGTACCTCACTTCATCGAGTTCACGTAGAGACACCCAGTCCAGATAAATTTTGAAGAGTTTTATTAAAGGAGGAGATTTGTTAATATGCCAGCCACATATGGCTGACACAGGGCATCAGACCCAAATTGTGCAGTCCCAAAAATAGTTCAGGGGCCGGTTTATATATCCTTGATCACACACGGGTGGGGGAGAGCATGACATCATGGCATGGGCTGACAACATTTGTTTAGAGGATACACAAAAACATTAAGACTTTCAAAGTAACACAATCAAAAATGTTTACAAATCTTTCAGAGTTTATCTTCCCTCACTAGCCTAGACGTATTTTACCCTCAAGATTCCAGGAAGAGGGAGGAACTACAATCAATGCAAGGTGGTATGTAAATTCTGTCTCCCATCTAAAGAGAAGAAGTTTCTAGGTTAACCTTTATTTTAGATTTAAAACTGAATAACCTATTATTCTTGCAAGCCAGAAACTTCTAAATTCTTCTCCCTCCCATCCCTAAAGGAGGGACAGAACAGGAAAGCCTGATAGGAAAGTCTGACCTTTCCTCTCAGAATTAATATCAATTTTCAGCTTTTTTGGTACCTTACAACAAAATAAGCTTGTAAAATATGATTTTCATGTTTGTTCACTTATAGTTTGCATTGGGGGCTGGGCAGCGCCAGGTATATGTGGTCTGTGAAATTGCAAATTACCTTCCTGTTTGGGAAGGGCCATTGTTTTGCTAATATTTGCTGAAGGAGGAGTCTTTGTGGGCCCAGCTGGTTTTGCAGGGAGAGCAGAGAGAATGAAGAGTGCTGAAGAAGCAAGTTTTTGCAGAGAGAGAAGGTGTGCAGATGGGGAACCAGAGGTGAGGAGCTTTTGTAAGCTCTGCTGAGACTGGTGAAGCCTTTGATTCTAGGAGGAATTGGAGAAGATTCTCCTGGTTGTGGAACTAGAGAATGCATCAGGGCTTTGGGAGCCTTGAATGAAAGAGAAGTGTTTTCCCAGCTTGTTTGTTTGTCATCTGGTGTGAGACTTTAATAAAGGAATGGCCCACCATTTTTTGGTTCCATTATTTCTTTACCATCTGTGCGAATCCAATGTGAACCTGCAAGGCCACTACGGCGGCCCCTGGCCATGCATAGCCCTAGAGAGATTTATTTATGTTCCCAAAAGTTAGAATAGAAACTCAAGGCCTGTTTTTTTTTTTTTTTTCTAAAGAGACCCTTTCGGTGAGTGACGTCATGGAAATGGCGCCGTGAGCAGCGCGTCCGACAGCTCTCCCCTAAATCACAACAAATTTATCAACTAGAAACAGAAAAATTTATCCTCGGAGCATTATGGAGATTAACAGAAGCAAAGGATGATGAAGTGCAGAAATACTTATAAGATAGGGTACTACAATGAATATGGTAGGTACCCTTTTCATTACTTAATGGTAACCACCCTTAAAAAAACCACCACAAAAACACTTGACTTAAAAAAGGTAGCAACAGAGGAAAGAAGTATGGAACACAAACAAACAAAAACAAATGATAGAAAAACAAAAGAGAAGAATCAAACTAGATACAAAACTAACAGAAAGCAATTTATAAAATGGCAGTAGGGAACCCACAAGTGTCAATAATTACACTAAATGTAAATGGATTAAACTTACCAATAAAAAGACACAGAGTAGCAGAATGGATTAAAAAAGAAAATCCAACTATATGCTGCCTACAAGAAACACATCTAAGCAACAAGGATAAAAACAAATTCAAAGTGAAAGGCTGGAAAACAATACTCCAAGCAAACAACACCCAAAAAAAAGCAGGCGTAGCAATACTCATATCTAATAATGCTGACTACAAGACAGAAAAAGTACTCAGAGACAAAAATGGTCATTTCATAATGATTAAGGGGAAGTTGAATCAAGAAGACATAACAATCCTTAATATATATGCACCAAACCAAGGAGCACCAAAATATATAAGACAGCTACTTATTGACCTTAAAACAAAAACTAACAAAAATACAATCATACTTGGAGACCTCAATACACCGCTGACGGCTCTAGATCGGTCATCCAAACAGAGAATCAATAAAGATATAGTGGCCTTAAACGAAATACTAGAACACCTGGATATGATAGACATCTACAGGACACTTCATCCCAAAGCGACAGAGTATACATTTTTCTCTAGTGTACATGGAACATTCTCAAGAATTGACCATATGTTGGGCCACAAAGACAATATCAGCAAATTTAGAAAAATTGAAATTGTACCAAGCATATTTTCTGATCATAAAGCCTTGAAACTAGAATTCAACTGCAAAAAAGAGGGGGAAAAACCCACAAAAATGTGGAAACTAAACAACATACTTCTAAAAAATGAATGGGTCAAAGAAGAAATAAGCGCAGAAATCAAAAGATATATACAGACAAATGAAAATGAAAATACGACATATCAGAATCTCTGGGATGCAGCAAAAGCAGTAATAAGAGGAAAGTTCATATCACTTCAGGCCTATATGAACAAACAAGAGAGAGCCGAAGTAAACCACTTAACTTCACACCTTAAGGAACTAGAAAAAGAAGAACAAAGACAACCCAAAACCAGCCGAAGAAAGGAGATAATAAAAATCAGAGCAGAAATAAATGAATTAGAGAACAGAAAAACTATAGAAAAAATCAATAAAACAAGGAGCTGGTTCTTTGAAAAGATCAACAAAATTGACAAACCCTTGGCAAGACTCACCAAGGAAAAAAGGCACAGGACTCAAATAAATAAAATCCAAAATGAAAGAGGAGAGATCACCACAGACATCATAGATATACAAAGAATTATTGTAGAATACTATGAAAAGTTATATGCCACCAAATACAACAATCTAGAAGAAATGGATAAATTCCTAGAACAATACAACCTTCCTAGACTGAGTCATGAAGAAGCAGAAAGCCTAAACAGACAAATCAGCAGGGAGGAAATAGAAAAAACTATTAAAAATCTCCCCAAAAATAAAAGTCCAGGCCCAGACGGTTATCTAGTGAATTCTATCAAACATTCAAAGAAGACTTGGTTCCTATTCTACTCAAAGTCTTCCAAAAAATTGAAGAAGAAGCAATACTTCCAAACACATTTTATGAGGCCAACATAACCCTCATACCAAAACCTGGCAAGGATGGCACAAAGAAAGAAAACTACAGACCAATATCTCTAATGAATACAGATGCTAAAATACTAAACAAAATACTGGCAAACCGAATACAACAACATATTAAAAAAATAATACATCATGATCAAGTGGGATTCATCCCAGAATCTCAAGGATGGTTCAACATACGCAAAACGGTTAACGTAATACACCATATCAACAAAACAAAGAACAAAAACCACATGATCTTATCAATAGATGCAGAAAAGGCTTTTGATAAAATACAACACAATTTTATGTTTAAGACTCTCAACAAAATGGGTATAGAAGGAAAATATCTCAACATGATAAAGGCCATATATGATAAACCATCAGCCAACATCCTATTAAACGGCATAAAACTGAGGACTTTCCACCTTAAATCAGGAACAAGACAGGGTTGTCCACTCTCTCCACTCTTATTCAACGTGGTGCTAGAAGTTCTGGCCAGAGCAATCAGACAAGACAAAGAAATAAAAGGCATCCATATCAGAAAAGAAGAAGTAAAGCTATCACTTTTTGCTGATGATATGATCCTATACATGGAAAACCCGAAGGACTCCACAAAAAGATTATTAGAAACAATAAACCAATACAGTAAGGTCGCAGGATACAAAATTAACATACAAAAGTCCATAGCCTTTCTATATGCCAACAATGAAATATTAGAAAACGAACTCAAAAAAATAATCCCCTTCACGATTGCAACAAAAAAAATAAAATACCTAGGAATAAACATAACAAAGAACGTAAAGGACCTATATAATGAAAATTACAAAGCATTGTTAAGGGAAATCGAAAAAGATACAATGAGATGGAAAAATATTCCTTGTTCTTGGATAGGAAGAATAAATATAATCAAAATGGCCATATTACCCAAAGCAATATACAAATTTAATGCAATTCCCATCAAAATCCCTATGAGATTTTTTAAAGAAATGGAACAAAAAATCATCAGATTTATATGGAACTATAAAAAACCCCGAATAGCCAAAACAATCCTAAGGAAAAAGAATGAAGCTGGGGGCATTACAATACCTGACTTTAAACTATATTATAGGGCCACGATAATCAAAACAGCATGGTATTGGCAAAAAAATAGACACTCAGACCAATGGAACAGAATAGAAAGCCCAGAAATAAAACCACATATATATGGTCAAATAATCTTTGATAAAGGGGCCAACAACACACAATGGAGAAAAGAAAGCCTCTTCAACAAATGGTGTTGGGAAAACTGGAAAGCCACATGCAAAAGAATGAAACTCAACTACAGCCTGTCCCCGTGTACTAAAATTAATTCAAAATGGATCAAAGACCTAAATATAAGACCTGAAACAATAAAGTACATAGAAGAAGACATAGGTACTAAAATCATGGACCTGGGTTTTAAAGAACATTTTATGAACTTGACTCCAATGGCAAGAGAAGTGAAGGCAAAGATAAATGAATGGGACTACGTCAGAATTAAAAGTTTTTGCTCAGCAAGAGAAACTGATATCAAAATAAACAGACAGCCAACTATATGGGAACTGATATTTTCAAACGACAGCTCAAATAAGGGCCTAATATCCAAAATTTACAAAGAACTCATAAAACTCAACAACAAACAAACAAACAATCGCATAAAAAAATGGGAAGAGGACATGAACAGACACTTCTCCCAGGAAGAGATACAAATGGCCAACAGATATATGAAAAGATGCTCAGCTTCATTAGTTATTAGAGAAATGCAAATCAAAACTACAATGAGATACCACCTCACCCCTGTTAGATTAGCTATTATCAACAAGACGGGTAATAGCAAATGTTGGAGAGGTTGTGGAGAAAAGGGAACTCTCATCTACTGTTGGTGGGACTGTAAAGTAGTACAACCATTATGGAGGAAAGTATGGTGGTTCCTCAAAAAACTGCAAATAGAACTACCTTTTGACCCAGCAATCCCTCTACTGGGTATATACCCCAAAACCTCAGAAACATTGATACGTGAAGACACATGTAGCCCCATGTTCATTGCAGCACTGTTCACAGTGGCCAAGACATGGAAACAACCAAAAAGCCCTTCAATAGAAGACTGGATAAAGAAGATGTGGCACATATACACTATGGAATACTACTCAGCCATAAGAAATGATGACATCAGATCATTTACAGCAAAATGGTGGGATCTTGATAACATTATAAGGAGTGAAATAAGTAAATCAGAAAAAAACAAGAACTACATGATTCCATACATTGGTGGAACATAAAAATGAGACTAAGAGACATGGACAAGAGTGTGGTGGTTACCAAGGGTGGGGGGGAGGGAGGACATGGGAGGGAGGGAGGGAGAGAGTTGGGGGAGGGGGAGGGGCACAGAGAACTAGATGGAGGGTGACGGAGGACAATCTGACTTTGGGCGAGGGGTTTGCAACATAATTTGATGACAAAATAACCTAGACATGTTTTCTTTGAATATATGTACCCTGATTTATTAATGTCATCCCATTACCATTAATAAAAATTTATTAAAAAAAATAAAATAAAATAAAGAGACCCTTTCAAAGGAAAGAAAAAGGGAAATGTTTCTTTCCCTTTATAGACAGAAAAAAATTTTTTATTTATCTTTACACATATGCAGCAGCTTTTTGGACTTGTGGAATGATGTGTATGAAGGGTGGGGTTGCATGATAGTTGTACCTGGAAAACAACCAAAAGTCAAACTTTAGAGATCCTTCTCATTAACATCTTCTGGCCACTCAGCAGTCTCTGAGGAGGAGGCAAAAAGAAACAGAGATGTAGTGCTTAACTGTGGATTTGAATTATGATATCCTCTACTGTTGTAAAGTATTGCACCTTACTTCCTCAGGGTTTATGTAGAAACACCAAAGCAGGACACAAAAGAATTTTTGAGTAGGTTTATTGAGCCAGCTGCATATGACTAACACAGGGTATAGCTGACCCAAATTGTGCACACATGAAATAGCCTTGCAGCTCATTATATAGACTTGATCATATACAGGTTTGGGGGAAGGGAAAAGGAAGGGGAACATGACATAGTAATCAATTCATTAACAAGCCTATAACATTTGTCTATAGCAGGGATAGTCAACCTTTTTATAGCTACCACCCACTTTTGTATCTGTTAGTAGTAAAATTTTCTAACCACCCACTGCTTCCATAGTAATGGTGATTTATAAAGTAGGAAAGTAACTTTACTTTATAAAATTTATAAAGCAGAGTTATAGCAAGTTAAAGCATATAATAATAATTGTAAGGTCGGTGGGCAATGGAGGAAGGTCATGTGGGTTCCCTAGCCAGGAACTTTGGCTAGGACCACCCAGAGCCAAGCGCACCAAAAGAAACTTCCCAGGAGTCCTTTGGAAAAAAGCGACCGTCTGCCAGTCAGTGAGATTTCACCACATCATATTAGCTCATCCACCCTAGGAACCCTTTAAATATCTCCCATGCAAGTCACCCTTTGCGACTTGCCTAGCCTCTGTCCCTGGGGCTAGGGAACCTCGTCGGGTGGGATGCACTCTGTACTCAACAAAGCCTTTTATTATTCCACACTTCATGGCTCTGGCCCCCTTCCTTCTTTCTTGGTGGGGAAAAGTTCTCTATGACCGCTCCTCTTCTCTTCTCCTCCAAGAAAGAACCAGGATCTCTGAACTTCCACCCACTTTGGTGCATGGTATGGTAAGTACCCTGCCTTCAGCCACCTTTGAGTTCTTTCTGCCAAGACTCCCTGCTTGAAACTGTAGCTACATCCGAGTGCGTGTGCCCATGGAGACGTCCTGAGCACATCCACTTTACCTTATCCGTCCATGGCCAGAGCTTGAGTTTGGGGATGCCGATACTCAATTCTGACCACACAGAGGACTGAGGGCGGCTGTAGGGGCACAGGAATCTCCCTCCCTAAAGAAGAAGAAACTGTTCTTCTTCTCTGCTATGGCCAGGCCACAGAACCCACTGAATTAGCCTCCTGAAGGGACTTTTGGTTTTAACACCCTCACCAATTTAACTATCACCAAAAAAGCTGGGAGCTAGTTGGAGATCCCTTACATATAGGGCTTCTAATTATTTGCACACCCGTCCTTTATCTCTGTGCTGCCTGTTCCACTGTGCAGGCCCTTTTATCTGGCCAGAGAAATGTCACCTAAAACCTCCACTCCTGATCTTTCCTTCTCCGCGGACTCCCAACTCTCTTTTCTTTCTGCCTGACCCTGAGGATGCCCCTCTCTCAGGACTTCTCTCTGGTCACTCTGCAGACCTCTTTCACTCAGGTCTCTTCCCTCTGAGAGCCCCTTCCCCTCCCTTCACAAAATTCTGTTTCTTATTCACCTGCAAATACCATTCTCCTCAAGGGAGGATCCTGGCCAGGGGATCCTCCCTTTTCCACTGTGTTCTTAAACCCCTTCTCTGTTAGGCCATTCTCCACTTACTATTGGTTCTTATGTTGGCTTGCAGGACTCCAAGGCCCAACCCCAATGTTCTTGCAGAAAGTACTGGCCCTATCCTGCCTCTGGCTCCAGCGTTTCTGGCCAGATCTGGGTGCTGGGCTCTCCAGAAGCCCCTCTCCTCTTATTCTTAACCCCCAAACCCCTATCCAGGACCTGTGAACACGGCATTTAAAGTTTCTAATGGTCCCAACTAGTAGAAACAGACCAAGGCTATTCACCAGGCCCACATGCAACAGAAGGTAATGCTCCAAACCCAAACTCTTGTGGCAGCCTGAGGCTGGCAGAGCAACATAGGCAAGGCACAGAAAGTGCCCAACCCAAGTCCAAGTTGCAAAGAGAAATCCCAGCAGCAGCTTGCTTTAAGTGTGGCAAGCAGGTTCACTGGTCCCAGCAGGGCCCCTACCCGCAGCTGCCCACTGAGCACTGCCCTGACTGCAAACAGCCCAGTCACTGGTGGAGCAATTGCCCCTTTGGGCAACAGGCTTTTCCTCAGCTTCTCTACATGGAGGACAAGCCACCCAAATGGGGAGGACAAGCCAGCTAGGTGGGTGCATCGCTCAAATTCCTAGGACACAGCCTGGACTCGGAGAACCCAAGGTATGCTGCAACGAGTGGGTAAGTCCATCTCATTTCCTGTGGACACAGGAGCTTCCTTCTCTATTCTGCCATCACACTCTGGACCTCTAGTTCCCTCACAGGTCTCGGTTATGGGAATGGATAGTACCCCTTCCTTTCCCCTTTTTATGCCACTCCTGACATGCAGTTTTGCCTCAGGCTTGCTTCCATGCAGGACCACTGGCAGTCAGAACCACTGGACTCCATCTATCTCCAGCTCACCAAAATGCTGGACCCTGCAGATCCCCCTATTACTCCCCTTTTGTTTTAAATCCTTACAGAACTGCATTGGTGAAGTTTCTCAACTCACAACGAAACAGATGTTCCTCTTGACACCCCTCAAAGCCACCACCTTTCAATCTCCCCCTCCCCACGACGCCCTTAATCAGCAGGAAGTAGCCAGACGAATAAATGATGCCCCTATTATATTTAACACAAAAGGTCAGAATGTAAGGTGGGTGGGCAATGGAGGAAGGTCACGTGGGTTCCCTAGCCAGGAACTTTGGCTAGGACCACCCACAACCAAGTGCGCCAAAAGAAACTTCCCAGGAGTCATTTGGAAAAAAGCGACCGTCTGCCAGCCAGTGAGATTTCACCACATCATATTAGCTCAACCACCCTCAAGACCCTTTAAATATCTCCCATGCAAGTCACCCCTTATGACTTGCCCAGCCTCTGTCCCTGGGGCTAGGGAACCTCGTCGGGTGGGAAGCACTCTGTACTCAATAAAGCCTTTTATTATTCTACTTCATGGCTCCAGCCCCTTCCTTCTTTCTCGGTGGGAAAAAATACCTTACAATAATTACTTACCAAGTACTTTATGTCGAATTTTTGCTGTTTAGTAGAATAAATCTTTTTGGAGCTTGAGACTTGTTTGGAGGTTCTAGCAGGGGAGCGCAGCTACTCGTATACCCTTGACCAAAGAACAGTCCTCTCCTCTAGCAGAAAAGGTCATCCTCTTCGACCGAGCACGCAGCTTCAGGAGGGATGCACATGGAGCTGTGAGGGAGGAAGGGGACACCCGCCTAGCCAGCCAGATCAGCCAAATCAACCCTGGCGATCAATGGGGTGACAGATGTCGCAGCCAGATCGCCCTCACATCCAATAGAATACATCTTTATAAAACAAGTTACTATAGTTAAATCTATCTTTTTATTTAAATATACTTTGGTTGTTCCACTACCACCCACCATGAAAGCTGGAACACCCACTAGGGCGCGGTAGGGACCAGGTTGACTACCACTGGTCTATAGGATCTATAAAAACATTCCTACATATAAAAACCTATAAGGTGGCCCTGGTCGGTTGGCTCAGTGGTAGAGCGTCGGCCTGGCATGCAGAAGTCCTGGGTTCGATTCCCGGCCAGGGCACACAGGAGAAGCGCCCATCTACTTCTCCACCCCTCTCCCTCTCCTTCCTCTCTGTCTCTCTCTTCCCCTCCTGCAGCAAGGCTCCATTGGAGAAGAGATGGCCCGGGTGCTGGGGATGGCTCCTTGGCCTCTGCCCCAGGTGCTAGAGTGGCTCTGGTCACAACAGAGTGACGCCCCAGAGGGGCAGAGCATCGCCCCCGGTGGGCGTGCCGGGTGGATCCGGGTCGGGCACATGCGGGAGTCTGTCTGACTATCTCTCCCCGTTTCCGGCTTCAGAAAGATACAAAAAAAACACCAAAAACCTATAAGGTAACACAATAGTGATGTCACTTTACATATCAAAGACATTCACAAATCTTCTAGTGTCTACCTCACATTCCTTTGTCTAGAGGTATATATTACTCTCAGGATTCCAGGAAGGGAAGAAGAGTTAAAATCAGTGTAGGGATGTAAACTTTGTCTCTTATTGAAAGGGAAAGGAAGTTCTTCAGATAACCTTTATTCTATAGTTAAAACTAAATGACCCAGTCGTCCTTGCAAGCCAGAAAGCTTCTGCATTCTTCTCCCTCCTTTCTTTAGAGAAACGATGGGCAAGAAACCTGACTTTTCCTCCTAAAATATTAATATTAATTTTTGTAATTCTTTGGTATCTTATCATAGTACCACTCTCAGAAAGTTTTTTTTAATGGGGTGACATCAATAAATCAGGGTACATACATTCAAAGAAAACATTTCCAGGTTATCTTGTCATTTAGTTCTGTTGCATACCCATCACCCGAAGAGAGATCATCCTCCGCCACCCTCCATCCAGTTCTCTCTGTACCCCTCCCCCTCCCCCTCTTCCTCCTTCCCTCCCCCCACCCCCATAGCCACCACACTCCTGTCCATGCCTCTTAGTCTCGCTTTTATGTCCCACCAATGTATGGAATCCTGCAGTTCCTGTTTTTTTCTGATTCGCTTATTTCACCCCGCACAATGCTACCAAGACTCCACCATTCCTCTATAAGTGATCCGATGTCACCATTTCTCCTAGCTGAATTATATACCATGGTGTATATGTGCCCCATCTTCTTCATCCAGTCCTCTATTTTTTTTACAGTGATTAAAAGCCTTTAAGCAAACTCTTGGCCAATACAGCAAAAATCCATGAATGAGTAGTGTCCTTAACATGTTCCCCAAGTCCAAGTTGGCCCCATCACCATGCCAAATCCCTGAAAAATGCAACCCAACCACAGTTCAGTCTGTTAGGAGCTGTCACAGGAAGCAGGAGTCCAGGAAAGTTCCCCACAGGAAAAGTCCGCATGGCACTGGAATTGTTGTCACCATTCTATACTTTGCAGCTCATGTCCAAGTCCCAATGCCCACTGCTTCTAGCTGGTAATGATTCAGGTTGACTGGATCTCAGAAAGTTTTAAATTATTATTTTTCTCTGACTCTTCATAATTTTTGTTCTCAGATACCTATTTTTATTCACTTCATCTAAAAAAAATTGAGATATACCTTATATTTGCCATGAAATGATGAGCTACTAGTTTTATAGATGAAATTAGCAAAGTCTTTGGTTTTGTATGACCAGAGAAGTTAAAAATAAACTATTAGTAACCAGCTGCATAGTAAGTTAGCATTGAAAAGCACATTCAAGGTTAAATTTTAAGTTGTTTGGAGCCCCAATTTTCTTAAGTTATCTTCAAAAATTGTGCACCCAAATAGCACAGAGAGAGAGCTACAAAAATAAGCATTAGCAACTAAGAAAAGACCACATATAAATAAAGCTGTCTTCCTTATTATCACTAATACAATTGCAAAACGACTGCCTATCACATGCCAAGAAATGCTGTCCAAAGGCTGGAGAAATGACTGGAGTTTTTGAATAGAAGATAAAATTTTCAAGGGAAGGGGAGGTTGATGTGACTCATTTGTGCTTCATGAAGGACTCTCACTAAGATATTGACTATCAATTTGTAAAAAGTCTCAGGCTGATATTTAGGAGAAGCTATTTAACTTCCTTCAAGAAAAACTTTTTTTTCAACTCACCCAAAGAGTTTAACCAAATGGGTAACACAGTCAAAACCCTGGAATTCCTTAGTAAGACTCAAAATAAAACTGTAACTATCCACCTGAAGGTTGCTAAAGAAATGACAACCAGGAGCATGTGTTCTCCATATCACCATGTCTCCATGATCAGCAGACAATTTTCATATTAAAATATGGAAACATCCTGGGCTGGAATTTCAATTGCAACACAAGAGAAAAAAAGGTAATTATGTAAGAGCATTGTATTAATCTATCCAAGGTGCTATAACAAAATTCCACAGATGAGGTGGCTTAAAGTTTAAGCCTTAAACAACAGAAATTTTCTTCAGCTTTGGAAGCTGAAAGTCCAAGATCATGACATAGGCAGGTTTGATTTCTCCTGAGGCTATCTCCTTGGTGTGAAGACAGCTGCCTTCTTGCTATGCCCTTATATGGCCTTTACTCCCTGTGCGCACCTCTGATGTCCCTGTGTGTCCAAATTTTCTCTTCTTTTAAGGACACCAGTGATATTCAATTAGGGTTCCCCACTCTAATAAATGCATTTTAACTTGATCACCTCTGTAAAGGCCCCACCTTCAAACAGCCACAGTCTGGGGTACTGGGAGTTAGAGCTTCAAATTATGAATTTGGCAAGGGTACAATTCAACTCATAAACATGTATGTATAAAGATTAGTAAGAAAAAATGTAATAAACTATTACATAATAAACTATGTTTATTCCATTTCCTTCTAGTTTTAAATAAACTGTTTTCCTACAGTCTAAGATGTCATCAAATGTAAAACTTCACTTCAAGTGAATTGTTTTGAAGTTAATTGTAGAAATTCTAAAAAATAAAAAAATTGAAGGAGAAAACCCTATCTCTATCTCCTTTAAACTTTTCTTTAGAAAATTGGGGTTTTTTACTGTTGATTTTAGAGAGAGAAGAAGGGAAAGATAGAGAGATGGAAACATCCATCTGTTTCAGCATGTGCCCTGACCAGGGATCAAATCGGCAACCTCTGTGCATCAGGACAATGTTCTAACCAACTGAGCAACCCTGCCAGGGCTAAACTTTTCTCTATTTTCTAAAAGTTCTATAATGAACATGTATTGATTTTGTAATTAAAACATTGTTTTTTTAATAAAATTAACTATACTTAAGAACCATTCTGTGTTTTAAAATATAGACCAAGACAACCAGTCCTCTTTCCCTTTATTTGTCCCACACCCACCAAAGCAGAGAAATCACAGTACTCCAGGATTGCCAAGACTGAAAGCAGCATCACAGGGTGAAGAACTGAGTGTCCTTATCATTATGATTTTACTATTTCAGGGCACTAAAATGATTTCCCTATTTTAAGGAAAGAAAACAAATTTGTAAATAACTTTTTTATATAAATTTCCCAAAAGTATTAAACTATTAATACTCAACTCAGTTTTTCTGAGACTTTCTTTGAAATGCTCTCCTCCCTGTAGCTACCAAAAGTAAACTATTATGTCCCAACTTTGCCAATCAAGCCCTCCCCTCCACCCCTGTGAATTTAGGGTCCTCTCCCTCATACCCCTCAGCCTGCATTTCAAGGCCCACCTTAAACCATATTCTAAAAATCTTCATAAATATCCTTCCTCTGCCCTCCACACTCTGAAACACCGATGAGACTTTTCAAGGTAGCATTCTCCCTTATTATTGTAACAAACCTAGCTTTGTTTTATCAGCTGGTTATTTTGGTAGTATTTTCAGGGAGATGGTGTTCAAAATTTAGAAGATTCTTGAGAAGTTGCCCTGCCCTTCTATCCATCAGAATTGAGTCCCTCATACATTATCCCTAACAAGTGGCATTCCGGTTTTTACTCTGATACTTCTAGGGCCTTGGATCTTACTATCTCCAAAGCCATTGCCATTTAAACAGTGTCACTGGAGTTGTCCAGGTGTTTAGTAGGAGGTAATAGTATGACAGTGATAAATACCATTTGAGTGAGTAAAAGTATAAATGGTACATTTTCAGATCTAATTGTTACTCCTTTCGGTTAGCTGAGAAAATCATGATTAACAATTTTATGTGCTTCCTTTCACTCTCTTTTCTTTTTCAATTTTATTTTTTTCTGTTTCATCTTATTTAAAAATTGATATTTTTTGTGTGTGATTTATATATGTTTTATATTTTTGGAAACTCCCAAAAGAAATAAAGAAGAAAACAAATTTTTGGAATATGAAAAACAAAAAGTTTTCAAAAAAACTTAGAAAATATGTTTAACTTTACTTTCAGAGCTTTATAATTGTTTTCTATAGATTTCTGATTCCTTTGTTATATTCTTTCTAAATTACTGAATTAAAAAAATAATAAAACTGGATTGTGAAAAAAGAAAAGAAAGGCCCTGGCTGGTTGGTTCAGTGGTAGAGAGTTGGCTCGGCGTGTGGATGTCCTAGGTTTGATTCCTGGTCAGGGCACACTGGAGAAGCAACCATCTGCTTCTCTACCTCTCCCTGTCCCCTTCTCTCTCTTTTTCTCTCTCTCTCCCTCGCCTGCAGCCATGGCTCAAATGGTTTGAGCAAGTTGACCCTGGGCGCTAAGGGATGGCACCATGGCTTCACCTCAGGTGCCAAAATAACTTGGTCACTGAGCAACAGAGCAGTGACCCCAGATGGACAGAATATCACCCCCTAGTGGGCTTACTGGGTAGATCCTGGTCAGGGTGCATGCAGGAATCAGTCTCTCTGCCTCCCTGCCTCTCACTTAATTACAAAGAAAAGAAAAAAGTATGAATACCCCTCAAAATCTATTAATTAGGAAAAACACAAACTTCTGACATCAACCACAGAAAAATAGCATTTTTGGTTACCACTTTGATGTAGAAATCAAACATTTGCCAGAATTTCCTGCCAGTACATCAGCTGAAAATCTTTCTGAATTTCTACTTACCAATGAAAATGACTTAATATTCTAATTATTCCAAGGAAGGGAAAATGTAAAAATAAGTCTGGGTTAATGTTAGAAAAGCCTTACCAGGCAGTGGCAAAGTGGATAGAGCATCGGACTGGAATGCTGAGGACCCAGGTTAAAGACCCCGACCAAGGTCACCAGCTTGAGCACGGGCTCATCTAAATTGAGCAAGGCTCACCAACTTGAACCCAAGGTTGCTGGCCTGAGCAAGGGGTCACTTGGTCTGCTGTAGCACCATGGTCGAGGCACATATGAGAAAGCAATCAATGAACAACTAAGGAGCTGCAATGAAGAATTGATGCTTCTCATCTCTTTCCCTTCCTGTCTGTCCCTATCTGTTTCTCTCTCTGTTGCTGTCTCTGTCACAAAAAAAAATGTTAGTAAAGATATGTATACATGTCTAGAACCTTCACTAATACCAAAATCAATTCTTTTATTTCTGGACACCAGTTGAAGTCCTACAATCCAATTTTGACAGTAACTATTGAACACTTTGAATCAGCACAGACCTCATAGGTTAAAGACTTAATCTTCCACTAAACTATGCCCACTTCAGATGCCAATCCCAAATCTGAGCCACCCATACATCCAACCTACTGCTATAAATAGTTTTCTATAGTCCCTTCTTAAAGTTTGATAATTTGCTAGAATTGCTCACAGAATTCAGGGAAATTTGGTTTACATTTACACTTGTTAACATAAGAAACATCCAAACCTGTAGAGAATTTTTATTAGTTTATTTACGCCAAACTGATGACAATTTCCAGGAAGCAAAATATCCATGAATTGAGAAAATACTCTGTAGAATGGCAGTTTTGCAACTAATTTTATACATTAAAATAAAAGGGGGAAATGTTGAGGTCACCAGCTTGAATGCGGGCTTATCCAGTTTGAGCACAGGCTCACCAGCTTGAGCCTGGCATCACTGGCTTGAGCATGAAGTCATAGACATGACCCTATGGTCACTGGCTTGAGTTCAAGGTCGCTGGCTTGAGCAAGGGGTCACTGGCTCAGCTAGAGCCCCCTGGGTCAAGGCACATATGAGATGAGAAAGCAATCAATGAACAACTAAGCAGCTGCAACTATGAGTTGGTTCTTTTCATCTCTCTCCCTTCCTGACTGTCCCTGTCTTTCTCTCTCACTCTCACTAAAAAAAGGGGGGGCATAAGGGGGTTTCATGAAATCTGCTGGTGGGAGATTAAAGGGTGGGAGAAAGCAAAGTACAAGATCCCTGGAGTTGGATAAAGAGTATAACGGAGAGACATATACTTCTTTACATTGGTGGGTATAGGACAGTTAATGATTAACATTTACAGCACATGTTGATGGTATGTGGGAACAAGATGCCTAGAAATGTTCTGTGGTCTTGTGCTCTGGTAGGATGTTGCACCCTGAGGGGTCTGGAAAAAAGGGGATGACTCTGTAATTCCAAAATATGTTATCTTAAGTGAAGAAAGATAATAAACAGGCTCACTCAAGGTAAAGGCTGACTTTTGTCAAGGAAGCTATAGGGCTAGCATGAGACTACTGGCCATGATTCATATTTAGTTAGGAATTTTTATGTGCAGCCCCTCCTCTGTGGTTACTTTCAGTCAGTATAGGAGAACTGAGGCCTAGGCTACCATTGCCAGATATGTGAGTGAAGCCACAGAGAACTGGCTACTCCCCAGCCAACCTGTCAACTAATCACAAATGTACGACTGAGCCCTCATGGAGCAGAGAAAAATCACCAGGGCTAAGCCTTGCTCAGAGCTCCAGCCCACAGAATTGTAAATAAAAATATGGTTATTTTAAAACATAGGTGATTTATTTTGTAGTAAAGTTAATAACAGTGGTAAGGTGTAATGATGTCTGCTACTTATTTTCAAATGTTTCAGAAAAAGGATATTTTATATATGAATTTTTTTATTTATTCTTTTTTTTTTTTTTAGAGAGGAGAGGGAGAGACAGAGAGAGAGAGAGAGAGAGAGAGGAAAGACAGAGAGAGAGAAGGTGGGGAGGAGCTGGAAGCATCAACTCCCGTATGTGCCTTGAGCAGGCAAGCCCAGGGTTTCGAACCGGCGACCTCAGCATTTCCAGGTTGACGCTTTATCCACTGCGCCACCACAGGTCAGGCTATATATGGATTTTTGAGAAAGTATATATATAATGTCTCAAATATATTTGAGGCCTTATATATCTGAGAGAAGTAAAGCAAATATGTTAAAATATTAATAATTAGTATAAATAGGTATATATGTACATTTTAAATTATTCAAATTAAAAGTTGAGGAAAAACAAATTTTAAAATACAGGTGAAAACAATACCAGCAAAATGATAATTGTTGAAAGTAAATAATAGATATTCGGGGATTCATAATATCAATTTTTGTTTATGTGTGACAGTTTCACAGTAAAAAGTTTTAAAGTATACAACAGGAATTACCACAAGATAGTGAGTTAAAATTTGCTTCCTAGTCCAATTGACACACATACTTCTGTCCCTTCAACTTGGCTCTATTATTTTGCCCGAAGTTACAGACTTTTTGGATTATCTACCCACTTTCCAACCCTCTTCTTCCTTTCAGACAGAGTCTGTTTCCCACCGAAGAGGCTGAAAATGGCAAACTATCACCTCCCAGCTCAGCTGCACTTAGGACAGGGACACATGACCCCATTCTGGTTCCAATCTTCTGAAAAGTGTTGGCATTTTGTTGTTTTATGTTTCAGTGGAAGTTTACTTGCGTGGGACCAGACTCCAAACTTCATCTTCCCTGCAGTGGGTGCACATCTGAAATCGTGATTCAGTTCCTTTATCCTTAGCTGGGCTGCTTAGAGCCTTCTCCATGCATTCATGGTCAGGGCCCAACCAAAGATGTGGACAGAGATGACACACAGAATTTGGGGTCCCTCTCTCTGACTCTCTCCTTCTAGGATGTTCTTCCTTATTTTCCCACTATTGCGTTCCCTCTAAACACTATCCTTTCATTTTTCGAACCAGTAAAGTTGTGTATTTCTGTACATAGAAGTTTTAGCTGCACTTCCTAAGGCTGGTCCTCAAGCTAATTTTTTTTTTTAAATAGAGAAAGTACAATTTTCTTCTTTCAATTGCGGACTGAGTTTCTACCTGCTTCAATCCCCAGTACTTTCATGCAATTGTTCTTTCTTTCTTTTAAAATTGATTTTAGAAAGAGAAAAAGAGAGAAAGAGAGAAACATTGATTTGTTGTTCTACTGATTTATGCATCCATTGGTTAGTTCTTGTATGAGCCCTGACCATGGATCGGACCCACAACCTTGGCAAATTGGGAGGATGTTCTCACCAACTGAGCTACCTAGCCAGGGCCCAGGCCGTTGTTCATTTTTGCCCAAAGTTTACTGTTGTCACATGCAGGAAGACTGGATTGATGGAAGTTACTTCACATTCACATCACAATTCTCTTTCAGAAAACAAAAGAAATATGACAATGAACTCACCATTTTTAAGTATTAAACCTTACTGAATACATAATATCAAGAGGATCAAAATATGAATAAAAAGTGCTTACTCTTGCTTTTTACAAAATATCACAATTCTTTTCTTTGAATAATTGCTAGTACTAAAACTGTTCATTTTTATTAATAGGCTAATGGAAAATGTCCATTGTATTAATAAACCAAAAACAGATAAAACTATTAATTTTTCTTATATATACAGGGAAATATTACTAGTGATGAGTTGTCTTCCATTTGGGTTGACTTGACTAATTTAGAGTCTTGCTCAACATTTTATCACCAATGGCAGTTTGGGAAAATATGTCCACTTAATACATTTTTACAATAAACATTATATGATGAGTAATGCATAAAATTAATGGAGCCATTCTCATTGCTATTTTAATTGGGGAAGTATATTTCCCAAGTTAAAAAGTAGGATGAAATAAATCTTACCCAACAGATTTATCAGAAAAACAAAGTTTCCTATATTATTTTTATAGTCAGAAACTAATAGGATTCAAAATATTCTGTTTACAAAAATTGGGGGATATTCTTCATATTCATTTTGAAATATCCCCTAATTTTTGAGAACAGTATAGTAGCTATAAGAACAATGCCTATGGCTGAAATAGCAGAACATGACTCAATCTGGAAGATGCTAAAAATGTCATCTTCTCTCATTTTCTAACAATTCAAAAGGTTTCTGCTACTGTGTAACTATGTTTTTATAATATTCCTGGGATTAAGAATAAAGGACAGTGGACTCCTATTTTATGTGAGCAGTCATGCTGAATGAAAGTGAGCACTGTGAAAGTGATAGGTGTAAAGGTTAGAGTACATTTTTTCTGGACTCCTCAAACTGCTGAGATAGCTGAGGCGGGGGTGACAGAACCTCAGCCTTCCTGACCCTTATAACTATGAATCAGCGCTGGCCAGCTGACAGAAGACCCCTTCTTTCTACATTGACTTCTGTTTACTGTTATTGCAGCTGGTTAAACAGTGCTGTCATATTGTAGGTCATTGCATATGCATGTAAAAGTGGTTACAAACGCGGGAAATGTCTTTCTTGGAAATTTTAACTAGTTTGTCTGTATGAATGAGAAGATTTTAAACACTACATTTGTCTGATGATGTATGACATCAGCGCTGGACATTTTATAGAAACTATGCATTGGTTATCTGACACCTAGAAATAAAATGTGAACTTCTGAAACTTCCAGTAGACACAGGCTTTGTCCACAATATAGTTACCACCATCCACTCAGCTTCTCGCTCATTTCTTGGTACCTGGGAAATAGTTCTAGTCAACAGACATGCTTTTATGATCTGTGTTTTTTTTTAAGTGACACAATATTTTTAAATATAGAGCTCTAAAAAGTATTTTAAGTATAAACAACCCCCAGATTTCCATTTGTTCTTGATACTTGGAAAATCTGGCAACCTAGGATTTAAATTTCTGCGTGAGAACCCTGGGAGGAGGGGGGCTGAGTATGTCCAGCTCCTAAAGGACGTTTGTTCACCATGCTGCTCTATCTGTCTTCCTGACCTGCTTGTCTGCTAAAGGAACTGAGTTTGGGATCTAGGCCTTATGTGATTAAAATATTATCTGGATAAAAGCAATATCCACCAATATCTGTAAAGATGGAGTTGTTACTGAGAAGACCCGAGGTTTTTAAGAATCCCCCACAGGCTTTGCTAAAGTGGCTTTCCAGCGTAGGAACCAAAAACTAATTTTTCTCTATTCATCTATATATACAGCTTTTCAAGGAGTAGTTGAGTACTTTTCCAACATGGTATTTTTTATGTTTATTATAAGGTCTTAGGAATTCACTATTTTTGTCAATTATATTCCCTATGTGAAGCGAAGTAGGAATGTCTGTAATCCCTAATTTAAGAGTGACAGGAGAATTTGGAAAAACTAAAAACAAGAACATTAAAAAATTGAACTCCTCAACAGAATAGTGTAATCTATATAAAAGAAATAATTTGCTGCCCAAAGTTCTGGTAGACCACACTTATAACGAGAACATGTATTTTTCACTTGCTCTCGTTTAGCCAGAAAGGCAATCTTATAATATAGATTATATTTATTATTTATTACTGCATAAAAAATTCCCTAAAAACTCAGAGGCGTAAAACAACAAACATTTTTTTTCACTTGATTAGCTCTAAATAAGGCTTATAATCCCAAATAAGGATATACAATTGCAAAACTAAAGTGCTGATAAGTGCATTCTTTTTCATTTATCCAGTGGCAGCTTGTACAGAAAACTTCCTCAATATATACATACACATGGAAAAAATCTATATGTAAGATAAGTTGTTTTGTTTGTTTGTTTGTTTTGTTTTTACAGAGACAGAGAGAGAGAGTCAGAGAGAGGGATAGATAGGGCCAGACAGACAGGGCCAGACAGACAGAAACGGAGAGAGATGAGAAGCATCAATCATCAGTTTTTGTTGTGACACCTTAGTTGTTCATTGATTGCTTTCTCATATGTGCCTTGACCGTGGGGCTACAGCAGACCCCTTGCTCGAGCCAGCGACCTTGGGTCCAATCTGCTGAGCTTTGCTCAAACCAGATGAGCCTGTGCTCAAGCTGGTGACCTCGGGGTATCGAACCTCGGTCCTCCACATCCCCGTCTGATGCTCTATCCACTGCGCCACTGCCTGGTCAGGCAAGATAAGTTTTTGAATAGTAACATTATACTAGAAATAGGATGTTCTCCAGGTAAGCTGCTTTCCCCACCCCCACTACCTGTTCCCACAGTGACGGTGGGTCATGGGCAAGCTGAAAGCTTCACTGTTCAGCTTACTTCCCTTATTTCCCTTGCTTTACTTTTTCCTTTTCCTATTTCCTTCATTCCCTCTTCCACCAAAACTAATTTTAAAATATTGCTTGAATTTTATGAGCCCAATTTTGCTCTTGGGGTATTCTTCATGAATCAGAAAATAAATGCATCCTATTTTTACAGTAACATTTTGGAGGAAATGAAAATCACACTACAAAAAACAAAAAAGAACCTGACCAGGCAGTGGCGCGGTGGATAGAGAGTTGGACAGGGATGTAGAGGAGCCGGGTTTGAGACCCCGAGGTCGCCAGCTTGAGCGAGGGCTCATCTGGTTTGAGCTAAGCTCACCAGCTTGGACCCAAGGTCACTGGCTCGAGAAAGGGGTTACTCGGTCTGCTGAAGGCCCACGGTCAAGGCACATATGAGAAAGCAATCAATGAACAACTAAGGTGTCACAATGAAAAACTAATGATTGATGCTTCTTATCTCTCTCCATTCCTGTCTGTCTGTCCCTATCTATCCCTCTCTCTGACTCTCCCTCTGTCTCTGAAAATAAAAAAGACCCTTGACAAATTAATATTATAGGCTCTTCCATGATGCAAATTATAACTGCAGTACACATAGAACATCTGCTAACCCAAATTAAAATGAACGAGAGACTAAATTAGAATTGCTTTTTTCTTCTAATCATTTAGAAGTCTAAACACATTATGTGCCAGGTGTTTTCAGAGTTTGAAGGCATTGCCTATTAGCGAGATTGGGACAGTAAATTGAAGCAATAACCAAGTAGTATCCCGGGGACCTGAAGGAGTTAATGATTATGACTGCTTAAGCACATAATTAACAGTTGGGTAGATCCACCAGGCAACTTTAATTCAGTAATAACAATAAAAGATACAGATTTGTTCTAAATCCCAAGCCAATGTTGGTTATAGTCCTTTTTCTTGAGCTGAAATATTTTATGTTTTCTTGCTGTAATTACCTGTTATCGAATTTATTATCCAATATTCATTTTAGCAGGGTGATTTCTTTTTTTTTTTTAAGTGGGAGGAGGGGAGGCAGAGACAGACTCCCACCAGCACCTCAACCAACTGGATCCACCCAGCAATCCACTGGGCAATGCTCTGCCCATCTGGGGCGTTGCTCTGTTGTTCAGCAATCAAGCTGTTTTAGCACCTGAGGAGGAGTCCATGGAGCCATCCTTAGCCCCTGGGGCCAACTTGTTCTAATCCAGCCTTGGCTGCAGAGAGAAGAGAGAGAGAGAGAGAGAGAGAAGAAAGAGAGAGAGAGAAGAGAGGGGGGAGGAGTGGAGAAGCAGATGGGTGCATCTTCTGTGCTCCCTGACTGGAATTGAATCCAGGACTTTCCTATGTGGGGCCTATGCTCTACCACTGAGCCAACCAGCCAGGGTAACCAGGGTGACTTCAAACTCATTTTTGAGTTCTAAATTCTAGACTCTGGATTACTTCCTAAAAAGCAGTAGGAAAAAAAATAAAATTTTAAAACATGTCAAATATTTGAAAGTTATAGATTGAATGCCTGGCAGAAAAAGTACCTTATTCTCTAAGGAAAACAGTCCACTGACAGTCTTTCTTTCCCTTTCTGTGGCTGTGCCCACTGACTCATGTAATCAGCACTGAGAATGATACTTGCTTGATCTTGGTGACCTGACTTTTAAATCTTTTAAAATTCTTCCTTTTAAATATGTATTTTCCACCATCAAATCAAAAACAATGTTCTTCTCCCTTCAGTAGCACATAGGTCAAAATTGGAGCAAAACCCAAAAATGGATTAGGATGGCTCCAACTCAAAATGACATGAAAACTACTAAAGTATTCTGCATTTTAACATTGCTAAGAATTAAATACATGGTCTATATCAGTAGGAATTATTTTCAATTGTATGTGCGAGAGACAGGCTATAAGCTGACAAAGTCTTTATGGCTTAAGGCTTAGTTTAAGACCAAGATCTTCCCCACACCTTTTTAATACTAAGCTTTTCCCCACACTCTTGACTGTTGCATGCTGGGGGGTGGTGCACTCTTATGAGGATTCTCCTTTATGCCTCAGATGCGTGACTTTGTATCAGATCTTCCTTATTTGCATATGGCTCTACACCAGGGGTCCCCAAACTTTTTACACAGGGGGCCAGTTCACTGTCCCTCAGACCGTTGAAGGCCGGACTATAAAAAAACTATGAACAAATTTCTATGCACACTGCACATATCTTATTTTAAAGTAAAAAAACAAAACAGAACAAATACAATATTTAAAATAAAGAACAAGTAAATTTAAATCAACAAACTGACCAGTATTTCAATAGGAACTATGCTCTCTTCACTGACCACCAATGAAAGAGGTGCTCCTTCAGGAAGTGCGGTGGGGGCTGGAAAAATGGCCTCAAGGGGTTGCATGCGGCCAGCAGGCTGTAGTTTGGGGACCCGTGCTCTACACTATAAGAAAGCAGACGTGGAGCTTTTCTTTAGCTCTTGCAAGCTATCGGCTGTGCAGAGATCTCCCGATCCCAACCTTTTTCTCCCTGAGTTTATTTCTTCATTTTGCACAGTTCTCATCCAGGACCTGGGTGCTGGTTTGCGGCAAGTGGCGTCTGACAGGAACCTGAGGAAAAGAAAACTAAACTAAAGGCAGGTTATGGGACTCTCCAAGTGTGCACAGTGAGTAGAGAAAGTTCTTGAGGAAAGTATAATTGGGAGTAATATTATGAGACAACTAGAGCCCAAAGTAAGGGACCTTTTCCTTGTACAAATGTTTTTATTTGAGGAGAAGCCGTTGCCTGTGGGGTGTCCGAGGGAACTAGAAAAGGAGGAATGTGGATGGAAGAGGAAGAAGGGGATGAACTAGATGCCTCCGAGCCTGGGGATGACTTGAGGGATGAGGGTGATACGGCTGCGGCCTCCTTAACCTTGACACCTCTGCCACCCTCTGCTCCTTCATACCCTTATTCGGTTGCTCCCAGTTTCTCTAGCTCAGACCTTTGGAGAATCCCCATTCCAACAAGCTTTAGATCAGGCTTGAGATATAGGGGATTACATCAGAATATCCGCTGATATTGGGCCTTCATACATGCAAGGTCTGGTTATTGCCACAGTGCTCCTGGGGAGGTCTCCAGGATAGTACTTTGATAAACGGCAGGACAAATGAAGGAAAGGAGACCAGGGAAGTACTTCTGCCAGTAGATATCAGTCTCAGCCTCCCCCTCAAGGGAAGCCAACTCTTAAAGCTCCCAGCCTCTGCCCATGCTGCCGGAGAGGGAAACATTGCGCGAATCAATGTAAATCTAAGTATGATGCTGAAGGGCTGGTGATTCAGGGAAATGGACAACAGGGCATCAGACAGTAGGGACAATGTTGGTGTTTCCTCAATAAATTCTGATTCCAGCAGGCCAAACATCACCCAGTTATCCCGAGCAACAGCAGGGCAACTGTCGGGAGCCGATCAACGACTGCTGGCTGACAAGGTCACAGCAGAGAAGACTCACAACTGCTGGCTGACAAGGTCACAGCAGGAGAAAATCAAAAACTGCTGATTAACAAAGTCACAGCAGAGAAGACCAATGGCTGTGGGGTGACAAAGTCACTGCAGTGAAGACCAATGGCTGTGGGGTGACAAAGTCACTGCAGTGAAGACCAATGGCTGCGGGGTGACAAAGTCACTGCAGTGAAGACCAATGGCTGTGGGGTGACAAAGTCACCGCAAAGGAAAGGCACAACGATACTTCCCCCTTTGACCTTTTTGAATTAATCTGGCCTTATATCCCCCCTTTTTCTGGGTGTGTGCTATTATTTGTGGCACAGGGATAATAGTATCGTGCTTTCCCTGTAGATTTGTAATAATTTCTTTGGAAATAAGACAGAAGGTGTAAGTTCCACAGAAAAGCCTGTAAATCCCTTGAACTGGGCTCATAAATATAAGAGGCTGGCCATAATATCCCTCATAAAGGGTTAAGTTTGTAGGAGAATTTCTTCTTATTAATCATGTTAGAAAGAATAAAGTTAGAACTTAACTAGTGTATGAATATAGTAAATGAATAAAGTTTAACTAGACATTAGAATCTTAGGTAAAGTGTAGTGAAGTGGCCTGTTGCATGGCCTTGGATGGGAGTGCAATCGGCAAGAAAAGAATGTTTTGCTAAGAGACTTGTTTTATGACTAAAGGCAGTTGCTGGGCTTTCTCAGTGAGACATTCTCATGAGATTTATATACTTTCCAAGGTTTTTGTTCAGATAATAAAGAGGAATATGGGGGGATCCATAGAAGCAATAGCAATTAATGCCTTCTGATATTATGTTGCTACTAAGCTATCTTGCAGGTGCACTCTATATATCTTTAAGCAAAAGTTACTCTTGATGTTATGCCAATTTCTTAATAAGCAAGCCTTTTGAAGTTTTGTGAGAAAAATTAGGACACTGAATGAACTTAAGGCCATTTGCCTGAGCAAGTGGTGGTCCTTTGCTAGTCCTTGATGATTTCGTCTGCTAATCTCTCTCTGCGCCCTTGACTCACAACAACAGTAAAGTAGAGTTATTAATTAGTACTAATCTTTTAGAAGTTTGTACTGATATTGTTATTGCTATTCAAGTTATTGTATATCTGTACTTTGTATGACTTACCACCTGATTTGTAGCTTATAGATATGAATTAACTATTATCTGGAAATATGTAACCATAGTGAAACAAAATACCATGTGATTGTAACTTAGTGTGTGTGCATAAAAAGAAAGCTAGACCAGCATTTGGCGGAGATGCCTGGCAGTAAATGCTAACTAGAGAATAAAGAGAAAGAAAAGAATTCGGCTCTCTCACTCGATTCGTGCCGATGCTGTCTCTTCCTGTGGGACCCCTGGATCCCCCCCCCCCGGGGCTGGACCCCGGCAGGCAACTGCTCCTAGTTCTTTCTGGCTGCTTAGGCTGCCGTTCAGCTAAAATTGAGGAAGAGGAGAAGTCTTGTCATGGTCAACCTGAGCCGCCAGTTACAGCAACTATGGAATTTGAGAATGTTTAGGAGACTCAGCTATTAAAGTTACTACCTTTCCTGTTATTGTCTGATTTTCTTTAGTGTTTTAGCAACAATGCTTTGAACTATTATTTTGTTTCTTTTCTATTCTTTGCCTAGAAATTTAGGCAAGGGACCCCTGGTGGATCTGACTACAAAATTTCCCAAGCAACTGTTGAGAGCAAATTTTCTTGGGGAGATTTTCCTTAGTCCATCTTTCAGTCTCTCTCTCAGAAAATGCCCTGACTGAGATCAGGTAGGCATCTTTCTAGTCTGGTTGTGCTCTGAAATCCCAGGTTTCTCTCTAGTTTGTCTGATTCTAGTTTCTGTTTAGTTTTTGTCTGATGTTGTCTAAAATTAAGGTGACCAATCGTCCTCCTTTAGGGAGGACAGTCCTTCTTTTGTAAGCTCCTTCCTCCCTCAAAAAGTGTCCTCATACATGTCCTCCTTTTTGATATTGGAAGACTAATTTAAATGTCCATATTCGATCTATGCAGAGTTGATCCATTGCGTGTGATGTAATGTATTTGTATTTGACGTGATGATTTGTCAAGGATCAGTACAGTGCGGTGAGATACGATTATGAGACACATGCATTCTGCAGAGGAGACCTTGAGAGAGCAAGCAATATATCAAGTACACAAATGGCTTTGTGTACTTCTTACTGAAACACAACACAGCATATATAACATTGTAGACTCATGATTATTTCTTTCTCAGTGAATATTCAATCATAGACAGGTAAGCACAATTCACATAAAATTCAATATGAAGGATATTTCTTGTTCAGGTATTTTCAATATATTGTTATAAGATAATACATTGACAAAAAATATTCAATCAATGGAAAATAATATTATCTAATGAGTATTTTTTCTTACAATTATTAAAATTAATGGGCATATAAGCATAATTACAATATAAAATATTATGAATGTTTTAACATGCATTTATTATATTATAGTGTATTATTGTTGTAATGAATAAAATGTTTCTTTTATTTATGATATTGTTTTTACAATTTATTTTAGTCCTCCTTTTCATTGTAAAAAACTTGGTCACCTTACTAAAATGTGATTTTTAAGGCCTAAATTAAGTTCTTATATGCAAAAAATTGGAAATGCCAGCTCTTATATTGAAAAAATAAAATAGTTTCATTCCTACATTTTTGCTTTAAAATTGGAACATGTAAGGAACACTCATTTAAATTTAAATGGAATGGAGTAAATCCTAAAGACTTGCTAATTTAGTTGGTGCTTTGTAAGGTCTGTTCTTTGTTTTCTGAGTTGAGAGCCAAATAGCAACTCAGGTATTAGGATTAATCAGGTTTGTGTTATAATTGTGTCTTTGTACTGTAAATTATCTTGTGTGTAAACCTGTACCTGGGTCTGTGAAACAAAGAAATTGAGAAAAATTAAGCAGGACCTTGATAACTCATTTCAGGAATCTGTCTCACAGCTGCTTTAGGCAGTTAGAAGAGGATACTAATTCTGCTTGTCAGGCCACATCCTGCAAAAGGGGCCCCTAGGAAATCGGGAATTTGGCTCCTCTGACCCCCTGAAATAGAGTTAACAATACAAAGGCATAAATTCAGAGGATTCTTAGATACAGGAGCTGCAACATTGGCTTTCTTCTTGGCTCACTCATGAAGCAGTCACTGAGCTGCGAGGCTTAGGGTAAAGTAATTTCTTTAACAAAGCTCTAAATTTTTCACAATGGGAAGATAAAGAAGGTCATACTAGACTTTTTCAGCCATATGTGCTCCCTAGATTGCCTATTAATCTATGGGATAAAAATGTTTAGAAAGGTATGGGAGCATTACTTGTAAAAACATTTACTACATTTTGTCAGACTTTTGGAATTGAACTGAGGGCAAGTATTTCCTATAATCTGCAGGGTCAAGGCATTGTAGAGCGTGCCCATGAAACACTTAAAAGTCAATTAGAAAAAATAAAAAAGGGGAAGTCATATCCTGGAACTCCTGCAAATCTTCATTATCATATTCTTTTTACTTAAAAAAATTTTTTTGAATGCTGATGTACAGGGTCATTCAGGGGCTTAGAGACTCTGGAATCCAACAAGGAAAGCCTTCTCTGAAGTGCAATAGAAGGACCCACTCACAGGAATCTGGCAAGGGCCAGACCCTGTTCTCTTATGGGACTGAGGATATGTGTGTTTTTCCTAGGTCTGCCGAGGCTCCTCAGTGGGTTCCTAAATATTTGTTGAGACACTGTGAGCCAAGAGGAGAGACTTACTCCACAAGAGCAATTGTATAAGACTTATTTTACTTCACTCTCGTCCCTCTCTGTCAAACCTGTTCCACCTATTAAATCCTCTTAGCACACTCTGCCGGGGTCCAGCCCCGGGGGGGATCCAGGGGTCCCACAGGAAGAGACGGCATCAGCACGAATCAAGTGAGAGAGCCGAATTCTTTTCTTTATCTTTATTCTCTCGTTAGCATTTACTGCCACACATCTCTCTCTGAAATGCTGGTCTAGCTTTCCTTTTATGCACACACACTAAGTTACAATCACATGATATTCAGAATACATTGATTAGTCATTGTTTTTGTTTCACTATGGTTACATTTTCTAGGTAACAGTTAATTCATTTCTATAAACTATAAATCAGGTGGTAAGTCATTCAAAGTACAATTATACAATAACTTGAACAGCAATAACAATATTGATACAAACTTTCAAAAGGTCAGTACTGATTAATAACTCTACCTTGTCTAGGATACTATTGTCTAGTCAAATTTTATTTATTTACTATATTCATACACTAATTAAGTTCTAACTTTACTTTTCTCAGAGTGTTCCACCATCTGCAGGTCAGGTATGCAAGAAGAATGGAAAGTTTCTTTACTCTACTACATGAAAAGGCTAGGGAGGTAAAGTGATGAATTAAGTGAAGGCTGAAAGGTGCTCTGTGTATAGTTATTGTTTCCTACCTATTCATAAGTCACAATCTATTCTTTCTAACATGATTAATAAGAAGAAATTCTCCTACAAACTTAACCCTTTACGAGGGATATCATAGCCAGCCTCTTATGTCTATGAGCCCAGTTCAAGGGGCTTACAGGCTTTTCTGTGGAACTCACACCCTCTGTCTCATTTCCAAAGACATTACTATGAATCTACAGGGCAAGTACGGTACTATTATCCCTGTGCCATAAATAATAGGACACACCCAGAAAGGGGGGGATATAAGGCCAGATTAATTCAAAAAGGTCAAAGGGGGAAGTATCATTGTGCCTTTCCTTTGCGGTGACTTTGTCAACCCGCAGCTATTAGTCTTCACTGCAGTGACTTTATTAACCAGCAGCCATTGGTCTTCTTCTGCTGTGACTTTGTCAACCAGCAGTTGTGGATCTTTTTCTGCTGTGACCTTGTTAGCCAGCACTAGTGGATCGGCTCCCGACAACACTCTAAACCTCCTCTTCCTGCAAATTACACTGCCCTTCTGTCTTCTTCCAATCAGCCCCCAATATACAAAAAAAAAAGGCTTAAGTAGGTAGAGGAAGGCCTTCAAACCCCTCCACAAGATCAACTGAGCATGGTTTTTAAGGTCTATAATGACAAAGAAGAACAGAAGAAGGCAGACAGAGTCCAAAGAGATCAGGCAAAATGCTGGCTCTTGGTAGCCACCCTTAAAGCTTCCAATGCCCGAAAGGGGCGTCATAAGACTCCATCAGGGCTCTGCTTCAAGTATGAAAAGGAAGGTCATTGGGCAAAAGCCAGTCTGGTTCCTCAGCCCCCACCAGGGCCATGCCCTTGCTGTGGGAAAAAGGGACACTGGTAGGTAAGCTGCTCCCTCACTCCTCCAAGGGAGGATTCAGTTTCTTCCTGCCCTACCCCAGCCACCTGTGACCTAACCTTGCTCAGCCTGCTGGAACTTGCCGCTGAAGACTGAAGGTGCCGAAGGCCATCAGCCCCATCTCACATCATCATCGATGAGCCTAGGGTGACCATCCAAGTAGCAAGTAAGCCAATCTCATTTCTTATAGACACAGGGGCCACCTACTCTGCCTTGCCCAAATATTCGGGTACTGCTCATCTCTTAAAGATCTCTGTTGTGGGTGTTGATGGTCTTATTTTTCTCCTCACTTGCCACAGATCCACTGCCTTGTCTAATACATGATGTGTCCTTTACACACTCTTTTCTCCTCCTGCCTCGGTGCCCCAAATCTATTTTAGGCCGGGACCTACTCTCCAAATTCAGAGCCTCTCGCTCCTTTCACCTCTCTTCCTTGGAATCGGCCCGGTTGCTACTCCTGACCAGCCAGATTTGCCCACTTTTGTTACAAATTTACCTCTACCACCCAGCATAATTAATCCCAAGGTTCTCCGCACCACCCCCACAGCTGCAAAACTCCAAGGAAAGGCCCCCTGGTTTAACCTCCCTGGTTAAAGAAGACAGAAACTCAATCTCCACACATGCCTACAGATGGCCCTTCCAGTCTACCTGAATCATCATTGGAAACCCAGAATTGACATTTTTTTAAAATAAATTTTTATTAATGTTAATGGAATGACATTAATAAATCAGGGTACATATATTCAAAGAAAACATGTCTAGGTTATCTTGTCATTAAATTATGTTGCATACCCCTCGCCCAGAGTCAGATTGTCCTCCATCATCCTCTATCTAGTTCTCTGTGCCCCTCCCCCTCCTCCTAACTCTCTCCATCCCTCCCTCCTGCATCCTCCCTCCCCCCACCCCTGGTAACCACCACACTCTTGTCCATGTCTCTTAGTCTCGTTTTTATGTTCCACCAATGTATGGAATCATGTAGTTCTTGTTTTTTTCTGATTTACTTATTTCACTCCGTATAATGTTATCAAGATCCCACTATTTTGCTGTATATGATCTGATGTTATCATTTCTTATGGCTGAGTAGTATTCCATAGTGTATATGTGCCACATCTTCTTTATCCAGTCTTCTATTGAAGGGCTTTTTGGTTGTTTCCATGTCTTAGCCACTGTGAACAGTGCTGCAATGAACATGGGGCTACATGTGTCTTTACGTATCAATGTTTCTGAGGTTTTGGGGTATATACCCAGTAGAGGGATTGCTGGGTCATAAGGTAGTTCTATTTGCAGTTGTATGAGGAACCACCATACTTTCCTCCATAATGGTTGTACTACTTTACAGTCCCACCAACAGTGGATGAGAGTTCCCTTTTCTCCGCAGCCTCTCCAACATTTGCTATTACCCATCTTGTTGATGATAGCTAATCTAACAGGGGTGAGGTGGTAACTCATTGCAGTTTTGATTTGCATTTCTCTAATAACTAATGAAGCTGAGCATCTTTTCATATATCTGTTGGCCATTTGTATTTCTTCCTGGGAGAAGTGTCTGTTCATATCCTCTTTCCATTTTTTTATTGAATTGTTTGTTTGTTTGTTGTTGAGTTTTATGAGTTCTTTGTAAATTTTGGATATTAGGCCCTTATCTGAGCTGTTGTTTGAAAATATCATTTCCCATTTAGTTGGCTGTCTGTTTATTTTGATATCAGTTTCTCTTGCTGAGCAAAATCTTTTTATTCTGATGTAGTCCCATTCATTTATCTTTGCCTTCACTTCTCTTGCCATTGGAGTCAAGTTCATAAAATGTTCTTTAAAACCCAGGTCCATGAGTTTAGTACTTATGTCTTTTTCTATGTACTTTATTGTTTCAGGTCTTATATTTAGGTCTTTGATCCATTTTGAATTAATTTTAGTACACGAGGACAGGCTGTAGTCAAGTTTCATTCTTTTGCATGTGGCTTTCCAGTTTTCCCAACACCATTTGTTGAAGAGGCTTTCTTTTCTCCATTGTGTGTTGTTGGCCCCTTTATCAAAGATTATTTGACCATATATATGTGGTTTTATTTCTGGGCTTTCTATTCTGTTCCATTGGTCTGAGTGTCTATTTTTCTGCCAATACCATGCTGTTTTGATTATCGTGGCCCTATAATATAGTTTAAAGTCAGGTATTGTAATGCCCCCAGTTTCATTCTTTTTCCTTAGGATTGCTTTGGCTATTCGGGATTTTTTATAGTTCCATATAAATCTGATGATTTTTTGTTCCATTTCTTTAAAAAATCTCATAGGAATTTTGATTGGAAATGCATTAAATTTGTATATTGCTTTGGGTAATATGATCATTTTAATTATATTTATTCTTCCTGTCTAAGAACAAGGAATATTTTTCCATCTCATTGTGTCTTTTTCTATTTCTCTTATCAATGCCTTGTAGTTTTTGTTATATAGGTCCTTTACATTCTTTGTTATGTTTATTCCTAGGTATTTTATTTTTTTTGTTGCAATTGTGAAGGGGATTATTTTTTTGACTTTGTTTTCTAATATTTCGTTGTTGGCATATAGAAAGGCTATGGACTTTTGTATGTTAATTTTGTATCCTGTGACCTTACTGTATTGGTTTATTGTTTCTAGTAATCTTTTTGTGCAGTCCTTTGAGTTTTCGATGTATGGGATCATATCATCTGCAAAAAGTGATACCTTTACTTCTTCTTTTCCGATATGGATGCCTTTTATTTCTTTGTCTTGTCTGATTGCTCTGGCCAGAACTTCTAGCACCACGTTAAATAAGAGTGGAGAGAGTGGACAACCCTGTCTTGTTCCTGATTTAAGGTGGAAAGTCCTCAGTTTTATGTCATTTAATATGATGTTGGCTGATGGTTTATCATATATGGCCTTTATCATGTTGAGATATTTTCCTTCTATACCCATTTTGTTGAGAGTCTTAAACATAAAATTGTGTTGTATTTTATCAAAAGCCTTTTCTGCATCTATTGATAAGATCATGTGGTTTTTGTTCTTTGTTTTGTTGATATGGTGTATTACGTTAACCGTTTTACGTATGAACCATCCTTGAGATTCTGGGATGAATCCCACTTGATCATGATGTATTATTTTTTTAATATGTTGTTGTATTCGATTTGCCAGTATTTTGTTTAGTATTTTAGCATCTGTATTCATTAGAGATATTGGTCTGTAGTTTTCTTTCTTTGTGCCATCCTTGCCAGGTTTTGGTATGAGGGTTATGTTGGCCTCATAAAATGTGTTTGGAAGTATTGCTTCTTCTTCAATTTTTTGGAAGACTTTGAGTAGAATAGGAACCAAGTCTTCTTTGAATGTTTGATAGAATTCACTAGATAACCGTCTGGGCCTGGACTTTTATTTTTGGGGAGGTTTTTAATAGTTTTTTCTATTTCCTCCCTGCTAATTGGTCTGTTTAGGCTTTTTGCTTCTTCATGACTCAGTCTAGGAAGGTTGTATTGTTCTAGGAATTTATCCATTTCTTCTAGATTGTTGTATTTGGTGGCATATAGTTTTTCATAGTATTCTACAATAATTCTTTGTATACCTATGATGTCTGTGGTGATCTCTCCTCTTTCATTTTGGATTTTATTTATTTGAGTCCTGTGCCTTTTTTCCTTGGTGAGTCTTGCCAAGGGTTTGTCAATTTTATTGATCTTTTCAAAGAACCAGCTCCTTGTTTTATTGATTTTTTCTATAGTTTTTCTGTTCTCTATTTTGTTTATTTCTGCTCTGATTTTTATTATCTCCTTTCTTCGGCCTGTTTTGGGTTGTTTTTGTTCTTCTTTTTCTAGTTCCTTAAGGTGTCAAGTTAAGTGGTTTACTTGGGCTCTCTCTTGTTTGTTCATATAGGCCTGAAGTGATATGAACTTTCCTCTTATTACTACTTTTGCTGCATCTCAGACATTCTGATATGTCGTATTGTCATTTTCATTTGTCTGTATATATCTTTTGATCTCTGCACTTATTTCTTCTTTGACCCATTCATTTTTTAAAAGTATGTTGTTTAGTTTCCACATTTTTGTGGGTTTTTCCCCTCTTTTTTGCAGTTGAATTCTAGTTTCAAGGCTTTATGATCAGAGAATATGCTTGGTAAAATTTCAATTTTTCTAAATTTACTGATATTGTTTTTGTGGCCCAACATATGGTCATTTCTTGAGAATGTTCCATGTACACTAGAGAAAAATGTATACTCTGTCGCTTTGGGATGAAGTGTCCTGTAGATGTCTATCATATCCAGGCGCTCTAGTGTTTTGTTTAAGGCCACTATATCTTTATTGATTCTCTGTTTGGATGACCGATCTAGAGCCGTCAGCGGTGTATTGAGGTCTCCAAGTATGATTATATTTTTGTCAGTTTTTGTTAAGGTCAATAAGTAGCTGTCTTATATATTTTGGTGCTCCTTGGTTTGGTGCATATATATTAAGGATTGTCATGTCTTCTTGATTCAGTGTCCCCTTAATCATTATGAAATGACCATTTTTGTCTCTGAATACTTTTTCTGTCTTGTAGTCAGCATTATTAGATATGAGTATTGCTACACCTGCTTTTTTTTGGGTGTTGTTTGCTTGGAGTATTTTTTTCCAGGCTTTCACTTTGAATTTGTTTTTATCCTTGTTGCTTAGATGTGTTTCTTGTAGGCAGCATATAGTTGGATTTTCTTTTTTAATCCATTCTGCTACTCTGTGTCTTTTTATTGGTAAGTTTAAGCCATTTACATTTAGTGTAATTATTGACACTTGTGGGTTCCCTGTTACCATTTTATAAATTGCTTTCTGTTAGTTTTGTATTTTGTTTGATTCTTCTCTTTTGTTTTTCTATCATTTTTGTTTGTTTGTATTCCATACTTCTTTCCTCTGTTGCTACCTTTTTTAAGTCAAGTGTTTTTGTGGTGGTTTTTTCAAGGATGGTTACCATTAAGTAATGAAAAGGGTACCTACCATATTCATTGTTATACCCTATCTTATGAGTATCTCTGCACTTCATCCTCCTTTGCTACTGTTAATCTCCATCATCTACCCTCTTTTTTTCTTTTGTTGTCACAGTTTAAGTTTGGTTTTATTGTGTTCTTGGTGGAGCTGTTACTTGTGGTTTTGTTTTCTTTTGTTCTTTGAATCTGGTTGGAAAACCCCCTTTAGTATTTCTTGGAGTGGGGGCTTTCTAATGATAAATTCTCTCATCTTTTCTGTATTTGTGAATGTTTTTATATCTCCTTCATACTTGAAGGATAGCTTTGATGGGTATAGTATTCTTGGCTGAATGTTCCTCTCTTTCAGGGCTTTAAATATTGGGGTCCACTCTCTTCTAGCTTGTAGAGTTTCTGCTGAGAAATCTGATGATAATCTAATAGGCCTTCCTTTATATGTTGTACTCTTCTTTTCCCTGGCTGCCTTGAGAATGTTTTCTTTGTCATTGGTTTGTGTCATCTTCATTATGATGTGCCTTGGAGTAGGTTTGTTGGGGTTAAGAAAACTCGGTGTTCTGTTTGCTTCTTGAATTTGAGGCTTTAGTTCTTTCCACAGGCTTGGGAAGTTCTCGTCTATTATTTGTTTGAGTATATTCTCCATTCCATTTTCTTTCTCTTCTCCCTCTGATATACCTATTATTCTTATGTTATTGTTTCTGATGGAGTCAGATAATTCCTGTAGGGCTTTCTCGTTTTTTATTATTTTTGAGTCTCTTTCTTCTTCTCTCTGTTGTGCCTCAAGTTGCTTGTCTTCTATTTCACTAATCCTATCTTCTATCTGGGCTGTTCTGTTAGCTAAGCTTGTTACTTCGTTTTTCAGCTCGTGAATTGAGTTTTTCATTTCTGTTTGATTTGTTTTTATAGTTTCAATTTCCTTGGTAATATATTCTTTGTGTTCATTGAGTTGTTTTCTGATCTCCCTAAATTGCCTTTCTGTGTTTTCTTGTATATCTCTGAGTATTTTTAAGATTTCTATTTTAAATTCTCTGTCATTTAGCTCCAAGGCTTCCAATATGTTAAATCTTTTCTCCACAGATTTTTCCACATCTATTTGTGTTACTTCTCTATCTTTTGTATCCATAATATTCTATTTCCTCTTTTTTATTGGCATCTGAGGGTGGTCTTGTTGATAGTACTAATTAGAATTAATAAAGAGTAAAAAGTAAAAAAAAAAAAAAAAGGAAAACACCCCACAAAAAAAACCAGTAATAATTTATTATTTCCCCCTTTTTTCTTTCTTCTCTTTCCCTTTTCTCCCCTCCTCAGGGAAATATCGTGATGACCTGTGAATTATATTATGCTAAATGGAACAAAAACTGCCTATAACGGAGGGCCTGGTTTGGGGTGAAGAGTTCAAGGGTCAAATAATGGAGTAGGGACCTACTAAATGCAAAAAAATAAGGAGAAAATCTTAGACAAGCATAAAATGATTTGCTTGTAAGTGATGGTCAACTAAGAGATATAATGAGAGGGATAAGAGGGAAACAGAAAAAAGGAGAAAAAAATAATAAAGAAGAAAAAAAAATAATAAGTAAAAATCTGTTGTATTAAGTGGAGCGAAGACTAAATACAATGGAGACCTTGGGTTGGGAGGAATGCTAGTGAGTTAAAAAGCAGTGTAAAAAGTACCCAAAATGCCACAAAAACAAACAAACAAAAGAAAACCAAAAACAAAAGCAAAAAAAAAAAACTTGAGTCCCAAATTAAATAATTTGTTCGTGATTGGGGATTGAAAGGGAGGAAAAGTAAAAGGAGAAAAGAAGAAACGAATAGAAAGGAAAAAATAAGAAAAAGAGAAAAACGAAGGAAGAAAAAAAAGGAAAAGAAAGAAAGAAAGAAAAAAACAAAAGGGGAGAGAGTGAGAGTTAAGGGTTTTGGAGTGTAACCCTAAAGGAGAGTGAGGATGAAGAAAAGAAATAAAATGTAACACTCATGGGTAGTGTCGTTCAAGAAAAGGGAAGCATAAGATGGGCAGAGAATAAAAGGACCGAGGTGGAGGAAATAGAAATAATAATAATAAAGGCAATAAGATAGAAGAAACAAACAACAACAATGAAAAATTAGTGGAACAAGTTATAAAGTCTGTGGATTTTTCTTGATTTTGAGAGGTTAACTTCTTCCTTTTTCTTTTCTCTTTCTCTTCCTGGTCGGTGACTCTGTACCCCAGGCTCTGCCCCTGTGTCATGCTTAGGTAGGGATTTGCAGTTGATGGGATTCTATGGCAATGTCATATAATTGGCATTAGTCTCACTGGTAGTCAAGGCTTGTTGGCGTTTGCAGGGTCCAACAATGAGAGAGTTTGCTTTCCTGGAGTCTCTCTCCTAGTCTCCCCTTTCTGAATTAGCAGCCTGGTGATCCAGCTATAAGGCTGCTACTGCTTCTGCCTGGGGATTAAGAGGCTCAAAGAGCTGGGAAATCCCCACTCTATCCCCACTCAGCGCAAGGCTTTGAGAAAGGCTCTGGCAGTCAGAGCCTCCAGTGTAATCAGGCGGGGGTGGGAGTCAATTGTTGTCAAGGTGACTGTTCCGCGCCTAGCATTCAGTTGGACCACTCAACCCAGGCTTTCCACACTTTGTAGCCTCTTTTGGCTGGGAAGAAGAGGCACTAGTCGCTGCTTGCTGTATAGATCTTAATATCTGCCAAGTCCCTCTTGTTAGCATATATCCCTGAATATGGAGGCTCTGTCAATCAGAAGTTGCCCCTGCCCCTTTAGCGAGAGGCACTGAAAAATATCACGCCTCTTGTCTTGGATCACTGAACTGAGAGAGATCTTATCAATTATAGCCCCGTGGGTGTGCAGATTTCGTGGGTTAAGCTAATTTCAGTGATTGGATCTGCAGCTGTGCTCCATGAAGTATTTCAGGCTGCCTGCATGCCCTGTTAGCTTGAATGGCTGGGTGAGGTGCCCTGCCCATGGAGAGAATCTCCAGAGTAGGAAAGATAGCCTTGGCGCCTCTCCCACTCGCCTTGCCACTGGCGGCTGAGGTGCACTGGGTGCACGAGAGAATGGGGCACTCTGGGTGTGCGGGCAAGTGGGGTGCTCTGGACATGTGGGTGAGTGGGACGTTCAGGGCACGTGCGCGAATGGGGTGCTCTGGGCACCGGTGCCTGGGGACTCTCACTCGCAGTGCGCGGGCCGCTGGGGACACTGGCGTTGCAAGGGAGCTCGCTCTGCGACCGGACCATGGTTTCTCACCGCACGCCGGCGGCTGCTTGCAGCGCCCAGGCTGCCGCTCCCAGAGTGTGGGCGGGCAGTTGCACACGTGGGTTGACTCACCACAGGCGTACTCCCTCCTCGGCTTGAATGAACGTCTGTGCGGTAGTTAGCTTCCTCCACACCCTTAGCTCTGACTCGTCTCTCAGATTCAAGTGATAACAGTCCTTTCACTTTCAGTTTGTGTGGAACTCCAGAATGCTCCGAGGATAAATTTTTCTGTTTCTAGTTGATAAATTTGTTGAGATTTTGGGGAGATCTGTCGGACGCGCTGCTCACGGTGCCATTTCCGTGACGGCCGGTAACCGTTCAGAATTGACATTAAGCTTGAGACAAAAGCTTAATGTGCTAGAAGCAGTGGTCATGGGACTTGGAGACAAGCTGCAGAGTGTGGAAATGTGACAACAGTTCCAGTGTCCTGTGGACTTTTCCTGGATGTGTGTGACTCCTGCTCTTTGTGACAGTTTTCAATGGGACTGAAGTGGGGGTGGGTTGCACCTGCAGAGAATGTGGAATGGTGATGTGTCAGCATGGACTTGGTGAACACATTAAGGACATTCAAAACAGCAAAGACTCTATTATAGATCCTACAATATTGGCTAAGAATTTGTTTAATGATCTAAAAGGCTTTAATCCCTTTAATGCATTAACACACTTCTTTTAGTATCTGTTAGCATTGGCTATACTAATTTTGTATTTATTCTGTATTTTTCCAATCTACCTCTGAATTGGAATCTGGGAAATCTGAGTGCAAATCTCAGCACATGAGCTAAAATAAAAAAATAAAAAAAGGGAATATGTGGGAGACAGGCTGTAAATTAACAAAGTCCTTATAGCCTAGGATTTAGGTTAAGACTAATTCCTTCCCCACACCCTTTTAAGACTAAGATCTTCCCACACCCTTCTAAGACTAAGATTTTCCCCACACCCTTGACTGCTGCATGGTGGGGAGGGTGCACTCTTATAAGGAATCCGTTTATGCCTCAGACATGTGACTTTGTATCAGAGACTTCCTTATTTTCATATGGCTCTTCACTGTATAATGAAGCAGACCTGGAACTTTGCTTTGGCTCTTGCAAGCTAAAGGCATTGCAGAGACCTCCTGATCCCAACCTTTCTCTCTCTGAGTTTATTTCTTCATTCTGCACTATTCTCACTCAGGACCTAGACAATTATGAATCGCGCTGGTTCATAGCAGTATGTAACAGAAAACTTAACAATTTTTAAATAAATTGTGATAGTAGTTTTTCTTGATTCCTCAAAGGAGCCATCACAAATCCTGCTAACTCTCTGCTCTGACATTTCTAGCATATAGATTTCATCTTTGTGAAGACCTCATAATACCAAGATAGTTCCTTTCCTTCTACCTTGCATCCATATTTCAGAAAGGAAAAATGAGAAGGGAGAAAGAAAAAGGCATGTGCCTGTTCAGTCAGACCTAAATCCCATATAGCAGACTTAGACTTACAGCTCTTTGGCCAGGCCTGTGTCATATGTCTGGGGATCTGTTAGTGAGAAAGAAGAAAGTTCTATCAGGTAGGCCACTCCCACTGTTTGATATATGGCATGAAAGAAATACTTGAGAATATCATAATAAATGTGGAGGAGTTAGGCAAAGAAATTTAAGCAATTTCAGTGAACATAATTTAATAAAGAACAGACAAAAATGACCTGTTCAATAATTGATGTCCTGATATAAAACCCAACAAACAAAAATATTTAAAAATAAAATACATTAAAATTTCACTGACATGCATGAACTAAATCTGTAGTTAGGACATATTGTGTAAGAAAAAAAATGACATAGACCAAGATACTATGTGGTTATTAAACTAAAATAATTTAAAATATTACTTTAAAAAATTAAACACATTTAGGCATTTTGACAAAGCAATTCATTTATAAGAGAAAAAAAGTCAGAATGGCCTCAGGCTTTGGTATGGCAAACTTCAATTTCAGAAAAAAAAAAAGGATGACTGTCTCCCAAGAGCTGAAAGAAATAGGAGCCCAAGAATATTATATCCAGTCAAGAATATTACTCAGTCATAAGGCAAAGTAGCAGACATTTTTAAAGACCAAAAAAAGTAAGAGAAGGCAGCTCCTTTGAGCTTCTTGTAAAAAACAAACAAACAGAAAATGACTTGATTGTAAAATCCAGCCAACTAAGAAATAAATCAAGAGAAAAGGAAAACAAAAACAAAAAAATGTTAGGATTTTCCAAGCCAGACAAAAAATCTGTGGCAAACATCAAATGTATAAGTATAAAAGGAAGGATCAACAACTGGGGGGTGGGCAATATATAAGAACACAATCAAGAAAAGGGGGTGAGCTTGACCAGGCAGCGGCATACTATATATATAGTGTCAGCCTGGGATGCTAAGGACCCAGGTTCTAAACCCCAAGGTCTCCAGCTTGATTGGAGGCTCACCAGCATGAGCAAGCGGTCACTGGCTTGATCATGGGATCCTAGACATGACCCCAAGGTCTCTGGCTTGAGCCCAAAGTCACTGACTTGAGCAAGGGGTCACTGGCTTGACTGGATCCCTCCAGTCAAGGCACATATAAGAAAGCAGTCAGTGAAAAACTAAGGTGCTGCAACAAAGAATTGATGCTTCTCATCTCTCTCCCTTTCTGTCTGTCTCTTTCTCAAAAAGGGGCGGGGAATGAGGCCCCAGCAATAGCAGTTCGTATATACTTATTAAATTCCAAGTAGCATTGTAGGTGCTTTCCATATAACTTTTAATTTTCACAATAACCTTTTGAGATAAATATTCATTGTTTTATTACAATTTTGCAGAGGAGAAACTAGAAGCACAAAAATAAGTCTATTGTCCATGAGGAATAGGTAGTAAGTTAAAGAGCCAAGTTTCAAATGTAGGTGTTAAAATCTACAATCTTAGCATCTCTACCACCATGCCTTCCATTAAGGTGACCAGCAGTACTGATTTTCAACACTGAGGATTCTCAGCTCCAGGCAAGCTGAAATGATCGGTCATGCTATTTTCTCAGTGTTGATTCTGTTATATTTCATAGCAGAAAAACATTCAATGACTAAATTAAAACATAATTATAAGAAATATGACTACAAATTTTTAATGGTTTTCATAGTTTTTTGTCTTCATCTTAGGTTATATAAGACACAATATGTTTTAAAAGTGAAGAAGCATTTATTCAAACTCAACATTTCTTTAAGCCTCACTTCAGTTTTATTTTTCTTGTATAAATGTGAATTTCTTTATGGTCACAGGAAAGGCAATTTAGAAGTAACTTTGGTTATAAAAATTGATAATTAATTTTTTTTTCCTTTTTTCTCTTTTTTTTTTCTTTTTTTCTTTTTTTTTAGTCTCGCCTTTATGTCCCACCAATGTATGGAATCCTGCAGTTCCTGTTTTTTTCTGATTCGCTTATTTCACCCCGCACAATGCTACCAAGACTCCACCATTCTGCTATAAGTGATCCAATGTCACCATTTCTCCTAGCTGAATAATATACCATGGTGTATATGTGCCCCATCTTCTTCATCTAGTCCTCTATTTTTTTTTACAGTGATTAAGAGCCTTTAAGCAAACTCTTGGCGAATACAGCAAGAATCCATAAATGAGTAGTGTCCTTAACATGTTCCCCAAGTCAAAGTTGACCCCATCACCATGCCAAATCCCTGAAAAATGCAACCCAACCACAGTTCAGTCTGTTAGGAGCTGTCACAGGGAGCAGGAGTCCAGGAAAGTTCCCCACAGGAAAAGTCCGCATGGCACTGGAATTGTTGTCACCATTCTATACTTTGCAGCTCATGTCCAAGTCCCAATGACTGCTGCTTCTAGCTGGTAATGATTCAGGTAGACTGGAAAAAGCCATTTGCAGCATGCGTGGATATGGAGCTCCTGTTCTCCTCTGCCTGGAGAGTTGAGACCAGGTTGCTTTTCCCTGGAGCTCTGTGACTGTGGCCTGGTAAAGAGAACCTTGGGATACACTAAGCTGGGTGGCAAAGGTAAATTCATAATACAAATTGGCAAAAGGAGGAAAGAGAGCTCTAAATTAAGAGTAGGTCCCAGCCTGAAATGTGAGTGGGGCATTGAGGTAGGAGGGATAAAGAAACACTATATATTAAGCAAAGCAGCAGAAAATAGGACTATCAACACCCACAACAGAGATCTTTGAGGGAAGAATAAAAAACCTGACTATTCAGGCAAGACATAGTTAAGTGGCCCTTGTGCGAATGAGATCAGTTTACCTGCTTCTTGGAAGAAATACCCTAGGCTCGTCCACAGTGTCGTAGATGGGGTTGACGGCCCTGGGCACATTCAGCCTTCAGTGGCAAACCCCAGCTTTCTGGGCAAGGTTAGGTCATAGGTGGCTGGAGCAGGGCTGGAAGAGACTGAACCCTCCCTTAGAGGAGCGAGGGGGAAGCCCACCTTCCAGTGTCCCTGTTTCCTCACAGCAGAGGCGTGTAAGCCTGGCAGGCTTTAGCTCAATGACCTTCCTTTCCACTATTGAAGCAGGACCCAGATGGCATCCTATGAGACCTCTTTGGGGTGTTGGAGCCTTTAAGGGTGTATCCTAAAAGCTGGTAGTTCCCCCTGATCTCTATTGGGCTTTTTCTGCCTCTAGGTATCTTAAGAGCCATTCTCAGAAGATCTCGCTGAGGGGTTTGAGGATCCCCATCCGCCTATATAAATCTTTTCCATATATCTGGAGCTATTTGGAAAAAAGACAGAACAGTGTTATTAGCTAGATCTAATAAAGAAGGTAGTAGTTTGCAGGCGAAAAAGATTTGGTGTCTCCTGTTCATCAGCATTCAAAAGAAATGTAATTTTTTTTTTTTTAATTAAAAAGCATGATATGGTAGACCCGTCGGAGTCATTGGCCTGGTGTGCAGGATTCCTGGGTTCGATTCCCGGCCAGAGCACACAGGAGAAGCACCCATCTACCTCTCCACTCCCTCCCCTCTCCTTCCTCCCGGCCCCCCTCCTCCCGCCTGCAGCCAAGGCTCCATCGGAGCAAATCCACCCTGGGCACTAAGGATGGCCCCATGGCCCCCGCCCCAGTCGCTAGAATGGCTCCGGTTGTAACAGAGCAACATCCCAGATGGGCAGAGCATTCCTCCTGGTAGGCATGCCAGGTGGATCCCAGTCAGGCGCATGCAGGAGTCTGTCTGACTGCCTCCCCATCCCCATCCTCAGAAATATACAAAAAATAAATAAATAAAAGAAAAAATACTAAAAAAAAAAAACACAAAAAAGGGGGGGGCATTCCCTTGTGCTAAAGCTCCAGGGAGCATGGAGTGAGCTTGAGTATGTTCTATGAAACATGGAGCTCTATGTTGACATATAAGTCTTTGAAGAAGGAGGAACTGCTGAAATAGTTTATCAGCATTTGTCCCTAAGACAGCAGTCTTTATAGTGGAAACACCATACGTAAATATTTGCTGTCTGTAGATTAAGGGGGGAATATGGCAAATGCTGAAAAGCCATGATCTTTGTGCCCCTCCCCTCCCCCAACACCCTCCCTCTCCTCCCCCCACCCTGTAACCCTAACACTGTTTTTCATGTCTCTGAGTCTCATCTTTATGTCCCACCTATGTATGGAAACATATAGTTCTTAGTTTTTTTCTGATTTACTTCTTTCATTCAGTATAATGTTATCAAGGCCCATCCATGTTGTTGTAAAAGATCCTATGTCATCATTTCTTATGGCTGAGTAGTATTCCATAGTATATATATACCAAAGCCTTTTAAGCCATTCGTCCTCTGATGGACACTTGGGTTGTTTCCAAATCTTTGCTATTGTGAACAATGCTGCCATAAACATGGGGGTGCATTTCTTCTTTTCAAACAGTGCTATGGTGTTCTTGGGGTATATTCCTAACAGTGGTATAGCTGGGTCAAAAGGCAGTTCGATTTTTAATTTCTTGAGGAATCTCCATACTGTTTTTCCACAGTGGCTGCACCAGTCTGCATTCCCACCAGCAGTGCAGGAGGGTTCCCTTTTCTCCACATCCTCGCCAGCACTTATTCTGTGTTGTTTTATTGATGAGAGCCATTCTGACTGGTGTGAGGTGATATCTCATTGTGGTTTGAATTTGCATTTCTCTAATCATTAGTGATGTTGAACATTTTTTCATATGCCTATTGGCCATCTGTGTGTCCTCTTTGGAGAAGTGTCTATTCATTTCTTTTGCCCATTTTTGGATTGGATTGTTTGTCTTCCTGGTATTAAGTTTTACAAGTTCTTTATAAATTTTAGTTATTAGCCCCTTATCAGACGCTATGTCAAATATATTCTCCCATTGTGTAGTTTGTCTTTTTATTCTGTTCTTATTGTCTTTAGCTGTGCAGAAGCTTTTTAGTTTGATAAAGTCCCATTTGTTTATTCTGTCTTTTATTTCACTTGCCTGTGGAGACAAATCAGCAAATATGTTGCTGCGAGAGATGTCAGAGAGCTTAATGCCTATGTTTTCTTCTAAGATGCTTATGGTTTCATGGCTTACATTCAAGTCTTTTATCCATTTTGAGTTTATTTTTGTGAGTGGTGTAAGTTGGTGGTCTAGTTTCATTTTTTTGCAGGTAGCTGTCCAGTTTTCCCAACACCATTTGTTGAAGAGGCTGTCTTTACTCCATTGTATTTTCTTACCTCCTTTGTCAAATATCAGTTGTTCATAGAGCTGTGGGTTTATTTCTGAGTTCTCTGTTCTGTTCCATTGATCTATGTGCCTGTTCTTATGCCAGTACCATGCTGTTTTGAGTACAATGGCCTTATAATATAACTTGATATCTGGAAGTGTGATACCTCCCGCTTTTTTCTTCCTTTTCAGGATTGCTGAGGCTATTCGTGTTCTTTTTTGGTTCCATATAAATTTATGGAATATGTGTTCTATATCTTTGAAGTAAGTCATTGGTATTTTCATTGGTATTGCATTGAATTTATAGATTGCTTTGGGTAATATAGACATTTTAATGATGTTTATTCTTCCTAACCATGAGCACGGTATATGCCTCCACTTATTCGTATCTTCCCTGATTTCTTTTATCAATGTTTTATAATTTTCCGAGTACAAGTCTTTAATCTCCTTGGTTAGATTTATCCCTAGATACTTTATTTTTTTGGTTGCAATGGTAAAGGGGATAGATTCCCTGATTTCTCTTTCTGACAGTTCATTATTAGTGTATAAAAATGCCTCTGATTTCTGAGTATTGATTTTATATCCTGCCACCTTGCCAAATTCTTTTATCAAGTCTAGTAGTTTTTTGACTGAGACTTTAGGGTTTTCTATATACAATATCATGTCATCTGCAAATAATGATAGTTTTACTTCTTCTTTTCCAATTTGGATGCCTTTTATTTCTTTTTATTGTCTGATTGCTGTGGTGAGGACTTCCAGAACTATGTTGAATAAGAGTGGTGAAAGGGGCCACCCCTGCCTTGTTCCTGATCTTAAGGGGATTGCTTTTAATTTTTGCCCATTGAGTATGATGTTGGCTGTGGGTTTTTCATAGATGGCCTTTATCATGTTGAGGTATGTTCCCTGTATTCCCACTTTGCTGAGAGTTTTGATCATGAATGGGTGCTGGACTTTATCAAATGCTTTTTCTGCATCTATTGAAATTATCATGTGGTTTTTCTCCTTTCTTTTGTTTATGTGATGAATCACATTGATTGATTTGCGAATATTGTACCAGCCTTGCCTCCCAAGAATAAATCCTACATGATCATGGTGTATGATTTTTTCCATATATTGCTGGATCCGGTTTGCTAATATTTTATTGAGGATTTTTGCATCTAAGTTCATCAGGGATATTGGCCTATAATTTTCTTTTTTTGTGTTGTCTTTGCCTGGTTTTGGAATCAGAATTATGCTTGCCTCATAAAAGGAGTTTGGAAGTCTTCCTTCCTCTTGAATTTTTTGAAATAGCTTGAGAAGGATAGGAGTTAGTTCTTCTTTGAATATTTGGTAGAATTCACTTGTGAAGCCATCAGGCCCAGGACTTTTCTTTTTTGGGAGTTTTTTTATAGCTGTTTCAATCTCATTTGTTGTAATTGGTCTGTTTAGGTTTTCTGATTCCTCCAGATTGATTTTTGGAAGATTATATGATTCAAGGAATTTGTCCATTTCATCTAGGTTGTCTAGTTTTTTGGCGTACAGTTCTTCATAGTATTTTCTTACAATATTTTGTATTTCTGTTGTGTCAGTTGTTATTTCTCCACTCTCGTTTCTAATTTTATTTATTTGAGTCCTCTCTCTTTTTTTCTTGGTGAGTCTTGTTAAAGGTTCATCGATCTTGTTTACCTTTTCAAAGAACCAGCTCCTGGTTTCATTGATCCTCTGTATTGTTTCTTTAGCCTCTATGTCATTTATTTCTGCTCTGATCTTTATTATTTCCTTCCTTCTACTAGCTCTGGGCTTTACTTGTTGTTCTTTTTCTAGTTCTTTTAGATGCAGGGTTAAGTTGTTTATTTGAGCTTTTTCTAGCTTCTTGAGGTATGCCTGTAATGCTATAAACTTCCCTCTCAGGACTGCTTTTGCTGTGTCCCATAAATTTTGAGTTGATGTATGCTCATTATCGTTTATTTCTAAAAATTTTTTAATTTCTTCTTTGATCTCAATGTTAACCCATTCATTGTTTAATAACATGCTATTTATTTTCCAAGTGTTTGAATGTTTTTCAATTTTTCTATTGTGGTTGATTTCTAGTTTAATGGCATTGTGATCAGAGAAAGTGCTCGATATGATTTCAATCTTCTTAAATTTGTTGAGCCTGCTTTTGTGCCCTAACATGTGGTCTATTCTAGAGAATGTACCATGAGCGCTTGAAAAGAATGTATATTCTGCTGTTTTAGGGTGAAAGGTTCTGAAGATATCTATTAAATCAAGTTCATCTAATATGTCCTTTAAGTCTGCTGTTTCTTTGTTAATTTTCTTTCTTGAGGATCTATCTAATGATGTTAATGGGGTATTGAAATCTCCTACTATTATAGTATTGCTGTTGATCTCACCCTTTAAGTCTATCAAAGTCTGCTTTATATATTTAGGTGCTCCTATATTAGGTGCGTAGATATTTATAATGGTTATATGTTCCTTTTGGATTGCTCCCTTTATCATTATGTAGTGACCTTCTTTATCTCTAACTATGGTCTTTGTTCTAAAGTCCATTTTGTCTGATATAAGTATTGCTACCCCAGCTTTTTTTTCATTTCCATTTGCGTGAAATATTTTTTTCCATCCTTTTATCTTCAGTCTGTGTGCATCTTTTGATTTAAGGTGTGTCTCTTGTAGACAGCATATGTATGGGTCCTGTTTTCTTATCCACGCAGCTACCCTATGTCTCTTGATCGGATCATTTAATCCATTAACATTTAAGGTTATTACTGATATGTAATTGTTTATTGCCATTTTTTTTTCTTTAAAACTGTTTTTCTCTTTTGCTATATTCTTTTTTTCCTTTGATCTGTTTACCACAGGTCCCTTAGCATTTCTTGCAGCCTTGGTTTGGTTGCAGTGAAATCCTTGAGTTTTTTTTGTCTGTAAAGCTTTTTATTTCTCCTTCAATTTTAAATGATAGCCTTGCTGGATAAAGTAGCCTTGGTTGTAGGTTCTTCTTCTGCATTACTTTGAATATTTCTTGCCATTCCCTTCTGGCCTCAAGTGTTTCTGTTGAGAAGTCAGAAGTCATCCTTATGGGGGCTCCTTTGTAGGTGATAGTCTTTTTTTCTCTAGCAGCTTTTAATATTTTCTCTTTATCATTTAGCTTTGGTAATTTAATTATGATGTGTCTTGGTGTTGGTTTCTTTGGGTTTCTCCTTAATGGAGTTCTCTGTGCTTCCTGAACATGTGAAATGTTTTCCTGCCTTAATTGGGGGAAGTTTTCCGTTATAATATGTTTGAACAAAGTCTCTATCCCTTGTTCTTTCTCTTCTTCTTCAGGAACCCCTATGATGCGGATGTTATTTCTCTTCATGTTTTCACAGAGCTCTCTTAGAGTTTCCTCAGACTTTTTGAGTCTCTTTTCTTTTTTCTGCTCTGCTTCCGTGCCTTTATTTATTGTGTCCTCTAACTCACTGATTCGATTCTCTGCTTCATCCATCCTGCTTTTAATTCCTTCCATTGTATTCTTTATTTCAGATATTGTATTTGTCATTTCTGTCTGATTCTTTTTTATTATTTCAATGTCCTTTTTTATATTTGTTATCTCTTTATTTAGGTTTTCATAATGGCCATCTATGGTGGTTCTAATATCTTTGAGCATCCTAACAATCGTTATTTTAAACTCTGCATCTGGTAATTTGGTTATATCTGATTCACTTAGGTCCTTTTCTGGGGATTTCTCTTGGTTTATTTGTGTTGTATTTCTCTGCCTCCGCATTTTCTCTTCACGAGAGTGGCTGTGATCAAGTGCTCGGGTGCACAAGGGTTGGTGGCTTTGGCCTTTGCCCCGCCCCCGTGTGTGATGTTATGCTCGGTCCTGAGGGCACTGGCGAGCACCTTTGCTCAGCTGCGGGTCTCCGCCTGTTTCCAAGCTTTCGCCCTGCCTTTGCAGGATGATCCCACTCAAGGAACAGCTGCTAGCCTTGGCTCTTTGATAATTAATTTGTTAATTCACAGATTCTAATTTAATTCTTCCTTAAACATTTAAGTTCCACTTACAATCTCATTATTCCATTATACGCCTAGCAGATTTGAACTGTCACTTTAAATGACCTTCAATTAATACTTAGTTTCATTTTCTAACTAAATTAATTAAACCCTTTAAATGTGTTAAAATAAATGTACAGTATAAATTTAATATATTTTTAAGTTCTTCAACTGCCTAAATGATAAATATTTCCAAGTAATTAAGTCATTCTTATGAATTAAATTAAACTTTAAAATATGTTGAAACTTGAGGTCTATTAAATATTCTAATACTATACATAAAAAGTAAAATTCTTACTTACATTCAGAAATTTAAATCAATTACTCAAATTCTACAGTTGAATTTGTAACTACAAGACTACTTTGTTAATCAAATAAATAAAATTATTATTAACATCACAAGTTTGTAATTCTAAATATACACAGATTCTTTACAAAAGAAAACATTAATATGATATATTTTGGTGTCAATTATTTGCTATTAATTCTATAATTCTTATAGATATTAAAATGGTAACTGGTTTGAATTTGGGCTACTCTGTGATTTTCGATGACTGTTTTAGTCATAACTTTCAAAGGCATTCTAATATATAGTCCTGTTTAATTCAACTAAATTAAACATTTTTTAATAGGTTCTGATTTTCTAAGTTACTTCTCTTTCTCTCCTTCTCCTATGTGAGTAGCTGTGTACATTCATATGTGTGATTGTATTTGTTTGTTTCTATTTTTGTCTGTATGCATGTCTGAGAATGTGTACACACAGGTACATGCAGGTGGTAGTGGGCTAGAGTTATTGCTCAAGTTTTTAAAGAGACCTGATAGGAATAACATGCACCAACAATAATACTGATTATTTTAATATCGTGAGATTTAGGGACATTTGCTGCTTTTTATTTGCAACTTTTCTTCATTGCTTGAATAAGAAAATGTCACTTATAAGAGAAAAAGGGAAATCTATTTTTTAAATATTATTTTTTTTTAGCGAGAGAAAGAGACAGACAGGGACAGAGAGAGATAAGAAGCATCAACTCATAGCTGTGTCACACTAGTTGTTCATTGATTGCTTTCTCGTATACGCTTTCATGGCATGGAGCGGGGACTCCAGCTGAGTCAGTGACCCTTTGCTCAAGCCAGTTACCTTGGGCTTCAAGCCAGTGACTTTAGGCTCAAGCCATCAACTGTTGGGCTCAATCCAGCAACCATGGGGTCATTTCTATGATACCACACTCAAGCCGGTTACCCATCACTTAAACTGGTGAGCTCATAGTCAAGCCAGCAATCTTGGGGTTTTGAACCTAGAGTCCCAGGCCAACATTCAATCCAATGTGCCACCATCTGGTCAGGCTAAATATTATTTTTAAAAGGATGAGATAACTCTTCTTGTACAGACATAGAAAAATGTCTAGTTCATATTATCAAGTAAAAAAAGGAAGGTCCAGAATAATATTTTTAATATTATCCCATCTGGGCAAAAATGTAAATAAAAATGTAATGTTGTATAACTATAGAAGGGTCTCAAAAACACACACTGAATATGAAGAACGTTTATCTCTGGGGTGGGACTGGAATTGGAGGTTGGAAGAACATAGTGCGTAGCTGCCTAAAACAGGCACACTGGCATGAATGAGAAGGGCATTCATTTGGTTCACATAAGTCCAGGGGTAGGCTCTCTAGGTTGGAGGCCCTCAAAGCTCTAGGAAGAGTCCTGCACCAATACAAGAGAAAAAAGTCCAGATTTGCACTTTATATTCAAATTAATTTTATAAAACATTTCTTTGTAAATCCAAACTAGCAATATTTAGAGCAATGCTTGAAAACAGCAAAAAGTCAAGTGAATCACTTCACAATTATTTTTAATTTGAAAAAATTCCTGTCCTTCCAGTCCCTATTCTGTGTACATGCTTTACCTGGAGATTTGTAATCTCCAATGACTTTCTACTTTGTCAATTGGAGACCTATCATTACAAAGAGAAATTAATGCAAACATTTTCATTATTTGTATAAACAAATAAGGAAATAAGGTAAACAGCAGTGAGGTCTCATAGAAGAACTTCTCTGTGTGCTTTCCTTCCTCTCAAAATTTTATGTTTGAGAGTAATGACAGGTGGGTTTTGTTTGTTTGTTTGTTTGCAGTTTTAAAAAAATATTGGCTTTTTGATAAAAAGTGATTCCTGTGCATTAGAAGGGGAGGTTCTGGAAGGCAAAGCTCCCCAAACAGACTGTGGGCCCTGGTTAGAAAGAAGCAGCTGCCTGAGAAAAAGAAGAAAACAGCAGCTGCTCAGGGGCGGGAGGGACTCGGCACCCTGGGAAAGGGCAGGCCCAGAGTGGACAGGATGAAGAGGCAGTGAGGGTCTGAGGAGGAGTTAGAAGTCTGGGCTGGGTGAAATGTCAGATTACATGAGACCAGGCAAGTTCCTCATCTCAACTAGAGACTCTGGCAGAAGAGGTTTCCCCTCTTGGGGGAAAGTATGGCACAAATGAAGGAAGAAGACCAGCCTCCCAAAAAACGTCCATCTGAAATTTCTGCAATTTGCCAGAAGAAAAAGTCCTACTAATGGCAATAAAAAAAATAGTTCTAAATGTAAAATAAATAAGTAGGTAAACTTAAATAACATTTGCAAAGCCTTTAACCATGTCCCTTGAATACAGTTGACCCTCAAATGTTAGCTCCTCCTATCCCACTGGCTGCAGAGGCTCCTCAGGGCTTGCACAGTCCCTGCACTCCTCCAGGAGCTCCCCCTGTACACCACATCACACTTATCTAACTGCCATGGCAAGCGTCATCTTCAGGAAACACAGATTTAACCATGTGATGCTCCTGATCACAAACCTTTGATGATTTTCCACTGCAGAGGAAAAAACATCAGCTGCTTGTCAAGTCTTGCCTACATCCTCAATTAGGCTTCATTCCACACTCCTATTTCCAGGCTGTCATTCAAGGAATTTCTGATATACTGAGTGTCCACCAATCACAGAAATGTTCCTATATCCTTGTTATCTCAATATTGCCCTCCTCTATATTTTAGGAGCTTTCTGTCCTATTATCACAACCTGCCCTGCACTAATATGATACATATACTGGCTTCTTCCATAAGAGTGAAAGATAGGAAGCAGAATCGGTCTTTTGCTCATACTCCCACTTCCACTTCTTCTTGGATAATTACCTGTGCAATTCATAGTACAAAAGGAGCATCCCTAACTATACCTTATCTTTGTTCTTGTTGCAATAGCTGATTGGAGCAGGAGTAGATACTGGATTTAGGGCTAGGCCAACCAGAATCTCTTCTCAATTTGGAAATTGAACATGAACACACATATAAGTGCACATGCACGCGCGCGCGCACACACACACACACTCATATATATACACACAAAACCTAGTTGAAAGATTGTGTAGACTTAGGATCTGAAACTATCATTTGGGGGTAACCCTGATGGGTCATGTACAAGCTGGTTAGAAAGCAGACAGGAATCTTAGACAAAGTGGAACAAAGAAGAAATGTGGCACTGCCAGAATGCCATGCACTCAAAGAGAAAAAGGAAAGGAGACAAAGCAGAAGAGGGTGTGTGCGTCAAGGGAAGAGAAGAAAGAGGACAGCTGGCACTTTTCAGTCCTCGAGAGGCCTGGCTGCCATCCTGGCACAGATTTTATGAAACTTTTCTTCACCTTTACCCTTCACATAAGAAAACCTGACTTAGAACTGTCTTTTTTTTTTTTTTTTTTACAACTAAGGCATCCTTTTCAATACAATCTGGCATTGAGCTTAGCTCATTAAATGCTTATTAAGTTAAAGTGTTAGACAACATTATATTGAATAGAATTTCCTCAAGTTGAATTGGGACTGGGCAGTCTCAGGAAAGAAGACATGGGTGGATCTTCCCAGTGTCTCATGTATGATGACATGTATGTCTCATATTTCATGTATGATGGCTGCTAGTTGTTCCCCCTGAGCTGCTCCCCCAACATGGAGGAGAGAGGGCAGAACTTTCTCCACTGTTCCAAACTGTCTTATACATTTTACATAAAAAATCAAGAGTCATTTCTCTAAACCAATAAACATTTTTACCTATGCTATCAAAAATGAATGATTCAATATTTTATATTTTACTCCAGATTTTCAGTAATCTTGAGGTTAATTTGATATTGATTGATAGAAGGAGCACTATTACTGGAAGCTACATATAAAATATTTATAAACATAATCCTATGGACTGAATTAGTTATAGGAGATTTGATTAAGATGTATAAAATTCTATCTTTGCTGACCTTAATAAGCAGGCCAAAGTATAGCTTCCATTATAATTGCACCTCTGGGTGATGTTAGAGCCCAGGTAGGCAGAGCTGTTTACAAGCATCTGTCCGCGGCCTGTGCTGGCTGGTCCCCACCCACCTCCTTGAAGAACAGAGTGAGCTTGAAGGTGCAGGTAAGGAAGACTGCAAAAAGGGCTATGACTATGCAGAGTTTTCAACAATGGGCAGGAACTCTCCAGGTGAACAGGGTAGAAAAAGAGAACAATTGGAAAAGGAATGTGAAATAATGGATTATTTAAGGAACTCCTAGTAGCTGGGCATATTGTGTACACAGGAGAACTGCAAAGATGAGACCAAGGAAAGCAGGCTGGATCCTCCTGGCGAAGGTCCTTGCCTGACACGCATAAGATTTTTCATTTTATGTATGAGTGATGAGATGCCATTAGAAGATTTTCAATAGAAACATGACATTGTGAAAGTTACATTTTCTGAAGATTGCTCCAAGGCAAAATGGAGAAATACTAGAGAAGAGAGACCAAAAAGGCCAAGATAATACTCTTTAGAGAAAAAATGGTCTGAACTGAGGCAGGGCTAAGACAGTAAGGGAAGACAGGATAATCAGGAGTGGGGTGAGCTAGAAGTTGGACCTATTAGATATGGAGGTAAAGGACAGGGAACAGTCTACGCAGGGTCCCAAATTTCTTTATTTTACAACTGAAGAATAGCAAGCAAGAAGACAAGAAAAGTGTGTTTGGGGAGTGGGATATTTTCATTTAGGGTTTATGAGACATCTGGGTGTACATGTCTAGTGGCCAGTAGCATGGTCAGGTATAGAGAGAAAAATGAGGATTAAGGGACAGATTTTAAACGTACAAAAAGCAATTAAATAGGAGAAATAACTGTGCTTAGAGAGATGCAGAGACTGTGCCTTGAACCTAAGAATTTCCTGAAGTGACATGAGGAAATCAGGACTTTTATTGTAAATACACAAGTAGTACTTTTATTTTTACAAACTTTCACAGATTGTTCTGAGCTAAATTAAGGCACCCAATGTTTACTAGTTTGCAAAGTACCACAGGCTGTGTGGTTTAAAAACATAAATTATTCTGTCACAGTTTTGTAGACTAGAAGAAGCCCAAGATTAAGAAGTTGGCATGTTTGATTTCTTCTGAGGCCTCTCCTTTGCTTGCAGATGGCCCTCTTCTCTCTGGGTCTTCACATGGTCTTCCCTCTGTGACTCTGTGTCATCACCTCCTCTTCTGATAAGGACACTGTCGGTAAAATAAGTTTGTAAATATGATGTATATGTTTGCTTGCTTATAGTTTACGTTGGGTGTGGGAGACAGTTGTAAGCTGACAAGGTCCTCATAGCCTGAGGCTTAGTTTTAAGACTAAGCTTTTCCCACCTTTTTAATACTAAGATCTTTTCAAAACTAAGCTTTCCCCCACACGCTTGACTGTTCCATGATGTGGGGTGGTGCACTCTTATGAAGAATCCCATTTATGCCTCAGATAAGTGACTTTGTATCAGAGACTTCCTTATTTGTATATTGTTTAAAGGTTTGATTTCTACACTATAAAATGAGACAGACTGGAGGCTCAATCCCTCTCAGTTTCTGAAATTAGTATTACAAGGAGAGGCAGTCAATTTGGCGGAGTGCTGAAACAGAAGCCAGTTTGCACAGAGTTTGTATAGAGAGAAGGAAATGGGAAACAGAAGTGAATAAGGCTGGTGAGGTAGAAACCTTTGATTTTAGGAAACTTGGATAAGTCAGTGGCTTTGGGAGCCCTGAATGGAAAGGGAAGTGTTTTCCCACTGTATGTATTTCGCACCCACCAGGTGCAAGCTAAGATTAAATGTAATGGCTCACCAGTTCTTGGCTCCATTGTTTCATTACCGTCTGTCCAAATCAAATGTGAACCTGCATGGGCCAGGTGGCTGCAATGGTGGCTGTGGCTACTGGCTTTACATTTGGCATAGTTTGTGGCAGGATTCGATACAGATCGGTATGGAGCTACCACCACCGTTGAGTGGTGGAGTAGAAGACTGGCTGCTGTTATAGTTCCCCATGGCTGTCCTTTTGGGGACCGTAGGCTGGCTGACTTTTACAGCCATGTGTAAGGAAACTGAGAGTTCTGTGGAAGAGGCTGCCCAGGACCTGCAAACCAAGCATTGGAAGGAGCTGGAGCAAACATGGGGGGAAAGAAATGCTGATCGTGGAGCTGGAGCAAGCACGCAAGATTTGCCTGGAAATGGACCACCCACTGGAGAAGGAATCACAGGTTCGTGAGTTGCAGATTGCCCTGGATGTTGTGGAGAGCCAGCAATGGCGGGAGGCCGGAGCTGAAGCTGCAAGGCCTACAGAGCAGAAGGTGGCAGCGGCCTGAAGTTCAAGCCTGGCAGCAGGAGCTGGTGTTTTCAGTTCCTCTTTGGAGGATGAGGAGAATGGGGCTGGAGTTGCAATCCACAGTCTTCCGAAGGTGAGAGCCCAGCTGGAAGGAGTATCTACTATGCCCCTGGTAGGTATGCAATTTGGGGACATAGGGGTGGATGCCATCATGTTCTCTGGAGCAGAGATGGAAATGCTGACTGCCATTGCCATGTGCTCCTCTTTGGGACAGTGTAAGACCTGCCAGGACAGCAGGGATGAGGGGGGTGGCTGAGGCCCCATGTATGTGGACTGATTCCTGGACTACGACCAGAGTGGACACTGGCTCCTTTGTTGGATGAACTTACGGATTTTGGACAATGTGAAATACCCTGATGGGGGTGAGGGACAGCTTTGCTGGAGGCCTTTTCCCTGTCCCAAAAAGCTTTTCATACAGCTAGAAAGAAGGCCAAGGACATTTTGCGCTTTTGGGCAAAGTGCTTAGAGACTGGTGAAGTGCATCTTTGCAATTGTTGAAATTGTATGATTTGTCATATTGTTGTAATTTGTGTAATGTGCCTGTTGGTCAAATAAGTTTGTAAATATGATATATATGCTTGCTCGCTTATAGTTTGCATTGGGTGTGGGGGACAGGCTGTAAACCGGCAAAGTCATTATAGCTTAAGGCTTAGTTTTAAGACTAAGCCTTTCCCGCCCTTTTAATACTAAGATCTTTTCAAAGCTAAGCTTTTCCCCACACCCTTGACCAGGGGTCCCCAAACATTTACACAGCGGGCCAGTTCACTGTCCCTCAGACCATTTGAGGACCACCACATACAGTGCTCCTCTCAATGACCACCAATGAAAGAGGTGCCCCTTCCGGAAGTGTGGCGGGGGCCAAATCAATGGCCTCAGGGGGCCACATGCGGCCAGCGAGCCATAGTTTGGGGACGCCTACCCTTGACTGTTGCATAATGTGGGGCGGTGCACTCTTATGAGGAATTCTATTTATGCCTCAGATAAGTGACTTTGTATTAGAGACTTCCTTATTTGTATATTGGCTTAAAGGTTTTGATTTCTACACTATAAATGAGGCAGAGGAGCCCATGCTGGAGGAGAGCAGAGAAAGGCCACATAGAGGAGAGGAGAGGCAGTCAAGATGGCAGAGTGCTGAAGGAGAAGCCAGTTAGTGCAGTTTGTGCAGAGAGAAGGAGATGGGGAAGAGAGGTGAATAAGGCTGGTGAGGTAGAAACCTTTGATTTTAGGAAACTTGGATAAGTCAGTGGCTTTGGGAGCCCTGAATGGAAAGGGAAGTGTTTTCCCACTGAGTATATCTCTTGCCCGCTGGGTGCAAGATATAATAAAGATGATAGCCCACCAGTTCTTGGCTTCGTTGTTTCATTACCGTCTGTTCAAATCAAACTTCAACCTGCATGGGCCAGGCGGCTGTGATAGTGGCCGTGGCTACTGGTCTTACAGACACCAATTATATTGGATTAGGGCCCACCCTAACACCCCATTTCAATTTACCTCTTTAAAGCCCCTGTCTCCTAATACAGTAACATGCTTCACTTGGACTGGAATTAGGACTTCAGTGTGTGAATTTGGGATGGGGGGACACAGTTCAATCCATCACACTGTGGTTGGGCTAACAATGCATCTCTCTCCCTGTTCTTCCCAGCATACACTTACCATATGTAGTGTTATAAGCCTCTGGCTACACACCTTTCCCCTGATGAGACTCACAGTCCCCTATGAGTGGCATTAATGTGTCAATGTGTCACTCATTTCTGTGTCCCCAGACACTGAATTATAACCGCTAGTTTCCAGAAGTTATTTGAAAGCTTGTGCATATTTTAAATTCAAGGTAAAACATCTCATTAACAAGTTTTTCCTAAACCAGAAACAGATGGCCCAACGACAAATTTCAGCCCACAGATGTGTTTTGTTTGGTCACATTGTTTTTATTATATGAAATCAAGAGATTTTATTTTTTAAAAATCTTAAGTTTTCACTTGTTAAAAAAGAGACAACAAGCCCTGGCCAGTTGGCTCAGTGGTAGAGTATCTGCCTGGCATGCAGGAGTCCCAGGTTCGATTCCTGGCCAGGGCACACAGGAGAAGTGCCCATCTGCTTCTCCACCGCCCCCCTCCTTCCTCTCTGTCTTTCTCTTCTCTTCCCCCAGCCAAGGCTCCATTGGAGTAAAGTTGGCCCAGGCGCTGAGGATGGCTCCATGGCCTCTGCCCCAGGCGCTAGAATGGCCCTGGTTGCAACAAAGCAATGCCCCAGATGGGCAGAGCATCGCCCCCTGGTGGGCATGCTGGGTGGATCCTGGTAGGGCGCAGGTGGGAATCTGTCCGACTGCCTCCCCGTTTCCAACTTCAGAAAAATACAAAAAAAAAATCAATAAAAAAAAGAGAGAGACAACAGGCCCAAAATAAAGTCACTTGTGGCTAAGCCCACATCACCAGACCAAGACTTAATACCTAACCTAAGTGAAGTTACAACCTTTCCTAGAAATGTAGTCTTAATTTGTCAGTCTAGAATTTTCTCATCAGCACCAATGAAGATATCTGCCACATAAACCCTGCATCCCCCACAGAAAGATGAGGCGATCCATTCTTTCCCTCCATCTTGCTCCCCACGAATGCCTTTGTACATCTCCTCAGGGCACCTGTCTACCTGCTAGATGGGATGCCATAGGATTCATGAATTATTTTAAAAAGCCAATCAGGTCTTCAAAACTACTCAATTGGATTTTGTTATTTAAAGCACTTCTATGAAAACTGTAGAGCAGGGGTCCCCAAACTACGGCCCACGGGCCACATGCAGCCCCCTGAGGCCATTTATCCGGCCCCTGTCGCACTTCTGGAAGGGGCACCTCTTTCATTGGTGGTCAGTGAGAGGAGCATAGTTTCGATTTAAATACTGGTCAGTTTGTTGATTTAAATTTACTTGTTCTTTATTTTAAATATTGTATTTGTTCCCATTTTGTTTTGTTTTTTTTACTTTAAAATAAGATATGTGCAGTGTGCATAGGGATTTCTTCATAGTTGTGTTTTTTTTTAATTATAATTTTATCTTTTTAATGGGGCGACATCAATAAATCAGGTTACATATATTCAAAGATCAACAAGTCCAGGTTATCTTGTCTTTCAATTATGTTGCATACCCATCACCCAAAGTCAGATTGTCCTCTGTCACCTTCTATCTAGTTTTCTTTGTACCCCTCCCCCTTTCCCTCTCCCTTTCCCCCCTCCCCCGTAACCACCACATTCTTATCAATGTCTCTTAGTTTCACTTTTATGTCCCACCTACGTATGGAATAATGCAGTTCCTGGTTTTTTCTGATTTACTTATTTCACTTCGTATCATGTTATCAAGATCCCACCATTTTGCTGTAAATGATCCGATGTCATCATTTCTTATGGCTGAGTAGTATTCCATAGTGTATATGTGCCATATCTTCTTTATCCAGTCGTCTATTGACGGGCTTTTTGGTTGTTTCCATGTCCTGGCCACTGTGAACAATGCTGCAATGAACATGGGGCTGCATGTGTCTTTACGTATCAATGTTTCTGAGTTTTGGGGATATATACCCAGTGGAGGGATTATATACCCAGCTGGGTCATAAGGTAGTTCTATTTGCAGTTTTTTGAGGAACCACCATACTTTCTTCCACAATGGTTGTACTACTTTACATTCCCACCAACAGTGTATGAGGGTTCCTTTTTCTCCACAGCCTCTCCAACATTTGCTATTACCTGTCTTGCTAATAATAGCTAATCTAACAGGTGTGAGGTGGTATCTCATTGCCGTTTTGATTTGCATTTCTCTAATAACTAAAGAAGATGAGCATCTTTTCATATATCTGTTGGCCATTTGTACTTCCTCCTGGGAGAAGTGTTTGTTCATGTCCTCTTCCCATTTTTTTATTGGATTGTTTGTTTGTTTGTTGTTGAGTTTTATGAGTTCTTTGTATATTTTGGATATTAGGCCCTTATCTGAGCTGTTTGAAAATATCATTTCCCATTTAGTTGGCTTTCTGTTTATTTTGTTATCAGTTTCTCTTGCTGAGCAAAAACTTCTTAGTCTGATGTAGTCCCATTCATTAATTTTTGCCTTCACTTCTCTTGCCATTGGAGTCAAATTCATAAAATGCTCTTTAAAACCCAGGTCCATGAGTTTAGTACCTATGTCTTCTTCTATGCACTTAATTGTTTCAGGTCTTATGTTTAGATCTTTGATCCATTTTGAGTTAATTTTAGTACAGGGGGACAAACTGTAGTCCAGTTTCATTCTTCTGCATGTGGCTTTCCAGTTTTCCCAGCACCATTTATTGAAGAGGCTTTCTTTTCTCCATTGTATGTTCTTGGCCCCTTTATCAAAAATTATTTGACTATATATATGTGGTTTTATTTCTGGACTTTCTATTCTGTTCCATTGGTCTGAGTGTCTATTTTTCTGCCAATACCATTCTGTTTTGATTGTCGTGGCCCCATAATAGAGTTTGAAGTCAGGTATTGTAATGCCCCCAGCTTCATTCTTTTTCTTTAGGATTGCTTTGGCTATTCGGAGTTTTTTATAGTTCCATATAAATCTGATGATTTTTTGCTCTATTCCTTTAAAAAATGTCATTGGAATTTTGATGGGAATTGCATTAAATTTGTATATTGCTTTGGGTAATATAGCCATCTTAATTATATTTATTCTTCCTAACCAAGAACAAGGAATATTCTTCCATCTCATTATATCTTTCTCAATTTCTCTTAACAATGGTTTATAGTTTTCATTATATAAGTCCTTTACATTCTTTGTTATGTTTATTCCTAAGTATTTTATTTTTTTTGTTGCAATTGTGAAGGGGATTATTCTTTTGAGTTCATTCTCAATTGTTTCATTGTTGGCATATAGAAAGGCTATTGACTTCTGTATGTTAATTTTGTATCCTGCGACCTTACTGTATTGGCTTATTGTTTCTAGTAGTCTTTTTGTGGATTCTTTGGGGTTTTCGATGTATAGGATCATATCATCTGCAAAAAGTGATACCTTTACTTCTTCTTTTCTGATATGGATGCCTTTTATTTCTTTGTCTTGTCTGATTGCTCTGGCTAGAACCTCTAGTACCACATTAAATAACAGTGGAGAGAGTGGACAACCCTGTCTTGTTACTGATTTAAGGGGGAAAGCCTTCAGTTTTGTGCCATTTAATATGATGTTAGCTGATGGTTTATCATATATGGCCTTTATCATGTTGAGATATTTTCCTTCTATACCCATTTTGTTGAGAGTCTTAAACATAAAATTGTGTTGTATTTTATCAAAAGCCTTTTATGCGTCTACGATAAGATCATGTGGTTTTTGTTCTTTGTTTTGTTGATATGGTGTATTATGTTAACCGTTTTACGTATGTTGAACCATCCTTGAGATTCTGGGATGAATCCCACTTGATCATGATGTATTATTTTTTGAATATGTTGTTGTATTCGATTTGCTAGTATTTTGTTTAGTATTTTAGCATCTGTATTCATTAGAGATATTGGTCTGTAGTTTTCTTTTTTTGTGCCATCCTTGCCTGGTTTTGGTATGAGGGTTATGTTGGCCTCATAAAATGTGTTTGGAAGTATTGCTTCTTCTTGAATTGTTTGGAAGACTTTGAGTAGAATAGGAACCAAGTCTTCTTTGAATGTTTGATAAAATTCGCTGGTATAGCCGTCAGGGCCTGGACTTTTCTTTTTGGGGAGGTTTTTAATGTTTTTTTCTATTTCTTCTCTACTAATAGGTCTGTTTAGGCTTTCTGCTTCTTCTTGACTCAGTCTAGGAAGGTTGTATTGTTCTAGGAATTTATCCATTTCTTCTAGATTGTTGAATTTAGTGGCATAAAGTTTTTCATAGTATTCTACAATAATTCTTTGTATATCTACGGTGTCCGTGGTGATCTCTTCTCTTTCATTTTGGATTTTATTTATTTGAGTCCTGTGCCTTTTTTCCTTGGTGAGTCTTGCCAAGGGTTTGTCAATTTTATTGATCTTTTCAAAGAACCAGTTCTTTGTTCTATTAATTTTTTCTATAGTTTTACTGTTCTCTATTTCATTTATTTCTGCTCTGATTTTATTATCTCCTTTCTTCGGCTAGTTTTGGGTTGTTTTTGTTCTTCTTTTTCTAGTTCCTTAAGGTGTGAAGTTAAGTGGTTCACTTGGGCTGTCTCTTGTTTGTTCATATATGCCTGAAGTGATATGAACTTCCCTCTTATCACTGCTTTTGCTGCATCCCATAGATTCTGATATGTCGTATTGTCATTTTCACTTGTCTGTATATATCTTTTGATCTCTTCACATATTTCTTCTTTGACCCATTCATTTTTTAAAAGTATGTTGTTTAGTTTCCACATTTTTTGTGGGATTTTTTTCCTCCTTTTTGCAGTTGAATTCTAGTTTCAAGGCTTTATGATCAGAAAATATGCTTGGTACAACTTCGATTTTTCTGAATTTGCTGATGTTGTTTTTGTGGCCCAACATATGGTCAATTCTTGAGAATGATCCATGTACACTGGAGAAAAATGTATACTCAGTCACTTTGGGATGAAATGTCCTATAGATGTCTATCATATCCAGGTGCTCTAGTGTTTTGTTTAAGGCCAGTATATCTTTGTTGATTCTCTGTTTGGATGACCGATCTAGAGCCGTCAGCGGTGTATTGAGGTCTCCAAGTATGATTGTATTTTTGTCAGTTTTTGTTTTAAGGTCAATAAGTAGCTGTCTTATATATTTTGGTGCTCCTTGGTTTGGTGCATATATATTAAGAATTGTTATGTCTTCTTGATTCTGTGTCCCCTTAGCCATTATGAAATGGCCATTTTTGTCTCTGAGTACTTTTGTTGTCTTGTAGTCAGCATTATCAGATATGAGTATTGCTACGCCTGCTTTTTTTTGGATGTTATTTGCTTGGAGTATTGTTTTCCAGCCTTTCACTTTGAGTTTGTTTTTATCCTTGTTACTTAGATGAGTTTCCTGTAGACAGCATACAGTTGGATTTTCTTTTGTAATCCATTCTGCTACTCTGTGTCTTTTTATTGGTGAGTTTAATCCGTTTACATTTAGTGTAATTATTGACACTTGTGAGTTCCCTATTGCCATTTTATAGATTGCTTTCTGTTAGTTTTGTGTCTTGTTTGATCCTTCTCTTTCGTTTTTCTATCTTTTGTTTTTATTTGGTTGTATTCCATACATCTTTCCACTGTTGCTATCTTTTTTATCTCATGTGCTTCTGTGGTATTTTTTTCAATGGTGGTTACCTTTAGGTAATAAAAAGGGTTCCTACCACTCCTTTCGATGGAGTGAGTACTTTTGCACTCCATCGTCCTTTGCTACTGTTAATCTCCATCCTCTCCCCCCTTTCTTTTTGTTGTTGTCACAGTTTAAATTTGGTTTTATTGTGTTCTTCTTGGAGCTTTTACTTGTGGCTTCATTTTTTTTTTGTTCTTTGTATCTGATTGGAGAACCCCCTTTAGTAATTCCTGGAGTGGGGGTTTTCTGATGATAAATTCCCTCATCTTTTCTGTATCTGTGAATGTTTTTATTTCTCCTTCATATTTGAAGGATAGCTTTGATGGGTATAGTATTCGTGGCTGAAAGTTCCTCTCTTTCAGGACTTTAAATATTGGGGTCCACTCTCTTCTAGCTTGTAGAGTTTCTGCTGAGAAATCTGATGATAATCTAATGGGCCTTCCTTTATATGTTGTATTCTTCTTTTCCCTGGCTGCCTTCAGAATTTTTTCTTTGCCATTGGTTTGTGCCAATTTCATTATGATGTGCCTTGGAGTAGGTTTGTTGGGGTTAAGAAAACTTGGAGTTCTGTTTGCTTCATGAATTTGAGGCTTTAGTTCTTTCCACAGGCTTGGGAAGTTCTCATCTATTATTTGTTTGAGTATGTTCTCCATTCCATTTTCTCTCTCTTCTCCCTCTGATATACCTATTATTCTTATGTTATTCTTTCTGATGGAGTCAGATAATTCTTGTAGGGCTATCTCATTTTTTAAAATTTTTGAGTCTCTTTCTTCCCCTCTCTGTTGTGCCTCAAGTTGCTTGTCTTCTATTTCACTAATCCTCTCTTCTATCTGGCCTGTTCTATTAGCCAAGCTTGTTACCTCGTTTTTCAGCTCGTGAATTGAGTTTTTCATCTCTGTTTGATTTGTTTTTATAGTTTCAATTTCCTTGGACATATATTCTTTGTGTTCATTGAGTTGTTTTCTGAGCTCCCTAAATTGCCTTTCTGTGTTTTCTTGTATATCTCTGAGTATTTTTAGGATTTCTATCTTGAATTCTCTGTCATTTAACTCCAAAGTTTCCAATATTTTAAATTTTTTCTCCATAGATTTTTCCTCTTCTATCTGTGCTACCTTTCTTTTGTATCCATGATACTCCATTTTCTCTTCCTTAATGGCATCTGAGGGTGGTTTTGTTGATAGTATTAATGAGATTTAATAAAAAATAAAAAGTTAAAAAAATAAAAAATTTAAAAAAGTTGTTTTTTTTTAAAAAAAATTAATAATGAAATAAAGAAAAATAAAATAAAATAAAAATTTAAAAAAAGGAAATTATTTCCCCCCTCCTTTTTTTCTCTCCTCTCCTCTCCCCTCTTTCTTGAGAAAATCTTGTGGTGAACTGTGAATTATATTGTATTTAATAGAACAAAAAATGCCTGTAATGGAGGGCCTGAATTGGGGAAAAGTAATAAAGGGGCAAGAAAAATAAATAAATAAAAAAGGGGTGGGGGTATGGACCCACAAAAAGCAAATAATGAAAAAATTTGGATCAAGAATAAAATGATTTGCGTTTAGGTGTTGGTTGACTAAGAGTTATGATGAGAGGAATAAGAGGGAAACAGGAAAATGGGGGGACAAATAAAAAAATTACTATTGTATTTAGTGGAACAAGAGCTTGATAAAATGGAGAGCCAGGGATGGGAGCACTGCTAGTGAGTTAAAAAGGTGAAGTAAAAACCCCCCAAAATGCCACAAACATAAGTTTGAGTTCCAGATAAAATAATTTGTTTGTTATTGAGGTTTGAATGAGAGGAGATGTAAAGGAAAAAGGAAGAAACTAATATAGAGGGAGAAAAGAAGAGAGAGAGAGAGAAAAAAAGAGGGAACCACTAAAAGAAGAAAAAAGAAAAAAGAGGAGAGAGAGAGAGAGAGAGAGAGAGAGTTAAGGGTTTTGGAGTGCAACCCTCATAGAGAGAAAGGAAGAGGAAAGAAAAGATAATGGGAGATGTAACACTTATGGGTAGTGTAGTTCAAGGAGAGGAGAGAGTAAGACCGGTAGGGAGTTAAACGACCAAATTGGAGGAGGAAAAAAAAAAGAAAAAAGAAAAAAAATCAAGGATGAAGATAAGAGAAACAAACGAACAAATATAATAAAATGGGATAGGTTATAAAGTCTGCGGATATTTCTGATTTTGAAAGGTTATCTTCTTGCTTTTTCTTTTCTCTCCCTCTTCCTGGTCGGCGACTCTGTACCCCGGGTTCTGCCCCTTTGGCACGCTCAGGTAGAGGTTTGCAGTTGATAAGTCTCTATGGCGATGTCATGTATTGTGCTTCAGTCTCGTTGGCAGTCGAGGCTCATTAGCGTTTATAGGCTCCAACAGTGAGAGGGTCCGTGTTCCAGGAGCCTCTCTCCTAGTCTTTCCTTCCTCAACCAGCAGCCTGAGAATCCAGCTATGGTGTTGCTGCTGCCTCTGCCTGGATAGTAAGAGGCTCAAAGAGCGGGCAACTCCCCACTCTTATTTCCACTCAGCACAGGGCTCTGGGTAAGGCTCAGTCAGTCAGAGCTGCTAGCATAATCAGCCGGGGCTTTTGCCTACTCAAAGACGTCTGGCTCTGTCACTCTGTCCGGTAACACAGGCAGGTCTGCGCGTGCAGACCAGGATGTTAGACCGGAAGTCTTGCCCTCTGAGTGAAACCCCCCGCCCGCACTGAAAAGTTCCAATGTTGGAATTGGCTCTCGCTTGTCCCCATGTGCATCTCTTTCAAGGCGCTGGGGCAGCCCGTGACTCCGCCCTCGGCCCACACAAAGGCCCCCGACTCTGCCCCTCTGTGGGACAACACGGGCTCCCACTCTGGAGGTGCTGGGAGGAGTCTCCTTCCTACTCTCCGTGCGCGCAGACCAGGATGTGAGGCCGGAGTCTCGCCCTCTGAGTGAAACCTCCCGCCCGCACTGAAAAGTTCCAGTGTTGGAATTAGCTCTCGCTTCCTCCCCGTGTGCGGCTCTCCCCGGGTGCTGGGGCAGCCCGGAGGCTTTCGGCCCACACAAAGGCCTCTGACTCTGCCTCTCTGTGGAGTAACACGGGCGCACCCTCCGGGGTTTTGGAAGGAATCTCTCACCCACTATGCGCCTACCAGGGGATCAGTTAAAATGGCTGCCCTGCTTGTCTTTCTTTGTCTGGGTTTGGCGCGAGTGTTAGCTGTATTGCCCAGGTTGTCACAGGAACAGTTTTTTCTTGGCTTGGATCTCCGTGCCACAGCCTGGTTCGGCCGTTTGTGCCGTGGCCTGGATCTATTCACCCCCTTTGCCCGCCTTAGTTTCTATATTCTGTTTCCAGTGAAAATCGCCCTGTTTAGGTTAGTGAGGAAGGCGGAGCATTTCTTACTCCCTATTTCCTTCGGGGTTTGGTTATATATTTAGCCAATTTTTCACTCGATCATACCTTTGGGTGTATTGCGAAACATCTGGAGGCTCCAAGGATAGGTTTTTCTGTTTCTGGTTGAAGATCTTGTTGAGGTTTGGGGAAGATTTATCGGTATCGCTTCCTACTCCGCCATTACTCTGACGTCATCCCATAGTTTTTTTTAAAGTCCGGCCCTCCAATGGTCTGAGGGACAGTGAACTGGCCCCCTGTGTAAAGTTTGGGGACCACTGCTGTAGAGATCAGGCAGCTCAACTTAGTTCCTGCATAGTGATAAACAGCATGGTCTTAGTAGCAGCTGCCAGCTTTATTTATTTTTGTAATTTTTATTGCAAAGATTACAATAAATTCTCATGTATGTATCACATAATTTCAGTACTTATTAACCCATTTATACCAGAGGTTGAAATTTATGAAATTCAGTTCTTCAAAAGTTTTCCAAAAATCCCTATCACTTTTTGACAAGCTCCTAGTGCGCCAATATCTGCAGCAGTGACTAACTCTGCACCACATAACATGCACCATCAGGAGGCAGACGTGTGAAAAATCAGACCTCCATGATGACCTTGAACTGCAGAACATACAAAACTCCCATGTCACTACCGTTCCAATAATGGGTTAAAGATTGGCCATTCTCATTTCAACTATCCCTCTTTTGTTTTTGCCTAAATATTTTAAAGTAATTTCAGACATTTTAGTATGCCTTTGTAACTGAAAAAAATTTTTTGTGTAACCACTATGCCATTATTACATTTTTAAAAATAAAGAATTCTATATGATATAATATGCAGGATATATTCATATCGTCCTTTTTCAAATCTGTCTTTTTATTTTTTTACAGAGACAGAGAGAGAGAGTCAGAGAGAGGGATAGACAGGGACAGACAAACAGGAACGGAGAGATGAGAAGCATCAATCATTAGTTTTTCATTGCGCATTGCAACTCCTTAATTGTTCATTGATTGCTTTCTCATATGTGCCTTGACCACAGGCCTTCAGTAGACCGAGTAACCCCTTGCTCCACCCAGTGACCTTGGACTCAAGCCGGTGAGCTTTTGCTCAAACCAGATGAGCCCTTGCTCAGGCTGGTGACCTCGGGGTCTCAAACCTGGGTCTTCTGCATCCCAGTCCGACACTCTATCCACTGCGCCACCACCTGGTCAGGCAAATTTGTCTTTTTTTTTTTTTTTTTTTTGTATTTTTCTGAAGCTGGAAACGGGGAGAGACAGTCAGACAGACTCCCACATGTGCCCAACTGGGATCCACCCAGCACGCCCACCAGGGGCGATGCTCTGCCCACCAAGGGGGCGATGCTCTGCCCCTTTGGGGCTTCGCTCTGCCACGACCAGAGCCACTCTAGCGCCTGGGGCAGAGGCCAAGGAGCCATCCCCAGCGCCCGGGCCATCTTTGCTCCAATGGAGCCTTGGCTGCGGGAGGGGAAGAGAGAGACAAGAAGGAGGGGGGGTGTGGAGAAGCAAATGGGTGCTTCTCCTATGTGCCCTGGCCGAAAATCGAACCTGGGTCCCCCGCACGCCAGGCCGACACTCTACCATTGAGCCAACCAGCCAGGGCCAAATTTGTCTTTTTAATTGTTGGTTTGTTTAAATTAGAATTCAAAATTGTTCGTCACATTTGATTATGTCTCTTAAAACCCTTTTTAAAATATCATTTATTTGTTGAAAAAACTTGGTTGTTGGTCCCATAGAATGCTCCAGATTCAGAATTTGGCTAGTTATTTCCGCATCATTTAATAATTAAATTTAATTTGTTCTTCTAGGTTTCCTACATACGAAAAACTGGTAGTTTGATCCAAAGTAGCATTGTTCAACAACACTTTCTACAAGGGATAGATATTGTCTGTCTGCACTGTCCAATAGAATAGCTATGAGCCACATGTGATAAGTGAGCCCTTAAAATAACTGAGGAACCAAAATTTCCAGCCTGCCTTGCAGCTATATACAGCCTTCAATCAAGGTTTATTGGATAAAAGGTAGAAGGAAATGATGGACTCAACTTGTGGGTCCTGCCTCAAAAGGGAAGGGAGTTAGCTTCCACTATCTCTTTTTTAGACTTCAGACTTCTGCCTGTCATGTGAATGCAGTAATGAGTCTTTTTCACCATAAGCCTGCAAGCATACAATAGCCTCTAGGGAACAAAGTAATAAGACAGGAGGAACCTGGATCCCTATAACACCAACTACTTATATTTGAATTATTACAGGAGACTGAAACTTCTATCTTACTTAAGCCACTGTTAATTTTTATTTTACTACAAAGCAAACTAACTAATCCATATCCTGTTTATCTAATGACATAAGTCTACAGGGGGAAAAGGCTTTAATTCCTAGGGAAACAGGAGAACTGTTTACTGTTTCCCTGAATGTCAGTCATCCTTCTTCTTCAACCTGCTGTGAAGGGTGTGTCTTCAATTATCTAATGAACAAAGTACCAATAGCTGCTTGTAGACAAGGTATATGTATAAGCTCAATATGGGGTTTTCTCTCCCAAAGGCCAACCCTGCCACTGTTGAGTACCGAATTTCTAGCAAGGTAGCAAACCCTAGCACCAGGATAGTACCATAGCTCTAGGATTCTGATAGCTAGGTACCTTCTGCCAGGTTGATTTTATTTTACCTCTTTCATCATGGAGATCATAACAAGAATAGATGCTTAATTCTACATTTGAATAGGTTTCCCCTACCCATCATTCTTCTGCCAGTACTAACATCTGCGTACTTATACCACCATTCTTTCTTAGTCAACATTGCCTCCAAACAGGAATTTATCAAATGAAAAAAATTGTGAAGCAGTGGTGTAATGCTTTTCTTGTCATGTACTCTGGCCTTAAAAAAACATAACTTTGAAAGAGAAGGGAAATCATTAATACCAAACTAAAGTTGCATGACAAATTGCAAAAATGAAAGTAAGACCTCTCCTGTATTTTCTAAGTTGGGCACACAGCCATCAGAATAAGATTTACATTTCCAGCCTCCCCCAAAACTATCTATGGCTATGAACTAATGTTTAGTGGACAGAAGTATAAGAAAGTGATGAATATAACTTCTGGGTTGTGCCTCTAACATAGTAATAACTTTCACTTTTCCTTCTTTAAATTTTAGATTTCTGCTCGGTATGTGAATATAGTGCCAGAAGATTGAATACTTTCTTCTTCCCCTATAATTTTAAAGAATGAGCATAAAATAAACAAAAATCTTAATCACTTTCTTCTTCCTTTTTCCATGTTGTTATTTATAGCAGTAGTCTTCAAACTTTTTGCCAGTAAATCCTTGAAAGAATTTCTGACGAACTTTATTACACAATTTTAAGTTACTGAAAATTTTTCAACATAAATTTAAGTGGTTTTAATTTGTGGCAATAATACATATCATTCTTGTAAATAAATTCAATAGAAATTCAATTTTGCAATTTAAAAGCTACCAGCATCCATTTAAAAATATATGAACTGCCTGACCAGGCAATGATACAGTGGCTAGAGTGTCGACCTGGGACACTGAGGACTTAGTTAAAACCCAAGGTCGCCGACTTGAGCACAGGCTCATCTGGCTTGAGTGCAGGCTCACTAGCTTAAGCTTGGGATCATAGACATGACCCTATGGTCGCTGGCTTAAGCCCAAAGGTCACACTGGCTTGAAGCCCAAGGTTGCTGGCTTGAGCAAGGGGTAACTGTCTCGGCTCGGCTGGGTCAAGGCATCCATGAGAAAGCAATCAATGAACAACTAAGGTGCTGCAACTATGAGTTGATGCTTCTTATCTTTGTCTGTCCCTGTCTGTCTGTCTCTCTCTAAAAATAAAATAAAATAAATAAAAATATTATGAACAGATTTTATTTAAGAGTCAAATTTTTCTCCTTGAATTTATATTTTTCTCCTTGAATTTATATTTACATTCTATCTCCTTCATGAAATTGTACACTAATGTATTATATTTTTATGCCTGAGTGTCTTTTTAACCATTCTCTCAATTCTGTTTAACTAAAATATATATATACGTTGAGATGAATGTTTTTATATTCTTTGGGAATATAAGACTTCTAAGGTTAAAGAACTGTCTTCTGGATTGACTCAACTCCACAATTGCTATGTAAACAAAAATAATCAAAGCAACATACATGTAAAATATTTTGATTAAAAATAATAAGTATAAAAATTTAAAAAATGACTATAGAGTCATTTCCTGCTGAATTAGAGCTTTTAAAATACATAGCTTATGTATTTATGAATAAATAATACTCATTAGCAGAATAAAATAAAGTACAGCATTAATTCTATTCTAATTTTTAAACTTTAACAGATTTCATTTCTGTGAAATCTTATTTATATAAATAAGTAGATGGGAATAGATGAAGTTTTGTTCTAACTGTATCATTTGGTCCTCTGAATTTCTTTTGAGTTATTTTTTAAAAATAATATGGTATGGTATCTATCACTGAACATTTTAAAGATTCTAATAGCTGACAACACAATTAATTTTCCTTCTATCTATTGCAAGCAAAGAATTAAAAACCACTTGCAAAGAAATTTGTATACCCAACTATTAGAGTTATTTGCTTTTGCATTTCTATAAAATACACCTAAAAAGTTTAACCAACACTTATCAAATGACTATTAATTATAGCTATTTACTTAGAAACACCTCATTTTTCAAGCCAAAACTAGACAGATATGGTTCAAAACAAACTCCATAAAATTGGAATTTTACATTATGATTTTTTCCTACTGACTACAGACAATATTCATACCAAACTTCAATATTTGATAGTTTCAGAGTACCTTAAATCGGTAACAGAATAACAAAGGGATGGATACTAAAATGATATGTATGGATACTAGATATACATGTAGATTATCTATCTATATATATGCAATTTCATTTGATGGCTAAAATGGTGAACTTTGTAATTACCGGTATGTATTTGAGAAAACTGGAACAGCAGATTATGATCTTTAAAAGAACAACTAATCTTAATTAAATAGAATATTTAGTTTGGGGCATTATATCCTGATTGCATTTGGATAACACATCATAACTATGGTTTCTAAGAATATGATTTAATCTATTTTGTTTAAATTAACAACAAAATAATAGAAGGTGTTGAGTTATCTGTAAAGCAGGTCTAAGGAAAACATTTCAGCAGTTTCTGTTAAATGTATTACTTCTATAAAATGTAAAACATATTCCTGTTAGTTAATGTATGTTAATTAGCAAATTTTAGGAATAAATAAGTAAGCAAAGAATTGTGTAATGAGTAACAGCCAGCAGTAGACTTTGCTCTAAGTGAAAATAAATGTACTGTATCAATAGATTTGGAGTAAACAATGCTTTTGTTAAAAGTTAATAAAAATTATTCTAACAGTCTAAATAAGTCATTAACAAAAGGTAAAACACTAACTCACCCTCAGTATATATTTCTTTTATTTGAATATAAAATATTGATTTGTATCTCAAAAGTAAATATAAATTTTTTGCTCCCTCTTGAAATTTTGAAAAATATGTAACTAAGACAGACTCAAAGATTCAAGTGCACGAAAGTAATCACCAAGCTAACCAAGAGTGTTGTAGCCAGGGCACACAGGAGAAGTGCCCATTTGCTTCTCCACCCCTCCGCTGCACTTTCCTCTCTGTCTCTCTCTTCCCCTCCCGCAGCCGAGGCTCCATTGGAGCAAAGATGGCCCGGGCGCTGGGGATGGCTCTGTGGCCTCTGCCTCAGGCGCTAGAGTGGCTCTGGTCACAACATGGTGACGCCCAGGATGGGCAGAGCATCGCCCCCTGGTGGGCAGAGCGTCGCCCCTGGTGGGCGTGCCGGGTGGATCCCGGTCGGGTGCATGCGGGAGTCTGTCTGACTGTCTCTCCCTGTTTCCAGCTTCAGAAAAATGAAAAAAAAAAAAAAAAAAGAGTGTTGTAAATAAGAGAACTTGCTTCTAATCAAACGGGTATTTCTCAAACTTGTCATGTCAAATCTTGAGTATTCAAGTTGAAAAGATTTTATTTATTTATTATAGAGAAGAGGGGGGGAGGAGCAGGAAGGATCAACTCCTATATGTGCCTTGACCAGGCAAGCCCAGGGTTTTGAACCGGCAACCTCAGCATTTCCAGGTTGAAGCTTTATCCACTGCGCCACCACAGGTCAGGCATTGAGTATTCAAGTTTGACAGAACACAGAGCCTTTCACGGGTTTATCCCCTGGGTGAGTGCCAGAGCCCCCCCCCCCCCCCCCCCCCCGTTCCTGTGAATAGCCTTAGGATCTGCTTTCATGGGACCCTCCCTCAGAAGGAATGCTTCTTTCACAAGAGTCAGGGGATGAAAGAGACAATGTCATTTTGCCACTTCCTGATGTATCTGAATTCAGAATATCCCATTTCTAATGTCATGCTTCACTCTCAACAGAAACACACAATAGACAGTAAATGATCGAAAGCTTTCCCTATGGTGCCTTGATTAAAGAAAGCTTCTCCAATCCCAGTGACCTTGGTCATCTTGGGGTTTTACGCCTTAGCAAATGTACCATGTAAGATCTGTGATGGGTCAAATAAAGTAAGTAAAAGTCTATTGTAAAGAGGAGGTGGGAAAGCAGAGACAGGCAAGAGTCTTCTAATTCAAACACATCTTATGAAAGACTCCTTATTGAAGTTGAGGATCTGGACATTGGTCCCCTCAAATTTTTCCATGCTGTTTTATCTTTTGGAATGTCTTTATGTACCTCCAAATATACTTGTACCCAAGTTTAAAAATCACTGTTATTTAGAATGTGATAGTGATGATTACATTTTCCAGCTAATTCATAGGTTATAAATATACAAAGGATATTTTGTCAGAACTGGAAGAGTTCTACCCCTATGCTCACTTTACTACCCACAATCTACACCACCGGCATCCTTGTGCAGGAAATTAGGCACATTATACAAATTACAACAACATGACAAATCATACAGTTTCAACAATTACAAAGGTACATTTCACCAGTCTCTGAACACTTTGCCAAAAGTGCCAAATGTCCTCGGCCTTCTTTCTAGCCATGGGAAAAGCTTCCTGGGGCAGAGGAGTGCTTCCAGCAAAGTCTCCCCCCACCCCCATCAGGGTATTTCACATTGTCCAAAATCCCTAAGTCCATCCAACAAAGGAACCAGTGCTCATTCCGGTCATAGTCCAGAAATCAGTCCACACACATGAGGCCTCAGTCACCCTCCTCATCCCTGCCATCCTGGCAGGTCTTACACTGTTCCAAAGAGGAGCAAGTGGCAATGGCAGTCAGCATTTCCATCTCTGCTCCAGAGAACATGATGGCATTCACCCCTATGTCCAAAAATCGCAGACCTACCAGGGCCGTAAAAGGTGCTCCTTCCAGCTGGGCTCTCATCTTATGGAGACTATGGATTGCAACTCCAGCCCAATTATCCTCATCCTCCAAAGAGGAACTGGAAACACCAGCTCCCGCCACCAGGCTCGAGTCCCAGGATGCCGCCGCCTTCTGCTCCGCAGACCTTGCAGCCCCAGCCCCAGCCTTAGCCCCGGCCTCCTGCCACTGCTGGCTCTCCACAACATCCAGGGCAAGCTGTAACTCATGAACCTGTGATTCCTTCTCCAGTGGGTGGTCCATTTCCAGGCAAATCTCACAAATCTGGTCGGCTTCCTCTGGTGCTTGCAACAGCTCCAGGGCCGGCATCTCTTTCTCTCATGTTTGCTCCAGCTTCTTCCCATGCTCGGTTTGCTGGTGCCAGGCAGCCTCTTCCACAGAGCTCTCAGTTTCCTCACGCATGGCTGTAAAATTCAGCCAGCGTGCAGCCCCCAAAAGAACAGCCTTGGGGAAACATAACAGCAGCCAGTCCTCTACTCCACCGCTCAAATGTGGTGGTGGCCCCCTACAGAACTATATTGAATCCTGCTGACTATGCCAAATGTGAAGCCAGTAGCCATGGCCACCATCACAGCCTCTTGGTCCATGCAGGTTCACATTATATTCGAACAGATGGTAATGAAACAATGGAGCCAAGAACTGGTGGGCCATCATCTTTAATCCTAGCTTGCACCCAGCAGGCAAGTAAAAACACACACTGGGCTCCAAAACCCACTTATTCGATGCTCCCAAAGCCACTGACTTATCCAAGTTTCCTAGAATCAAAGGTTTCTAGCTCACCAGACTTATTCACCTCTGTTCCCCATCTCCTTCCTTCTCTCTGCACAAACTCTGCACAAATTGGCTTCTCTTTCAGCAGTCCACCATCTTGGCTACTTCTCCTCTCTCCCATGTGGCCTTTATCTGCTCTCCTTTCTCTGCTCTGTCCTCTAATGCTAATCTCAGGAACTGAGAGAGAGCAAGCTCCCAGTCTGCCCCATGTTATAGTGTAAATTCAAAACCTTTAATCTAATATACAAACAAGAAAGTTTCTGATACAAAGTCACTTATCTGAGGCATAATGGGATTCCTCATGAGAGTGTACCATCCCACATCAAAAAGGGTGGGAAAGGCTTAGTCCTAAAACCAAGCCCCAGGCTACAAGGATCCTGCCTGCCCACCCCCAACACACATTAATATAATTACGCCCATCCCAAGCAAGAAGGGCAACTAATATAATCACCTGGGCAATGGGCTTTCACATGGGCAGCGCCATCTTTAACAAAGTGAGCATAATATATTATATCTGCCCAACAGTAGGCATGCTCTAGGAAATCCTCGGCTTACAGTTATATATATCCTATGACATTGCCTCTAGATCAATGCAGGAATATGATTTTCATTATCTCATATTGGAAAGAGATGGCTGCTATTCTGTGTGGGAGGGTTGCACCATTTAGAGATAGGAAAGCTTCAGACCTATGGGATCAGGGGGCATAGTGGAGTAGACAGTTTTTAGAGTGCTGTTCAGGTCACAATACTTTATGGAAACTCCCATTGATACAGGGTTGGGCACCCAGCAGTTATGTCTGTAATAGATCAACTTGTGCCACTAAGAATAAATCATTATTCTGGGATTGATAATCAGCCTAAGCTGAACTAATTAGCTCTTTTGAGGAATTTGAAATTTTAGACTAAAAGTCGCCCAGAACATAAATTGTTAGAGCTGAGTCACCTTAATGATGGAATTCTAAAATGAGTTCCTGTTTCTTGAACCCTCTTAATTTCTGACATTCAAGAGGCTTAGATTTATAGTAGTTCCTTGTATAATATTTCATGCAATAATACAGCATTTTCATCATACCATTTAAAAAGAATTTAGTAGTAGTACATAAATAGATCAATAAGACAGAATGAAATCCAGAGCCAGACCAAATACATATGAAAATTTAACATGTTATAAAGGTGCTTTTTCAAAAATTAGTAGAGAAAAGAACTGTTCAATAGAAGACCTCATTCCTTTTATTGAAATAAATTTAAAGCAGATCAAATATCTCAATGAAAAAAGTTCCTTAAATTATGCCAGGAGGATTTTCTTGGTCTGTTTTTTTTTTTTTTTTTTTCAAGATTTTATTCAAGGTGTGATTTGGGAGGGTGTTTCCTGAGGATATATAACTTTTGCAGCTGGCTTCATTCTGGTTGCAGATTTAGGGCCTGGGATTATTTCAAAGGCTAAAGTTCATAAACTGTTGCTCTGAAGAACTCAGAAATCTTTTGGAATGTGGTTACCCCAAAACTCAGTAGACTACTGTGAGAACCACAGCCTAAGACTTGACCCAGACTTAATTTCAATGTATATGCTTATCATTTACTTACAGGTTTCTCCATGCTGCAGCTCCTTCACCTAACAGCTAACTTCAGACCATCTGGAAGACAGCTCTCTCAATCTGATCTTTGTTACTGAGTTTTCTCCTATTTTCAAGGTCCTTGGGTTATGACAGTCTCAAAATACAGCATTCCGGGTTTACAATGCTCACTCACATAAAAACTTAAAAACATTAAGACATGAGTATTTCAGTTTATGTTTTACTTACAGACTATGTGGGTGAGCTTGTTTGGTTGCATGTGAAGAAAGAATACACAGTAACGCAGCATATGAGTGAGAGAGTTGGTGTCTCCCAGACAAGCTTGGAACAATTCTTTAAGAAGTTAGAGGCCTGCAACAGGTCCTGTACCCTCTATATCAGCTGTTTCTCGAGATGAAACACCTGTTCTGCAGGTAGAATCATCTCCAGTGTCTCCTGCATGTTCCTTAGGCAATCCTGATGCACCTGACCCAGTACCTCCAGCACCTTCTGCAGGTTCTCCTGCCTCTCCAGCTTCCTCCTCCCAATAGGTCACTCTCTCCCACCTTGCAATGCCCCTTCCAGTGTGCAATCCAACCACAGAAATAAAGGTAAGAAATTTTTTTACACTAATTTTTTCCTGTTACTACAGTAGAGTGTACAGTGTGGTATATTTATGTCCTTTCTCTTTTTCTGTGACTCAGTTGTGTTTTTGTGTTCTAGATTATGATTTTACAACTGTGTTAGGATAGGTAAGTGACTGAGGCTAGGGTGTGTTTCAACTTACGCCAAAATTCAGGTTACGTCACTGTCATAGGAACGGAACTGTGTTGTAACCCGAGGATGCCCTGTAATGGAAAAATGTTTGGGGCACAGTGTTTGATAAGGCTATTGCTTTATAGCCACTAAATATTTAAAATAGCTTCAGTCTGAATCACAGAGGCACTTGGCTTTTTGAACTCCAAAGGAGTAGTCAGAACATGGATTGCAGGATACACAGAAAGCACCTTCATATATCTTTAGGTTGTGTCACATTCAGGTTTAATTATTATTATTAATTGGGATAGAGGGTGGTAAGACTACTTTATAGGTGGTGATATGTTCTTCTAGGTATTATTCTCTTACTCCTTAACTTTAATGGAATTTTATGTCTCCATATTTTCTGTTGATCAATTTTTGTATCAGAGTAGTTTTCCAGAGCTTTTAGAAATTAGTTGCTGTTTTTGGAAAACCTTTTACAGTTTAATTTTCTATCTAACCTTTAATAACTTTATTATAATTCTAGAGTTCTTTTGTTTTGATGTTTTTTTTCCCCAAAGCACTCTAAAATATGACAGCTTACGTTTTTGAAATCTCTTGCCTTTCCCTCCTACCTCCACCCTACTGTTAATCCAGATATTTTTTCCTGTGGCCTTTGCTGTTTGTAACCTGATAAATCAGAATTATATCCCCAGCTGTTTCTCTTGCTTGAGGAGTTTTGTCCAGGGAGAGAATTGTGCTTAGAGAGTGTATACGACCCAGATCATCAGCTATTTTGGATTTTGCTGCAATACCTTGCACTCACCGCCCCCCCCCAAAAAAAAGAGATGTTTAAAATTGACTCTGGCAAGGAAAAAGAAAGACAGATTAAGATACTAACAGTGGACATCTGAGGTAGAAATAATCAGGCAGAAAAGTTCTCTGAAGAAAGTCCTTTCCTGGCCATACAATAGCTATTTAGCAAAAGCAATTACTAAAGCAAGAGAAATTACTCAAAATTTCATGAAGGAAACACCACATTGGTTAACATTTTTCTTATAATAGAAACCACTTCCAACTAGCTGGAACGAACAAAAATAGATAATTTATCTAAGGAAGCAGAGCCGATTTAGGTGTCCTACAGGCCGGATGCAGCCAGGCCAGGCCATCTTCCCACCCCAGCTTCAACTCTTCTTCAACCTCTGAATCTGCTTTTCTCTTTCTCTCCTACCTCCTCTTAGGTCACAAGGTAAAAAACATCCACTGGCATCTTCTGAGTTTCCATCTCCTCTGTTCCAAAGACCAGGCTGCATAAACCTAGAATTCCTTAGTCTAAATTCCAAATGCCTGGAGAGAGATTCTGATTGGTCCAGCTCGGATTCAGGAGCTGTGACTGTATCGCTGTGGCCAAGAGGATGTGGTTGAGTTGTCAGAACAGAGTGTTCACACTGTGAGCAAACAAGGGCCTGGATTAAGTGTGAGGATGAGACAGGGGAGGGACCGGGCAAGTGGAAAGAATAGTCAGTTCCTGGAAAAGAGGGAGCCACACAGATGAAGCACGTATAAAATCCAGATTTCTATTTTCATCAACATTAGACATGTATATTGTACATATGACTGCCTATAAAAATTCCAGAGTAAGAAAAACTGGTTCAAAGGCTAAGAGAATGAGATCTTTTCTATTCCATTTCCAACATCGTTTTCTGAAATGAAGTCAAGACTGTGAGACATAAAATTGCTGCCTGGACAATTAGAAGCAAAAAACAACATAAAACAAAGACCCAAACTGAATGTTGAGTTTTAAGGAGGATATATGGTTGCTGAGCATTATTTTGCTTTTTTTTTTTCCAGAAGCAAATTTCAGACTCTACAGTAAACTGAAGATGTGATAGTCATATGAGCTTCTGAAAGATTTTATTTAAATGAACACAGAGAGTTTAACTACTGAAATTAATTTAAACAAAGTAAAATGTATATTTTGGAAACGTATTTTGGAAGCATATTTATAAACTAAGGTACTGGCTCCATTTGCAAAAGATTAGTTTATTTGAAATAACTCTAGTCAATGACACTGTAACTGGCAACAATTGTGAGAAAGTTTGAAGCCCCCAAAATTCATTTTTTTCTTTATTGTTCTCTTACTTTTTCATTTTTAAGATGAACAGGACAATAAATCCTCTTAGATTTTGGAAAGCAAGTAATTGAAGATAAAAATTTCAATTCTTCTGTCATATTGTTAATAAAGTCTTCTTGGGAAAGATAAATATTATTCATAAATATAAATATGTATGGCAGATAATTTTTTTTAATAATTTTATTTTTAATGGGGCGACATCAATAAATCAGGATACATATATTCAAAGATAACAAGTCCAGGTTATCTTGTCATTCACTTATGTTGCATACCCATCACCCAAAGTCAGATTGTCCTCAGTCACCTTCTATCTAGTTTTCTTTGTGCCCCTCCCCCTCCCCCTTTTCCTCTCCCTCTCCCCCCTCCCCCCGTAACCACCACACTCTTATTAATGTCTTTTAGTTTCACTTTTATGTCCCAACTACGTATGGAATAATGCAGTTCCTGGTTTTTTCTGATTTACTTATTTCATTTCATATAATGTTATCAAGATCCCACCATTTTGCTGTAAATGATCCGATGTCATCATTTCTTATGGCTGAGTAGTATTCCATAGTGTATATGTGCCACATCTTCTTTATGCAGTCATCTATTGACGGGCTTTTTGGTTGTTTCCATGTCCTGGCCACTATGAACAATACTGCAATGAACATGGGGCTGCATGTGTCTTTACGTATCAATGTTTCTGAACTTCTGGGGTATATACCCAGTAGAGGGATTGCTGGGTCATAAGGTAATTCTATTTTCAGGTTTTTGGGGTTTTTTTGCATTTTTCTGAAGCTGGAAACGGGGAGAGACAGTCAGACAGACTCCCGCATGCGCCCGACCGGGATCCACCCGGCACGCCCACCAGGGGCAACGCTCTGCCCACCAGGGGGCGATGCTCTGCCCCTCCGGGGCATCGCTCTGCCACGACCAGAGCCACTCCAGTGCCTGGGGCAGAGGTCAAGGAGCCATCCCCAGCGCGCAGGCCATCTTTGCTCCAATGGAGCCTCGGCTGTGGGAGGGGAAGAGAGAGACAGAGAGGAAGGAGGGGGGGGGCTGGAGAAGCAAATGGGTGCTTCTCCTATGTGCCCTGGCTGGGAATCGAACCTGGGTCCCCCGCATGCCAGGCCGACGCTCTACCGCTGAGCCAACCGGCCAGGGCTATTTTCAGTTTTTTGAGGAACCACCATACTTTCTTCCATAATGGTTGTACTACTTTACATTCCCACCAACAGTGTATGAGGGTTCCTTTTTCTCCACAGCCTCTCCAACATTTGTTATTACCTGTCTTGTTAATAATAGCTAATCTAACAGGTGTGAGGTGGTATCTCATTGCAGTTTTGATTTGCATTTCTCTAATAACTAACGAAGATGAGCATCTTTTCATATATCTGTTGGCCATTTGTATTTCTTCCTGGGAGAAGTGCCTGTTCATGTCCTCTTCCCATTTTTTTACTGGATTGTTTGTTTGTTTATTGTTGAGTTTTATGAATTCTTTGTATATTTTGGATATTAGGCCCTTATCTGAGCTGTTTGAAAATATCATTTCCCATTTAGTTGGCTTTCTGTTTATTTTGTTATCAGTTTCTCTTGCTGAGCAAAAACTTCTTAGTCTGATGTAGTCCCATTCATTAATTTTTGCCTTCACTTCTCTTGCCATTGGAGTCAAATTCATAAAATGCTCTTTAAAACCCAGGTCCATGAGTTTAGTACCTATGTCTTCTTCTATGCACTTAATTGTTTCAGGTCTTATGTTTAGATCTTTGATCCATTTTGAGTTAATTTTAGTGCAGGGGGACAGACTGTAGTCCAGTTTTATTCTTTTGCATGTGGCTTTCCAGTTTTCCCAGCACCATTTATTGAAGAGGCTTTCTTTTCTCCATTGTGTGTTCTTGGCCCCTTTATCAAAAATTATTTGACTATATATATGTGGTTTTATTTCTGGGTTTTCTATTCTGTTCCATTGGTCTGAGTGTCTATTTTTCTATGGCAGATAATCTTTAAAAACAAAGTTAAAGCTTAAAATACATGCAAGAATTTGCATTGTAAAAATACCACTCTCTAGTTACACCTGAGGTGGGCTTCTGTCATAGGAAAATTCCTCCAGAGGATAAATTGTGTTTCTTCATTTTTGGTGAGAAAAGTTGGCATTTGTTCCACCATTTTCAAAGACAAGAATCTTCTTGCATATGAATCACTCTGATGGAGAATGTTGATAATAGGGCAGGTTGTGCGTGTGTGAGGGCAGGCAGTATATGGGATATCTCAATTTTTGCTGTGAATCTAAAATAAAATAAAAAATTTAAAAAAATAAAATCTTAAAAAAAATTCTTCCTGAAGTATATCTGGATCTTTATAATATTATTTGAGTCTCTTCTCTTACATATGCAAGTCCCAGTATCTGGTGTTTCTATCCATATCACTAGACCCCTACATATATCACTAAGTTTAGAAGGCCTCATATTTTTTATTTATTTCCTACCCTCAATTTGACACAGTGTCCTACTGATGAGTCTAGAGCACTTACTATTTCTTGCTCACTAGTTCCAATCAGCATAATGTCATAATGTAATGGACCCGTATGATATTTTGTGGAAGTAAAAGGCAAATCGAGATCCCTGAGATCTAAATTATGACATGGGATTGGAGACTTATTATGTCCCTGAGGGAAGTCAGTAAAGATGTATTACTGAGCTTGCTAGCTGAAAACAAACTGCCCTAGTGGTCTCAGTAAAAGACATAGAGAAAAAATGCATTTGCCAGATCAATGGTTGCTTACCAGGTAGTCCGGGATATGTTCATTTGCTCAAGCAATTAAAACCACATCAGTACAGAAACTATAATTGGCACCACCACCCAATTATGGTTAAAATAATCCCTTGTCATTCTTCAAGATCCATCCATCCATCTCTGAACAGGCCAAATAGGCAAGTTGAATGGGAATATTCCATTTAGTTTGTGCATTCACTAGTCGGTTCCTGTATGTGCCCTAATAGGGATGTTTTGGGATGACGCTCTAATCAACTAAGCTAACTGGCCAGGGCCTATGATACTTTTAAACATATTTGGAAATCTAACAAATATCATGAGTTTGGCTGGTTGCTTCTAATGTTGCTGGACAAAGTAGTGAAGGAAAAGTTTGAGCTCAGGAATTCAAATGAATGCTTCCCTCTCCCTCTCTCCTTTTCTCTGTCTCTCTGAAATTAATTAATAAATATTTTTTAAAATATCAGATATAGCCTGACCAGGCAGTGGAGCAGTGAATAGAGCATTGGACTAGGATGCCGAGGACCCAGGTTCGAGATCCCGAGGTCACCAGCTTGAGCGCAGGTTCATCTGGTTTGAGCAAAGCTCACCAGCTTGGACTCAAGGTTGCTGGCTCAAGCAAGGGGTTACTCGATCTGCTGAAGGCCTATGGTCAAGGCACATATGTGAAAGCAATCAATGAACAACTAAGGTGTCACAGCGAAAAACTAATGATTGATGCTTCTCATCTCTCTCCGTTCCTGTCTGTCCCTATCTATCTGTCTCTCTGACTCTTTCTCTCTGTCTCTGTAAAAAAAAATATCAGATACAGTCACTCAGCTTCTTGCTTCCTATAAATGGTTGATTAGGACATCCAATGCAAACATTTTGAGTAACTATATAGCCAGATCACACCTTGGACTATCAGTGCTCTAACTACTTGAGTCATTAGCATTTTAATCTAATCATATTAGAGAACCATTTCCAGAAACCTCAGAACCAATTCAGAAAATCCACTCTTAACATTCTGTTCCTCTAGAATCACTCTCAGTGTCAAAATCTAATTATTCCAGGTTCTCCAATAAAGTAGAATCAACAGATACATACACCATGGCCTAGTCAAACTGACACATACAATTAACCATCACATCTACTGATGCACAACAAATTATCCCAAAGGTTAGTGGCTTAAAACATCAGACATTTATTGTCCCCCTTCTGTAGGTCAGGAATCAGGAGCAGCTTAGCCTCCTAACAAGCTACAAACAAGGTTTTTGGCTAGAGCTATAATTATCTCAGGGCTTAAGTGGAGCTGGATATATTTCCAGATCACTCCTGTGGCTGATTTCAAATCTTAGGTGCTAACTGACTGTTAAGATAAACATGTTTCCCACGTGACTTCTCCACAGAGCCACTCACAATGTGGCAGCTTGCATCCCCCAAAGCAGGGCTCAAGAGAAAGAGAACAAGGCAGACCCCAGTCTTTTTATAACTTAATCTTGGAAGTAACATGCCATCACTTTTACCCTATTCCACTGGTTAGAAACAAGTCACCAGTCTAGCCCACACTCATTTACATACTTGTAGAAATCCTGCTCTCAAAGCAGTTAGGAGGCCAGTGGCAGTTTCTCCTGGAAGGGTGGTGGGGGGAAGGCCAGGAGGGGTGTGGATGCGGGGAAGAAATGGTGATAAAAAAGAGTGTCATACTTTCACTTCATTTGCATTGTTAGAATTCTTTCACCGGAATGAATTTAAAGTATTGTGAAATTGAAAATAAATATGAATCTAAAAATCAATAAAACACACCCATAGGTTGTACCAGAAAAAGTTTTTATTTTAAAGAAATGAAAATATCACAATCACTGAAATGTTCTTTTTTTTTCTTTTCTTTTCTGAAGCTGGAAACGGGGAGAGACAGACAGACTCCCGCATGCGCCCGACCAGGATCCACCGGCACACCCACCAGGGGGCGACGCTCTGCCCACCAGGGGGCGATGCTCTGCCCCTCTGGGGCATCGCTCTGTTGTGAGCAGAGCCACTCTAGCGCCTGGGGCAGAGGCCAAAGAGCCATCCCCAGCGCCCAGGCCATCTTCACTCCAATGGAGCCTCGGCTGCGGGAGGGGAAGAGAGAGACAGAGAGGAAAGAGAGGTGGAGGGGTGGAGAAGCAGATGGGCGCCTCTCCTGTGTGCCCTGGCCGGGAATCGAACCCGGGACTTCTGCACGCCAGGCCGATGCTCTACCACTGAGCCAACTGGCCAGGCCCTGAAATGTTCTTTTTTAATTAAAGAAGATCCTTAAGAATGTCTAAGGCCCTGACCGTTTGCTCAGTGGTGGAGCATCGGCCCGGCATGCGGAAGTCCCAGGTTTGATTCCCGGCCAGGGCACACAGGAGAAGTGACCATCTGTTTCTCCACCCTTCCCCCTCTCCTTCCTCTCTGTCTCTCTCTTCCCCTCCTGCAGTCAAGGCTCCATTGGAGCAAAGCTGGCCAGGGCGCTAAGGATGGCTCCATGGCCTCTGCCTCAGGCAATAGAATGACTCAGGTTACAATGGAGCAACGCCCCAGATGGGAAGAACATCACACCCTAGTGGGCATGCTGGGTGGATCCTGGTCGGACGCATGTGGAAGTTTGTCTCTCTGCCTCCCTGCTTCTCATTTCAAAAAAATACAAAAAAAAAAAAAAAAAAACGTCTATAGCTCCCATTACGGGCTACATGTGAAGGTGAGATGAAGCAGTGGCTTTTTAGTTTAGAATTGATTCTTCTGGGCTTAAGGAGCTCTAGTAGTAGTAGCTTTTAACTTTTTTTTAAATTAGATATGACCAGAAGTACCTGCTCAGGCTGTCAGTGTAAACTAGGAGGGCAAAGAGCAGGAGTTAAATGAAGAGCCTTCCTCATATGTGTATATAAACACACACACACACACACATATAATTTTTTTTTTTTTTTGCATACTCCTCAGATGGATATAACTTGTCACTGAGACACTGGGAGGCTCTGAGGAAACAAAACGTGCTACCAACGATAAAGATATACAACACCTTTGGTATATTTAATATGTGCCAGGCACTCAGAGCTTTACATGTATTATCTCATTTCATCCTGACACCCCCTATGCAAAAGGCACTATAATTGCTCCACTTTTCAAACAAGGAGAGGTAAGGTAAATGGGTCAACGTCACACAGCAGGAAGAGGTTATGCACTGATTCACACAGAGGTCTCACCCAAGGTCCTCTCTGCCTGGCCCTGGCCCAAGAGAAATGAGGCCTGCTAGCAGGAAGCCAGTATCTGACCTCAGGGACAGTAGCCAGACTTCCTGACAAGAAGGATAGAAAAGGGTGATGAAGTTAAATCACGTCCATTTCCATCTGTTCTTCTCCAGAGCAGAGCACTTAATTGCCCGGGATTTGATTTCAAGTTCTGGGCCTGCCCCCCATTCCCACATACTGTGTCAGGTTTCACTCCAGCTCTGTCGGCACCCAGCAGAGGGGTCAGCTCTGGGGGAAAGGCATACTTCAGACATGTGGCAGGTTTAACTCCAGACCACAGCAATAAAGCAAGTCATAATCTACATGCTGGTGAAGGGCTTTCACTCAATTTGTATTTTAAAAAAAATCTGTGAAGTGTAACAAAGCCAAGTGTATTAAAGTGAGGTATATCTATACATACTCTATTGTATGTATAGATTCATACAATAGAGAAATTCCTTAGGCATCAAATGAGATGTTTTCTTCTATCAAGGTCCCCTAACCAAGATCTACAGGAAAAGGATGGGGGCGGGGCTTCACACAAATAAATCATACGTGTTTTTCCAATGGAGTGTGGTGCCTATTCAGCAGGATAAAATGATATCAAGACTATCTACAATATGATCATGCCTCAGTCTACAACTGAGAAAGCCAAGAGCCGGAAAAGATTCATTCCGGGACTTTTCTGCCAGGAAGGGGTAGCGGGGAGTAGAGGCAATCTGGCCTCTGCTCAGGGCTTTTACCTCACCCTGGATGAAGGCCCTGGGTCCTTCTGGCTGAGATATGTGGCGGGGTTTACAGAAGTGCCAGCTCTGGGGCAAAACAAAACAAAACAAAACCCCACAAACTACAGGTGATGAGGCTGGTGTTGTAAATACAAAGAAAAATAGATCATTTAGGAGCATGGAGTATCAGAACAAAAGCACCTCATCAAAGCAGGAGACACAGGAGACAGCCCTTTGGATTGCAATCAGGTCACACCCTGCCTGTCCGGGCCAGGGCAACCATGGGAAACAATGACAACAGCACCAGCTGACACAAACTGAAAAGCAACAGGACAGTTGGGAAAAAACACAGGCACTGGAAAGGTTTTTAATTAAGACCGCCAGCTCTTGGGAACATTGCCCAGGCCTGGAGGAATGGACAAGGAATGAGTCAAGAGGGGAGCAAGCCTCTTAGGGGAAAATGTCTGAGGCTCTGTCCAGAGCTGATGTCAACGTAAAGTCATTGCTGGTTCAGAGCCATAGCTAGGATGGTAACCCCTAGAAGG